>NC_069368.1:55410000-56010000 GCF_021730395.1 Mercenaria mercenaria
CATCCGAACATATAAGCTTTAGTAGCTGCTTTACAGTGTGTAAAACGTTAGAAATATTTTAATTTGCTGTAGATCTAGGTAGGTAGATGCATTTATCTCGAGAACAGAAACGTTGTTTGACACGTTCTGCATAAAACCTATAGAAAAACAGCTATCAAATATGTGCAATAGTTCAGTGTGAAGTCTTGCTCGATTTATTCACCAAACTTTATTCCGGGTGTTCAATGAAGAATGTTTCTCATTGCAGAGTTGGTGCAGCCGTTCTGCGCAACCGCGGAATTATTATCAAATGGAATGCACGGCAAAAATACTCATTTTTTGCATGTCCGCACGCATTTAGTGTATAATGTGCATAATATACTGACTAAAGGTTAGGGTTAGAATCACCATGGTTACAAAATATATATATTTAAGGTGTTTTTGTTCAAATTCAGTTAATCCGGTATATACCGGAGTCTGTAATATATCACGGGCGCACCAACTCTGTATTTAGTCACAGCCGTTCATGAAAGAACAAGCACAGAAGATATGAATAGATCTCTCGGAATATTGTTCTTTCCGCCATTAAATCATCACTATGCTAGCAATTATGTCTGAAGGATTGAAGTACCTCGATTACGCCGATGCTTGTGATTCTGTAGGGAGTACAAGAGTCACGGATTGGGACTAGTATTTTTACTGCTGAGTGCTCTCAGCTTAGAATTAGTTTAATCAAATTTTATTGCTTTTATTTACATTCATACTGTGTATATATCAACATGGCTAAAAATAAGAAAGTAAGGCTTCTTGCAACATCGGTTAGCTGCCCTTCAGTTTTTAGATGTTCTTATATATCTTTCACAGAAATTTCAGATTTCCACGCAAAATTTGGCTATTTTTTCCTAGTCCCAGTCCATGACTCTAGCTTTCTCCCATAGCCCTCCCGTTTAGCTCATTAGGGAAAGCGCAGATTTACGGATCGCAGGTTCGTAAATTCTATCCTTAGGCGAGGCGTATGTTCTCTGTGACGATTTTATAATAGACTGTGTAATTAGTCATTTCGCCCTCTACTTCCTTGTCATGTAGAGAAGTTGGCAGTTACTTGCGGAGAACAGGCCAGTACTGGAGCAGGCGCCATGTTCTCACTAAGCCGAATTTGAGATAACAGAAAAAAAATCAGCTTCAGAGTTGTTTATATGCTGATACGGATGTCTTGACGCGACCATCAGAAAATACAAATAAAGTCAAGTTATGGTCGCCAAATGTTTGATACCAAGTTTTACTTAACTTCAAGATTATACTCCAGTTGTGACTGACCATCAATACTGAATAGTCATTAGAATATATAAAGTCATTAACTTAACATTTGATTTTAAACATGTATAAATGACAAATATATAGCTAGTTTCATTAGTAAACTCAGCTGAGACTGAAAATGTTTTTAGAACATGAGGCCAGGAACCTACTAACAGAATGCATGACAGTAGAATTCTGGCAAACATTATTCTTCTTTTTCTTTTTTCTCATTCATTGAATATAATTGAACACATTTGACAGGTGTTACACCTTGTGCTTCTAATCAAATAATGGTATTCTATGAATAAGGTCGGTTTTGATTTAAATTGTGCAGTGTGATCAATATTTCGACGTCCAAGTAATATAAGGTCGTAACAGTTAGTTACTACCTTTTATGACAGTCACCAGACTATACATGTTCAGTAACTTCATTAAAAGGGCCATAACCTGAACATAAAAATCATAGTTGTGTGACCCTGCTTACTTAGCCAAAATGACATTTTGTCATTAATATAAGATCGTACTTACGGCCCATTTCTTTGGTCAGATTTAGAAATGTCTACTGAAGGAAAGGGTCGCATTTGCCACTTGCAGCCTTTTAAGATTGGATTTTAGGTGCTTTCGGATACAACCATTACATTGTTAATAACCAGTAAGATGTAGGTACGATCTTTTATTATTGACAACTATAAAGTTAACAGGTTGTAAGAAGCAGATACGACCTTTTATTATTGACGACTATATAACTGGTCGTAAGAAGCAGATACGACATTCCATTATTGACGACTTAGTAGTTAACAGGTGGTAAAAAGCAGATACGACCTTTTATCACCGACGACTATACAGTTAACAGGTCGTAAGAAGCAGATGCGACATTTCATTATTGACGACTATATAGTTATAGTTAACAGGTCGTAAGAAGCAGATACGACCTTTCATTATTGCGACTATATAGTTAAACAGGACGACGATATAGTTAACAGGTCGTAAGAAGCAGATACGATCTTTCATTATTGACGACTATATAGTTAACAGGTCGTAAGAAGCAGATACGACCTTTCATTATTGACGACTATATAGTTATAGTTAACAGGTCGTAAGAAGCAGATCCGATCTTTCATTATTGACGACTATATAGTTATAGTTAACAGATCGTAAGAAGCAGATACGACCTTTCATTATTGCGACTATATAGTTAACAGGTCGTAAGTAGCAGATCCGATCTTTCATTATTGACGACGATATAGTTAACAGGTCGTAAGAAGCAGATACGATCTGAAGCAGATACGACCTTTTCTCGTTTTTTGAGATTACCATTTTTTTGCATAAGTCAGAGAGAAGTATTTCTTAATTTCTTCGCCATAATAGGCAGTGTTGCTGAATGCACTTTGCAGTCCAATTTTCCAAAATTAACAAGAAGTGTGAAGTGTCCCGGTTACCCCATTTTACCATTTATAATGAGCACTCATTATACTAATGAAGTTAAAGGGAAGTAATATAATTGCTATGACGTGTTACAATATTGATACACGTCACAGAAAACTAACTTTAAATAGTCAGTATTAATAATGCACAATGCCAATAAAACAATTTAAGCGTAATGGAATAATGTGTATGTCAATAATGTCTTTTGTTTGTTCTTTTACGTCAACCTGATACAGTTAAGCACATAAGCTTTTAACGAAGGATATAAGCTTTTAAGGTAGTTCTGCACGTTTGATAAACCGGAAGTGATGGCGTAACGCCATTTTTCCGGAAAACGTAGAATGAAGACTGGATTCGGCGTACGAAAATAAAATCATTTTATGAATTAATTGCAACCGGTGAGTAAATTTATTACAATGGCACTGTTGCTATATTTGTAAAGTCAAAATATGATATTAAAACATATCACACGTTAAATAATTCAAAATAACGTCTTAAAATTAGCGTGAAATGTCCGGTACTTTAATCATGGTCAAATATCTCAAAAATAAGCACACGGACCTATACATTTTATTTCATCAAATTATAGGCCATGTATTTATTTACAACTGTGAGAAGTTTCATCAAAATCTACATTGTAGAAAAATTTCTATTCGCGAAAATGTTATGAAAGTTATGATTTTCCCATAGACTCCCACTATGAAATATTGCGTGAGGTCCCTATTTTTCAAATCAGTCTAGCAAAAATCAAGCACACGACCCTATCTTTTTATTTGCTTAATTTTCTAGGTATATTCTGAAGTTTTGAAAAATCAGTGTTTAATCAAATTCTACATTGTAGAAATAATTTCGATCCAAACGTGCAGAACTACCTTAACGAAGGAAGCTGACCATGCATTATTTATTAGAACCACCGAATTTACGTTAACCAGCTGGATGGTTTTCCAAAACCTCTTAGAATAGTGTATTAAATGCCTCCTTATATAAATTACCGGTCTGTAGTTTCTGCTAGTTCAGCTCTAAATTTTGCTGGATAAAAGTCGAATCTGGAAGAAAAAAAAATGCAGTTTTTTTTCTGTGGACATGTAGCTAAACACTTATTGAATGACTTGCCGTTCAATTAGTGTATAATACTACATCACTAGCGGGGTCTCGAACGTATTGAGGTGAGGGGCAAGTCACCCGAAGTCACTGCCCTTAACCACTTAGCAATTATGGAGGCCATGGAGGCCCACTGTAACATATATGTCTTGGTTAGGTGATTAGGTATAGGCCTACTATTAATCACAAACCCTTATATATTAGATATTGTTAAAATTTCAAAAACGATATTAGAATGTATCTGATTAGAATAATACTAAAACTTGCTGCACAATGATGATATTTAATTTATCTGTTTTAACGATACATTTGAGCCGCGCCATGAGAAAACCAACATAGTGCGTTTGCGACCAGCATGGATCCAGACCAGCCTGCGTATCCGCGCAGTCTGGTCAGGATCCATGCTGTTCGCTTTCAAAGCCTATCGCAATTAGAGAAACCGTTAGCGTACAGCATGGATCCTGGCCAGACTGCGCGGATTGTTGGTTTTCTTATGGCGCGGCTCATTTCTAGATGTGTCAGAATGAATATTTTAACAATTATATGACTTCCTTTGCAGGTGACGGACATGGGTAGCGTGGCTTCAGAAAGGATTAATCGTCCAGAAGGCCCATGAGAATTGCAATACTTAGGTAAATGGTCTTACAATAGCATAGCTGTTCTTAATGTCTCAAAAAGCAAACATAAATATTAAGAGCAAATGTTTTACCTCATCTTTCATTGGAATAAGGAGTAATTTTAACGCCAGGTGGAACACAGTACTATATTTCAGATGCATCCATTAACTAATTCTAGCAATTCCATTGGTTTAGCCGATTAAGCCGCGACATTCAAACATGGATGAACCCTTTTCATTGTTGTATCATTGGGCGTATTTCAGTATTAAGATAAGATTTTTTTTCTTATTCTTGTCCACAAGAAATAAAGAATGTGAGGGATTTATCAGGAGATGCGGAATTTCAGCACTAATCTCTATATTGCTGCAGACGATTATCTTAACCCTTACCCCTGCTAAATTTCTATAATGAACTTGTCCATTTTTCAATTTGGACAGTACCGTTACCTGTTAAAAGGGGTGCTTGCAAAAAAAAATATACTGACTGTATGGCGAACAGTGCAGATCATGAGCAGACTGCACGGATGTGCAGGCTGATCATGATCTACACTGGTCGCAAAGGCAGACTCAGTCGCGTCGTCCAGTATGATAATGGTTAAGCTATGTCGCGAGTCAAGAAACAAGGAATTAACAAAACAAAAAATTAACACTATTTCTGTTTAGCATGAACTACATGACTCTTAATTAACATTAGCATTTGTAATCAGCTACTTTATACATATACACCAGAGGCCTACTATATATGCCCTTTGAACATTCCCTAACAAAGGAAATAAGTTCAAAGAACATTTCAAATCAACATCTGAAACATTGGTTTAATTAAGTATGTAATCAATTTCTAAAGGGTTTGAAACCAATCCTTCAGTTACCTTGATTGAATTTTTCCATTTAAACATTTAATATTTGATTTGTACAAGGAAAACATATTTTAAGATAATGTTCTTAAACTATAGAAAACAAATGTTAATTGACAAGCCACTTATAGAAAGGAAAGAAATGCATATGTAAAATAAATTGAAAGCTTCATTAAACTGGAGTTTAACATGGTTAGTTTAACATTGTTTTGCGTAAGTAAATGTTTTATTGATATATGAACTATCATGTATGCTTCGAAAAGACATGCATTTACACGGCGTAAGTTGTGCGTTAACCTAAATGAAAATGGAACAGTTTTTAAAATACTATTTTTCTTTTCTAGTTTAAAAAGACTTAACATATTATTTATTTGACTGAAATGATTGCAAATGTTCTACAATATTCCATCCCCCCCCCCCCAACCCTTATAGATGACATTTTATGAAGGGTGTTTCTTTTATGAAGGTTGGTCCTTGTGATTTATGAAATATATCATCGTGAAAAATGTTTTGCTTAGTGGCTTAAATAGTGTTGGGAATGTAGTACTTTCAGTGTCCATTATAAGGCTTAGCAGTAGGTAATCAATATGTACTTCATGTATTTAATTCCTGTCATTATTGTAAACGATTTCCTTATCTCTGTCTTGTCTTTTTGTTTTGTTAGAGAACAAAATATTGTCATAACTATCTCAGACGCCTTAAAATGACACACCTTCGCTTTTACGTAATTTATTTACTTGTTTTTTTTTTTTTTTTTTTTTTTTTTTTTTTTTTTTTTTTTTTTTTTTGGTGGTGGTGGAGGTGGGGGGCGGTTGCTAGACTGATTTTAACATTTTGGACCTCGCGCAATTTTTCATAACGGGAGTCTATGGAAAAATCACAACTTTCATAACATTTTCGCAAATAGAAAATTTTTTACAATGTAGATTTTAATGAAACTTCTCACAGTCGTAAATAAACACGTGGTATATAATGTGGTGAAATAAAATGCACCGGTCCGTGTGCTTATTTTTGCTAACTTTTGAGATATTTGACCATGATTAAAGTTAACTCATATTTCAAGCTATTTTTAAGACATTATTTTGAATTATTTAAAGTGTCAAAAGTTTTAATAGTTAATATCATATTTTAACTTTAGGAAGGTAGTATCATTGCCACTATAATATTTTCACTCACAGGTTGCCATTAATTCATAAAACGATTTTCATTCCCGTACGCCGAATTCAGGCTTTATTCTACGTTTTCCGGATAACTGGCGTTACCCTATAACTTCCAGTTTATCAAACGTGCAGAAGTACCTTGAATGTTTATATTCTGTGGACATTGCCATCTTTTGTTGAAACCTGATACTTTGATATATATCCAAGGGGAATGCATCTTTCACATATTGGCATGAAAAAAGTAAGTCAGTATATGAGACATGCATAATTGCATATGCATGTACTCCCACAACTCACTTCTCATATTGGAACCCGAAGATTTAGCCGCTCCGCCATACAAAATTTCACACGCGTGACATTTAAGGTCAGATTTCACTCATTCATAACAAGGCAAATCATCAAACGCCATAAAATCCTAGATTATCAAAGGAGGATGTTCATTAATTTTTTCTTAGATACTAAATGATACACAAATTGATTCCGTCAAGGTTGTTGAAAAACAAACATGGGAAGGTTTCCCATAATGCATCACATTGTTATCTTCAGCGTTTATCTTCATTACAGATCATTTGTCAAATTGAATTTGGAGCAGCATCTAGCCCTAGGATATCATTCAAACTTCTGATACGTACCTATATATTATACACATTTGATATATTGTATTTATGATTTACTTTATGCTGCACCCTTTATGGTAATATTTGCTGTGAAATAGACGTAAAACTTAATAAAACAAAAGTATTTAATCAAATTATGAATAAGTCTTCCTCGTTGTCTGTTTTGCCAAACAGTTGCACATATGAACGAAATTGGACATAACTCTTTATAAATGTCCATGCTTTGAGACAAAAACTACAGTTCATCTAAACGTTTAAATGAACATTCACTGCCGTTACACATAAAATATCTGAAAACAACATTTATCTATCTCATTCCAGTTTTCTGCAACATACAGAGTTCTATGTTTTGCATATAAAGCAGATTTTCTTTTAATGAATTCATAAAGTTTCTTGAAATAAGAAAATGTGTTCTACATAATGATGTTGATTAGTCTCAAACAAGAGCCAAATTATCATTCCGCCCAAGATAAGTGCCAGAACGTGCACAAGCGAAAATAACTTCACTATAATACAGTGTTTTATTTGTTTTGGGTTTAACGCCGTTTTTCTATGCAACGGCGCGTAGTTAACATAACCATTGTTCCTGGATTCTGTACTAGTACCAACCTGTTCTCTGCAAAGAAGTACCAACTTCCCCAAATGAATCAGAGGTAGAGGGCGAATCATTTTTAGACACAATGTCTTTAACCAAATCGCCACAGAGAACATACGCCCCGCACGGAGATAGAACTCGTGAAATCTGCGCTGTCTCTATTAAATTAAGCGGGCGGGCTTACAATAGAATGTTCATATATTTATAGTAAGTTTGTGTCCATTTTGTATCACTTCTATTTCTAAAGTTCTATTCATTCAAAATTATCATTGTCTGAGGTGTTATATATTTTAAAGTGGTGCAGTATGCTACTTTTCAGCGTTTGCTTTTTCTGCTTGCTTCATTTAACGGTTCAGTAAAGGTCCTACAGTTTACAGTTACTTACTTTAAACCAGACAAGTGCATTTTTCTATTAAGTTAGTTCGCGATTTGAATTACGGACATTAAGACCTCTGAGGATTGCATTTCGAATTACAAATGCACTTCGCTATTCGAACTGCAGACTAACTTCATCGGTATACAAGTGTCTACCAATTATGAAACATTTCACAAAGGACAAAAATTAATGAGGATGGTTCTTATATTAACTAGAGTTTATGACCGACATTTAGAGGGTAGCAGCTGCCGGTCTCATATCTAATTTACTTAATTCCATTTGTTGAAAGTAATGCCAGAAAATAAAACCATGCATCTATGAACCTTTGTTGTTATATTAAGATTGTTGTAATAATGGGGCGCCCACCTTAGCACATGGTCTCAAATTTGCTCAGAAGGAACGGGAAATTTTATTTGACTTTAGTTCAAAATGTCGCCTAAAGCTCTTGTTGTTTGTTTCTTCTTCAACACGTACAAAACCACGACGTCCTGCGTTTGTGATAGGTACAACTGCAACCCAATTGAAATGTTGAAATGCTGTAATAAGATTTTCAATAAAAGAATGCGAAGTTATCAAAGTAACAAAATTAAACATGTATGCTTGTAAAAGGAAAATTTACGTTTTATAATCAAAGCTGATACAAAGACAATAAATTCAAATCAATTAATTATGTTCAACAAAGTCGTAAGCAAAATAGTTGTTAACGGATTTTTCCCTATATCGATCAACACCATCACTAGTTTTGTAATACAAAAAATCTCAGAAAGCCAACAGAATATCTCCACTGCAATCGATATACTAATAATTTGCAGCGGAGGATCGCGTATTCCCACAGCGAGAAGCATTCAATTTGTTAGATATATTTAACCTGTAATATCTGTTCATTGGTTTTGATTGAATTAAAAGTTAAAGCCCTGGTTTTAATTACTAGGTTTTTAATCAAGGAATGAAAAGGGTGAGAATTGCTGAAGCAACAAGTTTGAAAAATGTTAGTTCCATATTTTTACTTCTGATATCAACACCTGAAAAAGAGCACAATACATCAAATACAGCGCTATAGCCTAACCATAGATCTTTTATTTCATCTGAATAGTAAATCCACTTCCGGAGAGCAAGCCAAATCATGGTCTTCTCAGAGATGCTGCTATACAAAGTTTACTGTATTTTTAAGGAACTGTCATTCAAAAAACAGTTTCGTATAGCTTTGCTTATGATAGCTGTGGGGCCACTTTTCACGGTCATGTTGTTAATAATATATAACTCAAAACTTGAATTAATAAGCACTTAATAATAATACTGTTTTTAAAAATGTAAGATTAAAAGAGTTTTTAATTCTGTTCTTTATTATACTGACCAGAGGAAAGTACCTATAGCTAACAAATACTAAAGATTGTAATTTGTTATTTTTAGAAATCGAAGCACTTTTCTTAGGCACAAGTCTTTAAAGAGTGAATATTACGTTTACCCTGACAGTTGCTACATTTGTTTTCATATTACTGCTCTATTGATAATGATTTAGCGTAACTATCATAAATAATTAGTATAGATACATGTTGAAATGCTGTTTAATTGAACCATATGTTATATTCTAACAGCTGTTGGCATGTATTTCAGCCTTACCGTGTAAATATTGATCGGGGGGAGTAACTGCAGTACGGTATTTCACTATGTCAGTAGTGAGCGTGCTTCCAGCGGAGGAGAGTGTGCGTATTGATTCTGTAGAGAAAACAGTGAATACTCGTAGTAATAAAGGTGGGAAGAAATCTGTACAAAATGAATCGAAAACAGTGGATAGAGCGCAGCGGTCAAAGAATGACGACATGGACACTGGGAATAGATATAATTCAAAAATAGTGACAGGGAAGCATTCTAAATCAGGCGCGGGGAATAGTGCTGTGATAGACGGACGAATAAATCGTGCCTATACGTCTCCGGATATTGAATTACACAATTTTAATGGTACTCACACACCGTTAGATGCTCGGAAATTGGAAGAGAATATCAAAAGCTTTTCAAAAATGAATGATGGAAGCTCGATGCAGGCTTTGAGTTATCCACGCTTGCAAATGGATTCCCGGTCTCCTGGGGTCATTTCAGCAACGGTTATACATACACAGATCAGTTCTGACGATGAGAACGACTTTAAGATTCATAGTGTTGATGACGACGATGATAAAAGGGATAAAAGAAAAGATAAGGATAAAAACCCAATGTCAGACATTGGGGCAGAATACATGAGAGTAAATGGTGCAATTGGATCTTTTAAACAGTTACAGAAACCGACGTCAATGCAGTCACTGCCGACGTCGTCGAAAATGAGTTATACGTCAGAAGACGCTGGGGTGGCGCTTGTTTCCGGCGCGGACTTCCCGCCGGACAGACATAATAAACATCTGAGACAGAAGCCAAACGTTGGTTACCGACTTGGAAAGCGGAAACAGTTATACGAGAAGCGTAAAAAAGTCTCAGACTACTGCCTTGTGTTCGGAATGTTTGGAATAATTGCTATGATTCTCGAAACGGAATTTACCATGGCGGATATTTATACTAAGGTATGTTAACTATGATACTTTCAGTCTTTCCGTTTTTTTTTCTCTTTCTAAACAAATAGGTACATTCCATGCTTACGTCATCAAACAACGTCATAACTTTCTTCGGTCGCGGCAATTAGTCCTTTGATTCTTTTGATATTTTCCCTAACAGATATCCAAAACAGAGGTTATATGTATTTCAAATTTCGAAAAAAAATGTAATTTACAGCACTTAAAAAGTCGGTGTTTTTCTTAACGAAGACAACCTCATGAGTTGCTTTTTATAAAATGTATTGAATGTAGAATCTTGCATGATATGATGTGAAAGATCGATTTTCTTTTCCCACATGTTCTGAAGCTATACAATTTCAAAGTATTGATTCGTGTTAGTCGAGGTTTTTATTTTATTTTTTCAAAACAAAAACAGCCTCATAGCGCGTTGCTTTTATATAGCGCCTTCAAAAAATTTGGAGCTCGACCTTCGTTTCTGTATATACATTGAAGTATTAAGCATTTCGTACACACGATCTGTAAAAGTTTATTTATGCTTCAGAGTTTCTTTTTTTCCCCATGTTCATCAGCTATAAAATTGCAAACTATTGATCCATCTCTAGGGTATCATATAATTTTACAATTTTATAGGCCATTGATGTATGGCGAGAGAAAAAACAGGAGTATTTGCCAATACTGGCTTAAATGTAAACAATACGGCTTTAATTATAGTGCTTGAAACACTATTTTTATACAGTGTTGATAATTTTACGGCCCGCATTCCTGTTTACAATTCAGCAGAATGCATATGCAGATAATTCTATGTTATTGCTCATAATGCAGCAGACGTCATATTGGCACAATGAAATACTGTATGGTTTATGTGAAAAAGTCATTAAACATGCATTATTATGTCTGGGTGTTAATTAATAGCTTCCAAATAATAATAATTCAACAGTCCGTATAACATGATAACTTGTTTTATTGGTTTCCGATTCATATTGCACCATCTAACATCATATACATGGTGTAAAAGACGTTTTTTTTATATTAGGGACATAAAATTTACAGGACGGAAAAATCCCTGAGTTGCTACACCTTGTTTTAATAGATCGAATGGGTTGTTGAAAAGTATTGCATTGTATTTTAAAACGTTCCGACAATGTTGCTCCGGTCTTTAGAAGTTGTGTTACATGTTTATATAAGTACAAATACAAGGAGTCGGTACTTTTTCACACCTTCGTAAGATTCATAACCATATTCTTCCTTTACATAAAAATAATAATTCAGTGAAGTTAGAAGGTTTTCAGACATGTGAAACATATTCTGTTCAGCTGTATTCAGTGGTTTTAACATCGAAATGAATTATTATCAAATAAGTGGCATTTAATTGGAATTGTTGGCAATTGGAATGAAATGTCAGCATTTGAATAATGATCACCATTCTCCGGAAATTGCTGTAATTAAATATAATACACTCTTATTAAAAACATATGACATTTTAGCAGCTTATTAATTTTGTCATGTTTGTGTGTCAAGGCTGAATTGTACTTTTTTCATTTGGTTTATAAGCAGACAAAAAATATTATTAAATTTGTCACAAAGAGTATGGATTATTTTCCCAGTATTTTCATTCGTTCAAAGGATTTCACACATTTTCACGTTATCCAGTAAGAGAAGTTGTGACTAGTTAGAACAACATCTGTATGCAATCTATCAAAATTGACAGTAGGTCGTCTAAAACCAATTTTGAATGCTTACATTTCGAATAAATGTAACACAATGCAAACATGTATTTTTACTTGAAGTAGCAAAGGACGTTTACTTATCGTTTTTTTTTTTTTTTTTTTTTTTTTTTTTTTGTTTAATATGCGAGAATCCGTTACAAACATCAATAGATATCAAGGTTTTGATCTCGGGGTGCACGGGTTTAAATGAAGTTATCAAACTAAACAGACAATTACAACCTACACAAGTCCCTGTGGGGTTAGAAGCAACGATCGGTCCTTATGTTTGCGAGTTCGAACTTCGGCGTCGCCATTCTATATTAATATGTTTTTTCATGTTTCACAATTGTCTTGGATCTTTCTTTATTTTATATAATTTTGTCTTTCCTAAATGTAACATTTGCGTAGGTTTTTGTATCTGTGCCTGGCATTATATACTGAACGAAACAGTTAACCTGTTGTTTGTTATTTTGCCAACATCTTGAAAAAAATCTGACGATTTTTTGATAAAATCAGTGAAGGCTGTTATCTAAATTTTACCCATTTTACCATCTAAACCACTTTTTAAATCACAAAATTTAAAATTTACAATCAAGCGAAAAACTGTGATGGAAGAAAATGACAACAAAAACAAATTGACGTCATTATTTTACCTTATTGGAAAAGAGCCTTTAAAATTTATTTAACCATTTTCTAGAAAACAATAAAATAAACACCTCCGTATTTTTATAGGTGAAATTCATTCAACTTTTCTATTTTTAAAATCAAAACTCTTATGCGATTTCTTAAAACATGGGGTGTTGTAGTAAAATGAATGAAACCATATCTGCGCAATATTTGATATTTAAAAAAAAAGATTTTAATAACATATCGGTCTAATTGTATGCTTAATTCAGGAAAAATACTTTAAGCAGTTTTTTCTAATATTGGCAAAAATAACAAATGGCTGGTTAGTTTTTTTGTTTTTTTTTTCTGTACATTTACAGAAGGAAAACATAAATACTCCGATCATGCAAAATGCATTGTGTATGATGTTTTATAGGTACCAAATAATTGTTACTACATTTTATTGAAAAACTGTGGTATAGATAATGTTGAAATAGGTTACATGCAAAAATGTTAATGAAGATTATAATAAATGTAATACAGAATCTGATTTTCCGTAATTTTCGCTTAACAAAAAATATCGTCAACTTTGTATACTTGTCAAAAGATGACCTTCTCCGTTTTTGTTTGTTTGTTTGTGTGTGTGTATTTTGGTTGTTATTTTGTCTTCCCTGTCGCTCGTCTTCATGTTATATAATTCTTTATCAGTAACTAGTATATCTTGATGTTCACCACTGTTTGCTGTATGTCTTGTATTATGTAATATTTGTGTCATGATGGGCTTTTAGGCCTATATGATTTGCAATAAAATTGTCAGTCTGTCTGTCTGTCATGACTCAAAATCTTAATGTCTACATACAGAGCTCAAGTCAGCGCTTTATTACATGCTTCAAGGACTATACTAATATAAAGATTAACAAGATATAAATTTTAAAATCAGACGTTTATGATGGTAACTGCATTAATTCATTAATTCATTGTACGGGGTTGTTCAATAACTGAAAGATTAATATAAAGTAAACAAGCTGTTCAGAGAAGTGTTGCATAAAAAATGGTGAAAATTACCTGTAAGTTATTGCTTGTTTCAAGTATAAGAACGGCAGACTGGTGTTAGGTTATGAGAGTTTGTTGGACTGGTAACCGCTATGATGTTTTTATATGGCATCTGAATAATGAAAAATATAATCAAATATATTTAACAGATTCGGAATGTTTAGATATATTAAAACATAGTCTTGCTATATATTGTTTATATTTTGATATGTCTTCCATGTAAGCAAGTAGATAAATTAGTGAAGCATATGACGTAAATATAGTTGGTCAACGTGACGTAAACGCGTAACCTTAAAAAATACGGGAGGTAACACGGACTGCAGAATAACTTAGAAGTGTGTGTTTTTAAGGAGAGAGTTTCAAATAAGCTTGGCTATCTACTCAATCCTTCATGCTGTAATTATGTAACGTTTCATATTGTAAATATATATGAATAAAATATTGTTTAAACCAAGTGCGTGTTTAAAGTATATGAATTAGAGGTAAATACACGGGCCGATTATCACCTCCCGGCCCGGCTCTGGCGTGTATTAATGTTTTTAATAAATATGTTTGGTTGCATTACTTAAGGGGAGTATTTACAACTCCTGACGCTAGTTTTCAGTGGCTAAATAGTTTGGGGGTACTTTTGTCTCAAAATCTGTGTTTAGTCGTACCTGGAAGCAACATAGGGTCAATATGGGGGAAATATAAGTGAGTGTAATAAACTTATTCTTGCACATTTAGACAAATTACAGACTTTCTTGACGGTAAGGAGCGCAGTAAATTCGTATTTTTGTACCTATCAAACTCATCAAATGGTTCGCAATTCTAAAAGTGAGGAACAACACACAATTTGAGCCTAATTTGAGCCATTCCATGAAAAAAAACTGCAGTTTTTTAGCAGTAGATCTATGTTTATGAAAAGCAGTTATAACATTTCACTGAGAAGAAAACCGCAACTTTTTCGAAAAACGTCCGCTCGACCGCCATGTTGAAAACGCAATGAACATAATGACGTTTTATGTAGCCATTGGTTTCACGCGCACGTGTTCACCGGGCGGATTATGAATAAGAATAGAATATATCTTATGATAACATTTCTAAGAAAGTGTCAACGTTTACTAAAGATCACCTGTGGTCTCCCTCAATTACATGAAAGGTAGAACGTCGCCATTGGACTTTAATTTTTCGGGATACAACTGAAAAAAAAAATGGTTAAGGATTTTCGTTTTAACGTTCATGCTGCAGAAAAGTAAATCTTAAAACCTCACACGATGATTTTCCAGGCAGTCAGAGAGCGGTGACGTTTTGTCATAAAATCAGTGATCTACCATGTCTACCCCGAAATATTTAAATGAGATCAATCCAATGATAGTTTTCGCCATCAACAAGAGACACAATATGAAAAATAACATCAATTATTTCTGATTTTGCCATATGGATAAATGATATCGCGTCTCCGCGCCACGCAAAATCGATATAGTAATTCCCGCAATTGAATCATATGGCGCTTTTACTCAATCACTCTGTACACTAACCTTCAGGGACAACGTTTTCCAGCCGTCAATTTAACCGTTTCAATGCACAAGTGTCAGAATATAGCGTATGTTCGACCAGTATATTCTAAAGTTGTATGGTACGCTAGTGAAATCGTGCATTGCATACAAAATTACGGTCCGTATATACCATCCAAAAGATGGGCTATTGCAGTGGCCTCGATATTGACTGATTTTGTCAACCTACGTAACGTTGTCACAAGTTTAACGTTTGCGTTCAATCAGGCGATGTTAATGTTTGCTGTGCCATCAGCTTCTGTAGGAGAGCTGTATCAGCTCAAAGTTCTCAAACTTAAACTTGGAAAACAGCGGATAAATGTAAAACTATAAATATTAGTAATAGTAGGCAGTCTGTATTTTCCGTTTAGATATGAACGGAAGGTCGCGGTTGGTTTCTTTCTATAACCTCTTAAATATACTCCGGTTTTGTATTTCATATGTTGTTATATTATGAGACGCCATGATGTAGAGTAATACTCGGAATTCGTCATTTTGATAAAGGCCTTAAGGCCGAAACGTTAATAAAACTGAGTGAGAACAGTAGAGTCTTTATACTCAAATAATTTAATAAAATAAAACTGTTAAAAGTCTAATTCAGAGGTTGGGAACCTTGTCATGATATATTAAACATAAACTTCTAGACCAATTAAGATATTCCTCTGTTATTCAGTATAATGCGTCAGATTTTTTCAGATCCAGTTGCAAGATAATTTTTTTAAATTGCTAATAAATGCAAAACAGCAATGTACGCCCGTGCGTCTTGCACGAATTTGTAGACAAAATGAGTCTTTAAAGTATTTTGCAAATCACTTAAGTAAAATGAAATACTGGTCTCAGTCACGTATTCAGATTCCGGAGTTGCCGGACGAAAGCGAAGCAAGTGTTTATAGATATAGAAGAACCTCTTACCCCTCGGTTTTAACTTAAAACTGTCAATGTATACGTTTAAAGGGACTAACCCTAATCCATTAAAAGTGTGAACTATGAGTCTCTGAAAGTGACAAGAGGTACAAACTTATTGATACAAGATTTTTGCAAGATATTCTTATAAATAACCAAAAATATTGTGCAGAAGATAGTAAACCGTTGCAATGCTTTTGAAATAATGCAGAAAACATATTTATTGCATCTGTACCAATATCTAACTTTTATTTTCACCCAGAATAGATATATACAACAAATTCATATCAAATACAAAAAAAAAACAAAAAAAAAAACAAAAACAACTAAAAATTTAAACACCGCATAAGTTCTTAATGAGTAGAAAAAGTAATAACTATTTATCTGTGATCGAAATACTCAAATAAAAATAATAAGCTTCATCTGATAGCTTTGTTTTTTCTTGATTGCTTTCTCATACAAAACGTACATGAGGCTTTTTCTATTATCCTTTTCTTCTAAACTCTGGAAATGTTTATCGTTCTGTCATTTAGCTCTAACTTGCTGGCGGTGGAAAACACGTTAATGATTACACCGCTTCTATAAAAACAAACATACACTCGCATACCTGTAAATCTGATTCACTTTTCTCGTCTGTCTTGAGAGACTTGTTTTCAATCCCCACTTGTGAAACGTACTGTTTCCACTTTTCACTGTTCCACTTTTTCTTGTTATGTTATCTTTTTATTTTGTATTCATACGCATATCAAATTCACGTTGCGTTTGTTTAAGTTTAATCTAGTGCTTTTTTCTTGACTTTTATTAGGTTTGTTCATGTGCATGGTATAAAAACATTACTTGTTTGTGAGTTTTTTTTGTTGTTGTTGTTTTTTTGTGTAAATAATTGTTACTAGTTTAGACGAAATGTGATAAGACAATTACTGAAAACTTTATTGATTTAACCCTTCAAAAAGTTGGCAGTTTTTTTTTCTTGCCACATGTTATTTTTCAAACTAATATGTTAGCGATATTAAGAGGTGGCGGTATAAGATGCATTGCATTTCTAATTAAGTTAATATCAAATATACAATTCTAAATAAAATTTGAGAAGAATTGATTTACTTAGAACATGTGGTTAGCCACTATACGATGTTAAGAAGATATTTTAAAAAGCAAAAAAAATGTTGTATTTTACTCATGACGATTTATATGTATCAGTGTGGTTTAATATGCCCTATAGACAAAATGTTAACACACGGAATTTGTTGTTTCTACCAGGTTTTCATTATAAAAGCTGCTGCTTTTAATTATTGCTTCGACTCTTGATCCAACCTTCTTTTAATTGCACAAACCTGTTTTTAAACAACTTGACGCCCAGAATAACTAACTAATTATATTTAAAACTCATTTATTCTACCAACCCATACGTTGTCGAGAAAATCAACACTACAGTAGCAAATGGCTTTCTAAATAAGATTGCATTTGTTCCCTGAGACAAAATTACTGGATCCAATTAACTTTTTCAATGTACATTCTTTAATTGCTGTGTATCCTTAAGTTTAAAGTGTAGCATCTGTGTTTTCATATGTCCTTGATGACAGATACGTATAGGTTATACATCATTAATTAACCTTTTTCAGGAACGAAGCCCAGTGAAATGAATCATTAGCTCTCTAGCCTATTTGTACTAGTAACTGTAGGTTAATCACATAGAAATACCGCGTAACCTGCATGATAAATAATTTTATCCCACCTTTATGCGAAATAAATAGTAAAATCTAGGGGTATAATAAATTTTGCTCGGTTAAGTCAGTGGCTAAATAAAATTTTGCCGGACTTCTTTTTTGAAACGGCACCATCTTGTTTTTAAGAACGACTGCTAAAAGACACATTTATGCAATTATTTTTACAGAGCTTGGATTTTGAGACTAGTTAAACTATATAAACATCCTTATTATTACTCTGATAACATATTATTCATTTGTATTTTCCTGAACAGGAAAGAAGACGATATGCAAATGCGCTTCTTCGAGATCAATTTCCGCTTCCGTAGGACCGTGTCACATTCTCTATGCATTTGCCACTGTAAGAAATGAAAAAAAAACTCATGTTGCTCTGCACACTGCTTGATTAGTAATCAAGTTATCCGGGGATTCTTTGGTTAAATACAAGTTAGGACTTATAAAAAATAATGTGCATGTTTGTATTTCGACCAAATGCTTCTGTTGAATTTTATATCAACATTTATTAAACTTTTTAAAACCGGCTTATAACAAAAACGCAGAGACAGGATAGCTGGCTGTTTTAATATCAGCCTGGGGACATGTATCGACTTGAACATGCATGTAATATTATTCATTTTGCTAAACTAGATTTAATTTTTACGGCATGCTGTTAGTTTGACAGACACTGTTTTAAACGTTATAAATTGAGGAGTGCAATTTTAGTTTTTGAACCTCACTTGTTCTATTGAAAGTCATGATAAGCAAACATAAGTTATATTTCATATCTAATGACTGTTGTAAGAAAAATGTACATAATGAGCCGCACCACGAGAAAACCAACATAGTGCATTTGCGACTAGCATGGATCAAGACCAGCCTGCGCATCCTACGGTTTCATTAATTGCAATGGGTTTTGAAAGCGAACAGCATGGATCCTGACCAGACTGCAGGCTGGTCTGCATCCATGCTGGTCGCAAATATACTATGTTGGTTTTTTCATTGTGCGGCTCAATATATGGTATTACCATTTGTCCGTCCCACGATTGTCTTCCCAAGATATATATATAGAGCAGATCATTGCATTAATTGGTACCCAGGTACTTACAACGTTAGTTGGTTTATGTAACTTTCGGCTCATTCTGACTAGGGATCTGTATAAGTAGCCTTATACATTATACTTTTTAACAGAATATGTATGGTTTCAACATGCGATATGGGATATAAGGCATTAAGTCTAAATGTTCTCATTTCTTCAGGGAGTTCAAGTAACTTCATTCTGCGTATGCCAAAACCTTTTCTAGCTGGTAAAGTTATTCTCAGGTGTATGAGATATTAGAGTATATGGCCATTTCAGTGGTGTCCATTTCTTGTATGTGTATGTCATATGTTCCATTCATCTTCATACTGTTTAATGTACCTCATTTATCATAACATGACAAGCTAGACTGTACGTGTTTGCACAATTTCTCCAAACATCAGTGTGTCAACATGGAGTCTGTGTGCCCATTTACTGGTGTTTACATAAGCAACAATTAGAGATTTGTTATTTCGATTATGGTTGTACTTTCTTATTTACTTTCGGTTCCGCAAGAAGGTTTCGACGGTAATTATTACAAATGAGACAGCATGTGATTTATGTTTCAAGACAGAAATTACCTAATTTTTCTACTGCCTCTTCAAACTAAATTAAAAAATGAATGAATATTTGCGCTGAAACAAACCGCATACTGAAACCTAACGTGCTCTAATTTTATCATTTCAAATGCTTTTACGCAAATTTTTTACTTTATTATGTTTTGTAAAACTTTCTACGATATATTTCATGTGATAATTTTCAATTTATAGTCTTGATGGTGATATTAAAGAAATAACCATTTACGTTACGTCACGAGAGTCAGTGCAGATGTTGGAAAGGTGCTAAACCCTAGTTATATAAACATACAACTACCTATTTTATTAAAAAAAAACTACACGGGCCACAGTACTGGCCCCTGCCACTTGTAGTTTCGAAAGTTCTCAAACTAAAACACGGAAAATGGTGGTGCTATAGCTAAGACAGACATGGATCACACTAAACTGGAGACCGAATTCGGGGAAATCTGAAATTGAAGGTACACCTGTTCTATGTCTCAAAACAGTTATTGCTTTTAGGTACATCTGTTGAAAGTTTCATAATTATATGAACTGCTTTATTTGGTCATAACACAAAGTACTTTAAAGTTGGAGAAGTTTAGGCACTTTTTACCGTAATACCCAAAATGTCCACTGAGAGTTACATATTTTTTTTGTATTAAATGTCCCAGTTTCCACGGCTACTGTAGCATTGTCTTTTTACTTGTTACATTATTATTGGAGTTGATCCATTCTTTATTCAAATCACGACATTGCAAATTATTTCAAATGGGATTTTGTAATCTTTTTCATTAAATAGTCTCACCGACGCCACTGTTGGACTGTCTCCAATGAAATGACACACAAATAAAGTTTCTAATCATATTTAATGGCTTTTTAAGGCATGCAAGACGAAGTTATTACTGTAATAGAAAACATTTTTTCTTTAAGTGATGCATGACTTGGATGGGTCTTACAGCCGGAAAACTCAATTTATCAGTTAAATTGTTAAACTTTTTTCTGAGAAGTTATCCAAAACAAGACATATTTCAATAACAATTCTCATGCATGATTTTAAAGAAATTAATTTGAAAAAAAAATATTTGTTAAGTTTGTTTTTCATTCTTCTGTTCCTCTCAACTTTAACAGACTTTTTATTTATATAAAAATAGGAGTACAGATTGTTTTATTTGTTTTGTTTGTTCTGTTATAGGCAAAAACAGTTATTGATTAGAAAATATTTACATTATTACACGGGACAAGAAATCGAGATAGCGCACCGCACTCTAAAGGAATGATTGAAGTTTTATGACTTCGGTTAATTATTTAGCATTATCAGCAAGAAATGCATTCCTTTAAGTATGAAAATTTCTCATTGAAAGTTTTCATATCATGCTGTCAATTGTGGTATACAATAGCACAGAGATACTGCACTGTCTGTGACCTTACGCATGCCGCACGGTCTGATCTCATTCATACCGAAACTTGGACACCCGTGTCAGTTATTATGGTACGAAGATCTTCTTATTGTATTACCGTGAGAACTTTGCCTACATTTGATGCATGAACATAGTCATAGTTTTAAACAAGAGTAAAGTATTTAAAGTACCTGGTTTTCCATGCTGAAGAGTACCTGTAATCCCTCTCTCCAGGTTTCAGAGAGTAATTGCCCTTGTTGAGTCCTAATAAAAAGATGTCGGGGTCATATTTGAATAGCTTTGTATCTGTGTGTGTCTGTCCATGCGTCACAAAGGTAGATTGCAATTACAGGAAATGATGAGTACAAGAAAAACTATCCATAATGTTGGCTTTTCTATTCTTATTTTGGAAGATTCAATTTTATTTGACACAACGATATGTTTCAGTGAGCACTAGTACCGGAACTTCTGTCTTGAACAATTTAAGAATAATCTCCCTTTTATCTCCCTTTTATCACTTAATTTTTAACTTGTTTTTGGCTATTATGTCCTTTAATTGTGTTAATGTAACATTAAACAAAGGAAAAAAAACATATCAATAAGATTCATTACTTACTGAAGTAGTATCTAGATTTTGCCTTCTGTGATGTTTATCCTTATTTCTTTTCTTCGTTCTTCTTCATATAGCTGCAAGGTGAATACAACCTGTTTTAATTAGTTAATGTGTTTTTTTTATCTTTTTAACACTAATGTTAAATTAGTAAACATCTAATTACACTTAATGTAGAGGTGACAGATCCTTGTTAGAGACTACTAATTAGGCCACCAAGCATCAGTAAGGCAAGGTTATCTCAGTAAAAGTATAAGGTTTATTTTTTTAAGTTCGTTTGTAATTTGCTATCAGCTTTAGCTGATAGGTTTTACATTAAATAGGCAATCTTTATATTTCCTCTTTCACCCTTTGATCGTGATTAGCCCTTTGATTTTCGTGTTGTTAAGCCTCTGTGAGGGTCATTAATATCGACATGTGTTCAAAGAAATTTAAATTTACGATTAATTGGACAATGTTGGGGTAAAAATAAACATTGATCTTATTTACGATTACTGAATTAAGGAATGAAGATATACAACAGTGCCGTTAACATTAATGTAGAATACAAAGTCACGAGCAGCACATATTATTCGAATGCTGACAAAGGTGAACGAGAAATATAGTCATAGCATTCACTTCTTTCTTTGCAAAGTGTAACCATTTACCATAGAATTCACGAGAGTAGTCAGACATACATTTGACATTCCGTCTCAAAATAAAGAATTTTTCCTGACGTAAAAGACCAGATACTTTCGTTCTGTAACCGCTTCGGTTGCGGAGTGGTAGCCTGAGAGCGCTTGCTTCGAGTACGGGAGGTTTCGGGTTTGCTCCTTGGCCGCGACAAACCAGGGACCTGAACATTCTTCGATTAACGAGATAGTACTAGGTTTGATCAGCCCGGTGTCAGTATAAATTGAATGGGTGGGTATCATGTCACATGGCATACGCTCAGTGCCACAACATTATATGACTGAAATAATGTTGAAAAGACGCTAAACTCGAACACACAACCACGTACACTCACAAACACAAGTGCGCGGTATAGCCTTAATAATCAGCTAAGATCTTTGTACAGGATCAGGTGTAATGACTATAGTATCATTCATTTAGATGCTGTCCTATTCGGAAAATTAGTCAACGCTAACCAGTTCCATCGTCCTTTTCATAACAAAATAAAAATGTAATACTTTTACTATCACTAAATCCTATTTCTATCAAATTAAAGGTATTCGATACATTGCTCAGCTTTTATCGTATCATCGTATCGAATCTTCTTTAGCGATTTTCAAAATAACGTACAAAAACTGGCTAGTTTCTCTAAATGTTTTCTCATAATGGCGAAATAAGTTTCTAATAAGATGATATTATGTTGAATTTTTGTTTATCTTTGTATTATGATAATTCCTCACATATAATTTACGCATACTAGGTTTGAAGAATCAGACATATGCTGCATTGTTATACACTCGGACTCCCTCGAAACTTGTTTTTGAAAAACGGTCCGATTTATGTTTCGTAATCACGTGTCCGCAATCCATCTGTGTCAATCAGGTGTCCACAATCAATCATCGTCAATGAGGTGTCCGCAATTAATCTGCGCCAATCAGTTGTCCGCAATAAATCTGCTTCAATCAGTTGTCCGCAAATCAATCTGTGTCAATCAGGTGTCCGCAATCAATCTGTGTCAATCAGGTGTCCGCAATCAATCTGTGTCAATCAGTTGTCCGCAATCAATCTGCTTCAATCAGTTGTCCGCAAATCAATCTGTGTCAATCAGATGTCCGCAATCAATCTGTGTCAATCAGGTGTCAGCAATCACTCTGCGTCAAAGTAAGTTAAGGATATATGGAGGGTATATGCTTGAAGAATCCAGTACTTTCAGGTTTTTTTTTTTGCGTATCTGATTAGAACAAGCTTCGAGTGTAGTAAACTACCGTGCTTGTTCCAAACACATTTGAGCCGTGTCATGAGAAAACCAACATAGTGGGTTTGCGACCAGCATGGATCCAGACCAGCCTGCGCATCCGCGCAGTCTGGTCAGGATCCATGCTGTTCGCTTTTAAAGCCTATTGGAATTGGAGAAACTGTTAGCGAACAGCATGGATCCTGACCAGACTGTGCGGATGCGCAGGCTGGTCTGGATCCATGATGGTCGCAAAGCCACTATGTTGGTTTTCCCATGGCACGGCTCACTTCATTGTATGTTATCGTCAGACATCGACACATTCAAGTTGCGTTTATTTAACAATACATAGATTAGAACGACATATTTTAGGTTTGGCAAAATTCATGGTCGTTTTTCAAAAAACAAATACTAGTGTTTCAATTTTACACGCTTTGAATATCTGTTTAAACAAGCAATTTTCCGGTTCATTCGGCCGATATATTAGTTTGAATTGTTCAGAGCTATTTTGAGGTACTTACTGCGATTGTCCGATACATGTCTGATGCATGAATGTTATGCCTCATTAATGACGTAAATAGGAAAGATGATTTGGACAGCAAACTGTACAAGAAACAATTTGTGCTTTCTTAATCAAAGGGAAAGTTCAAAGAAAGGCGTTGTGTCTTGTGGCACTGTAGAATTAATAATGAACGGATATATGCCCTTTGATTTCTTAAATCCAGGAACTGAAAATGTTCTGTTCGGGTGAGCCCGGACGTTCGAGCAATCGTTTTACTAGATAGAGGTGCTTCTTTGTATCTTTGTTTCAGTCAGAAGAACGCCTTGCAAATGCTACATGACTGATAAGTCATGAATAAATTTTCAAGAAAATAATTCGTTACTTTTGCTGATTCATTTCCTTTTCCTTCTTTTTAATTCTAACCTATTGTCTTCAGTAACATCATCATTGGTACAGGGTTTAACTACAAAGTTCGTTTATGACACCGTTCCGTATTTTTCACATTTTCATATTCGTATTGAGCCTGCAAAAAATCGTTCAGCATAATTGTTATACAGCATCACACTTGACGATAATTGTATGAGAACAATCATGCGAAGAAAAAATATTTTTCTCCCGAAAACTACATGATAAACAGTGTAGTTGCCCCCCGTGAAACACAATTTCACTGTTTCCTTGTTCGTATTTGTATAATTACATTCATATTTAGTCGATTAAATGTATATCAGTACTGCATAGCTCGCATTATTCTGACTCATTTATATTAAATTTGCACATTCTCTGTTAGCACGGTCCTGTTTTAGACAATGAAGATGAACAGTCGTGTTTTACAATGTCGTTCAGTATAACCTTTAGCCCTGCCCTAAACATGCAATTATGTGCTTTATAAGTAAGCTCATTTTTTCTAATTTCCTACAAAATCTATCTAAAAATACAAGTTAATTATGTATATGTATAGCTCTCCGTGGCCGAGTGGTTAAGGTCACTGACTTCAAATCACTTGCCCCTCATCGATGTGGGTTCGAGCCTCACTCGGGGCGTTGAATTCTTCATGTGAGGAAGCCATCCAGCTGGCTTACGAAAGGTCGGTGCCCGCTCGTGATGAAATATTTCATGGAGGGGCACCTGCGGTCTTCCTCCACCATTAAAGCTGGAAAGTCGCCATATGACCTATCATGTGTCGGTGCGACGTTAAATCAAAAAAGAAAGCTCTTAGGTATTTTAATGTTTCTTGAAATCCACTAGGCTTTGTATTCGTTCTACAACCCTTTTTTTCATTTTTACAGCTCTACTTTGATTTTTTACATAGAAGTTTTGGAGGTCTAGCTTTGATCTACCTCTAAAATATCTTTATTTCGTTGTTAAATGTTAATATTCAATTCGGTATTCCACTTGATAGGCCTATGATTAATATGACATTTGAATATTGTGATACAATACAAAGAAAAAGTTTGCGGTTTTATATAAAATGTCATTCAAATGAGATGATATGTTTCAGCGCGTATGTTTCATAATAATGATAAAAGGTTGCTATACTCTATATTAGGGATACACTTAACATCAGTGTAATCCGATATAGTTATGTTCTATTGAAATATCATGTTCGGGTGTTTCAGATGTACGCAAAGGAACATTCTTTGGCCGTTCCCAGGAACATTTAGTACGAGTAATTAATTATGTAAAACAATATTGGTACTATCCAGTGCAAACATGTTGTTTACGATCTGACATTTAGCTTATTCTATCAAGGGTGTTTTCATTTTCCTTTACGATGGAGCAATTCATGCATTTTTTATTAATATTTGATTGTATAGTTGCACTTTTTATTATGATGTAAAAGAGATAAAAGTATCGATTTAACGAAAAGCAAACGCATGATTATACTCTAGTTATCTTAATGAGCAAACAATCTGAAAATCTATATAACTTGTCAACATTCTGAAGGATACAAATCCACGCAGAAAAAGTAGTAACGCTGATCTTAGGGAAACGATGTCGACGTAAAAATCAGCACCATAAACAAGCGCCTTAAACCTGATAAAAATAGTCCGTGTTAGAAGAATTAATATAAGACTGAAAAAAGAAATATTATTGAGGGGAAAGGTAATTGATAACACAACAGCAGTGTGTAAAATTACTAAACATTTGAGTGCATCACAATTGTTATTGACAGAAATATACGTGATGTTACATATGTATTAAAGATTAAAAATAGAACGTATTGAGCGTGCCAGCTATTATTTGCAGTCATGCACACAGGCAATACACATACTGATCAATTATGCATAACAGATATCGTAAAGCAAATATGAAATTACAGCATACCAGAAACCAATATATTAATGAACTGCAGAGTTTCTCTGTTAGCGGTGTACTGAATAAAAAAAGATAGGACAAACATTTGAAGCATCACGCACGAGACCTCTGAAAATATGTTATGCAGTACATCCAGCCGTTTCAACATACATGAATAATTAAATGTTATCAAACGAGTAGATAAGATGCTAGTATCTATTTTCGGGCTGTTTCTGCTCTAAAAAACAATAAATGTATTGCTCGTAGCTGACACTCGTTTACAATTATATTGTACCAAAACCTTCTCGTAAAAATAGCTATAGCCTTGTCTGCTGTCAATATTGTTTTTTGTCTTTGTTTCATCAGCGAGATATACACCTGACAGGTGATAGGTCATTGCCAATACCTGAAGACTAAAGTAGAGCAAACTTGTATCCCAAATTTCTTGTATAAACGAAAATATGCCGAAACTAAAAGGTTTGACGTGTATACACAAGTATTGTAAGATACCTGGTGACGTTACTGTCAAACAGATTATTGTTATTTATTTATACACTACCACACCCTCATCCATCAATCAAGGGATATTTAGGAATAACTTTGTCCCGTCTCGAAATCCCAAGAACGGAAACTAGACGCAGGAGTAAAGGATCATGAGACAAGGTTGCATACACGGTTTTTAAAGGCCTTAGAGCGCTTACTTCCTGTACATATCTGGGGTGAAGGTCATTTAACAGCTGATTAAAACTGTACATTTTGATTGGTACAGGGTTTCAAGGGGAATAGATAGTATTTTCTTAAGGGGTGTGCAGGTGCTCTGAGCTGTTCTGTTAGACAGTATAATCCGTTGCAAGACTCCTGTGGAAATAGCTTCCGCCATAAACCCGAATCCCCTCGGTAGTGAAACCGCGGCAGAGTTCGACTGTGCCACTCTGATACGAAGTGATCTCCCGTAAACGATTTACAGTCAACTCGTCCCCTATTCAACTCGTCCCCCAGTCAACTCGCCCCCATTTTGGAGATTTCGTATCCCTTGACGATTTCATAGATAGTCATTCCCCGCCCCCACCACCACATACACACTTTTAGGCCCCTCCTTTCTAATCTTATTTTTGTCGAAGTTTCTTAGATTATGATTAATATAGTTATGATGTAAAATATGTGTTCTGTAAAATATGTTCTACATAAAAATCATGAAAATCTTACTTTAAAAACAATATTTTGTTTTGCTTTATAAATACCTGATTGTATGTAAAAGATGCACGTTTCTTAGCTTGAAGTGTGCATTGACTAGTGAGGCCGTGTATCCTTTTTTTTAAAGAAGCTTCTTGTTTACTGTATTGTTCTCCTTCCAATGATAACTTTGGAGCGAAAATGGATGTTATTTCATACTTTTTAACAAGTATAAATTCAATTTATTCCAACGCTAATGGCAGTTCTATAACCTCTTCATCTCTGAATCTGATATTTACATTTGTCCTTGTCAATAAGGTCATTGTCACTTTACACCCGCAACATCCAATTAATTGTAAATTAAATTTCATTGTAGATATGTCGATATCAGTGATCAGCTGAACGACTTTTACAGCAAAAAAATATATATATATCAAAGAGCTCATATCTGTCATAAAAATTAAGGAGGGAACTTTTTGGTTGTATCTTTAATGCACACTTCAGACAGCACTATCTTGTTGTGAATGAATTTTTTTCTTGATAACGTTTTCTATTAAGCAAATTAATGAAATAATTACAGAAAACGTTGTATATTAAGATTATATCTAGGATTAAAAAGTGAATATTTCAGTTTTGTTATACTTTCTAAGGTATAGTGCAGTTCTTATACCCACAATCTATATACTAAGTTATAAATCATTCTTAGGCAAAAATAAAAACAAGGGGGAGGAATATCCCTTAGCCTCTATGAACTTCGCGTCTTAGATAATTAACTGAGTACTGCTGGAGATTTCAATCATTCTCTTGCAGTGAACAGTCCATTCATTATTTCCGTACTAAATGATTTAAGCCAGTAACAGCAACAGTGTTTGTTTGTTTTGTTTTTTTTGTTGTTGTTATTATCCTTATGTAAAAAAGCAGACAAAAGAGTATGCTGTATTCAAGTAAGTCGTGTATACATGGACAGTATAAGTCGTGTATACATGGACAGTACAAGTCGTGTAATCATGGACAGTATATAATTCGTGTAAACATGGGCAGTATAAGTCGTGTAAACATAGGCATTATAAGTCGAGTATACATAGACAGTATAACTCGTGTATACATGGACAGTATAAGTCGTGTATCCATGGACAGTGTCAATATTTGAAGTGGAAAATTGATTAATATACACCGGATATTTAATACGGTCTTTGTGGTTTTTGCCAAGCCCGCTTGCAGAATCGAAGACGTAGTTGTCCAAATGGCTGTTCGGTGTATGTGCGTGCGTGCGTGCGTCCGTCCGTCCGGACTATAACTTTGACTTGCATGGAGCAATCTTGTTTATATTTGGCATGAACGTTAACCTCAGTGAGACAGAGTGTCATGCTCAAACCCAGTGTTCCTATCTCAAAGGTCAAGGTCACAGTTGGAGGTCAAAAGTCATGTCAGATCTTGTCCGGACGGTAACTTTGACATGCATTGAGCAATCTTGATAATATTTGGCATGAATGTTAACCTCAGTGAGACGGAGTGTCTTGCGCAAACCCAATGTTCATATCTTAAAGGTAAAGGTCATAGTTGGAGGTCAAAGACCATGTCAGATCATGTCCGGCCCATACCTTTGACATGCATTGATGAATCTTGTTTATATTTGCTATGAATGTTTAACTGAATGAGACAGACTTTATCTCATAGGTCAAGGTCACAGGTGTCAAAGGGCGGGCGTTTCGACATGTTGCCCGTGGGCATCTAGTAATGATTTAGTTATCCATACATCTGCAGAGACAAGTTCAGACAACATGTTGCTTGTTGTAAAATGAAAATCTGGTTAAGCCTTACCATACTGGACACAATTGATTCTGCCTTGGCGGCCAGTGTAGATCTTGATGAGCCTGCACATCCGTGCAGTGTGATAATAGTCTGCATTGTTCGCTATTCAGCCAGTATCATTTTGGAACGCACCCCTTTTAACAGTTAATGGTACCGTCCAAATTGGAAGATGGACAAGTTAATTATAGAACTTTAGCGGGGTAAATGTTAAGCTAATACGCAAAAGCCGCAAGTTATTACAAATTTTTACCCTTCAACGGCGTCATAAAGCATCACGTCTGAAATAGGTTTCAATAAATATTCTGCATTCTTTCGTGTTCGTTTGACATAACAATAAAATATGATTAGAACATTTCATTACGAGTCATTTCATTCAAGGCATTCTAATAATGGTTTTTGGCGAGGAGAAGTTAAAACATGTTGATGTAAAAGAAAATGTAACGCTGTCATTTCTTCACTGAAGTGTGATGTCATTAGTGATATTGGGCTCCAAGTAGAGAATGGGACTCTAGGGAGTAATTCAACAAACAAGTATTAAGATATCTCCACAGCAACCTTATTCTACAGAGAAACACCTACTTAACTGTAAGAGCTCTTTCGCTTCAGCTGAAATTGTTTGCATTCCACTACAACTTATTAACAATATAGGTGATTATTAATGCAGGTGATTATCAAATAATGCAACATGTATGAGAGATATATCTAAGCAGTGTTCTGAATATGAGCTAGAGTGCTGCATTTAATGATTTTAGGTACTTTTATTTTAAGTACATTCCGTGTCATGGTACTTATCTTTTTTTTTCTAGACAATATAAAATAGATTTTTTCCTTACAGAATCAAACGAAGTCTGCTATTATTTGGCTTGATGAAATTCTATTCTTCCAACGGATTTTCTGATTTCCTTGCTCCCAAGGGATCTTCCTACAGATTTTATTAAATTATTTTTTATAGATTTACGTAATGTTTTACTTCTCTTCAGGTACACTTAAAACGACATAAACCACAAAAACCTTTAGTCAAACAAATGTAACAACGTCATGCTAGTGTTTAGAAATCCTAGACTAAATCTTACAAGAGTTTTCCATGATGAAGCGGAAGTATAATGACATTATGTAGATAGCCTCCACAACCAAAGCTCTAAAAGCCATTCGTTTCCTAAGGGTAATGCCTAAATTCAAGTGACTTATTACCCCCGTCAAAAATTTCCACATTAACATACTTTTTGATGGTCTGGCTATGAACTTTTCCATGGGTTCATATGGGATCAATAGATGATCTAGATCTATATTTCATTCCATTTGTTTTTTCTCTACATACTTTACTCAACTGGTAATAATGTTTTCTTAAAATTCACGCTCGAATTCGAAGATCACAATAAATGAGCCGTGCCATGAGAAAACCAACATAGTGGGCTTTGCGACCAGCATGGATCGAGACCAGCCTGCGCATCCGCGCAGTCTGGTCAGGATCCATGCTGTTCGCTTTCAAAGTCTATTGCAATTAGAGAATCCGTTAGCGAACAGCATGGATCCTGACCAGACTGCGCGGATGCGCATGCTGGTCTGGATCCTTGCTGGTCGCAAAGCCACTATGTTGGTTTTTTTCATGGCACGGCTCAAATCATTGAAGCAGATTCGGCATACTTACTATTTTTACTTTTAATTTAACAGATTTGAATTATAAGTAATAAATTCTTGAAATTATACCAAAACGCAGTATTTACCCTAAGGGGTACCAAATGTTTAAAGACTGAAAAATTTTGAAAAAATGTTATATTATGAGACGCCATGATGTAGAGTAATTCTCGGAATTTGTCATTTTGATAAAGGCCTTATGGCCGAAACGTTAATAAAACTGAGTGAGAACTACAGAGTCTTTATACCAAAACGATTTTATGTTATTGACTCATATCCATACTGTTAATATATATATTTATATATGATATTTGAACAATTTGTTCATATAAGATAATTCAATATTTATGAAAGTGAAAACTGTTATAAGAGTAAAATTTATGTAATCCGGTGAAAAATAGAACTAAGTTTTAGCAGGACATGAATAACTAGACATTTTATTTCAGAGATGACAAAAATAAGCTAAAAACAGATGAAGAAGTTATGGCAGTAAAAAAAAAACAAGAAGTATCTTCAAAAAAGATACACGGCCGCATTAGTCAATGCAGACTTAGAGCTGCGAAACGTGCATGCACTTTTACATACGATCGGGTATTCATAAACCAAAACAATATTTACAGGAAGTAAAGGTGAAATCAGTACGGGCCTGCGGCCGGAAAAAAAACTCAGTCGGCCTAAGTTAATATTTATTCTTATACACAAAGTGTTATTTATAGCACTGAACGCGAATGTATTGACTGAAAATCAATTAACATTTTACTAAAGGCTCATTAGCAGCAAAGCTGATTCTCATATAGACATATTGTATTTAAAAAGTACAGGTATTCAGTCTTCACTTAATCTAAATTAATGTTATAGAAACTGACATTCTAAGTACTTGGGTATCCATCAGACTCTTCATTATGCGCTTTGCAATTAAAGGCTTTGGTCCCATTCATTTATTTATTTGCACTAGTCTTACCGTACTTAATGCCTAATTTATTAAGGTTATTTGATTGAAAACGCAAGGGAAAAACTATGGTAGTAAACATTTATACTGTACTCGTGTCAATTTATAAAACTGGTAAAGTTTCTTGTTATGGTGCCGATATATTATTCTGTTTGTTCCCGAACTTTGCCACATTTTCTGCAAGCCTTAGGTTCGATAAAGTCTTCCATCTTATCTACCGCCTCGTCTAGGCGTGATTTTATGCATCGGGTAATTGACGAGTTCGACCAAATATCGCGGCAGAAACATACTTTCTTTGTATCCATTTGTGTTGAAATATTCAATATTTTATGATACGTATGTGCAGTGATGTTACTTACATAAATTCTTCTCTTTCTTGGATTATTTAGTTGGTTTATGTTGTCCAAGAACTTACTGATATATTTCATAATTTGTTAACGTTTTGAAGATCATTTGGTCAAAGATACTATGTTGATTTTACTTAAAATTCAATTGTTTTGACGATACAATTGTAGAAGCTTCAGAAAGTATGTACCGAGTCTCATTGAAGAAAGAGACATTGCTATAAGGGTCCCTTTGGAAAAACACCATAGTTAATATGAAAGATCAGAGGTCTTCCCCGTCTTAAAGGTATACCAGTCATTGCAACTTCTAATTCATTTCCGGATAGAGCTGGATTATAGAAAATTATGTCGGACAGACATCACCAGCAGTACACTTGTAGGGCCTAAGTTTACAAACTCAACTGATCTCAACCATGCTGCCTCTGCATCTTAGCCATCAGACATTTCACACGAAGTCTTTTATATATATAATTCGATCAGGACAAGACACGACCGATTGTAGTAAAATTCAATTACTACGGTGATAAAGTGGAGGTAAAACAGAGAGCGCGCGTAAATCTTGAGGGTAAACGCTATCGCATCAGCGATCAGTTCCCAAAAGCTATTCAGGAACACCGAAAAATACTTATTCCCTATCTCGTGCAAGCAAGAGAAAACCGAAAGGAGGCCGTTCTCTCATACGATACGCTTTATATTGAAAACCGCGCCTACACTGCTGACAACCCACCACCTGGTCCAGTCCCGACATTGCCACCCCGCGGTCAGCGTAATAGATATCAAAATCCCCGTGTACCCCCTGTGCCGCAACGCAACCTAAATAACCGTTCCACAACCGATGAAGCAGAGCTTCAGCCTGAAGATCAGGCAATGAGTCATGAATAGGAAGCAGACGAGAAGCAGCTTAGAGTTCTTCTTTGGAATGTTCAGGGGATTTGCAACAAAATCATTGATAGTGATTTCATAAATTTTGTTAATAAATATGACATAATTATTACTACAGAAACATGGAATTCTAAAACTTCAAATATTAATATTGAACACTTTGAGAGTTTTTCCTGCCCTCGTCCAAAGTTTAACAAAAGGGCAAAGCGCAACAGTGGTGGTCTAATTATTTTCTATAAAGAGAAATTCTCAGGATATATAGAGTTGGCTAGTCTAAACGATAAAGGTGTAATTTGGTTAAAACTTAAAAAAACGTTTTTTGGTACTTCAAATGACATATATCTTTGTAGCTGTTATATCCCACCTGAAGATTCTAGTGTTTACAAGAACAGAGATTCTCCGTTGTTTGAATTTGACTTTTATGAATTAATAGCCGATGACATACGACATTATAGTCAGTACGGCAATATTATATTAACAGGTGACCTGAACTCAAGAGTAGGTCAAAGGTCAGATATAGTTGAAGATATAAACCTTGATCGCTATATTGACATGCCTTACGATGATTACTTTTTTAAAAATTTACCGATACGATCATCATTTGATCAACACTTAAACAGTTATGGGAATAAACTTCTAACGCTGTGTAAACAGAATAGCTTGTGTATTTTGAATGGTCGATTAGAACCAGGTCGTTTTACCTGTTATAATATGACACGAAATACTATGGCCGCGAGCGTGGTCGATTATGTTATTACAGATACTGATGTATTTTCTTTGATTGATTGTATGAATGTACATGAATTATCCGAATTTTCGGATCATTGTCCTGTCTCGTTTAATTTAAATTTTGTAAATATGAAAAATTGTGGTAAAGGATGTCAGTCATATGACAAAATAGTATGGGAAAATTGTGATATAAATCAATTGAATACAGTATTAAATGATAAAAAGTCATTGTTTGATGAAATTACAAATAAATTACTTTCGGATGAATCAAATATAAATGCATGTATTAATGATTTTTCCAATCTAGTTTATGATATATCTTACCAACTGCAAGGCAAAACATGTTCATTGAAGCGTAAGAACAGACCAAATATTAAGCGATCACCATGGTTTGATGAATTGTGTAAATCAAGTAAAGCAGAGTTTTATAGGTGTAAAAGATTACTGAATGAAAACCCTACAGATGAAAATAAGGTGCTATTTTTAAATGCACGAAAAGATTATTGTAATACGAAGAGAAATTCTAAAAGAAAGTATATGATGAAAGAGAAACAAACATTGTCTAATCTCAGTAAAAGCAATTCTAGAAAATTTTGGAAATATATCAAAAAGTATAAGTATAAATCGAATAGGACTAGTAGTGATGTTGATTTAAATGATTTTGTAGATTATTTTTGCAATGTGTCTAATATACAACATGAGAACACTTTCAATCAAAATGATTTGGTTAATAGGGAGGAATCACTATTTATTGATAGCCTTGATCGTCCTTTCTCTGTAGAGGAAATACGCAAGACAATTTCAAATTTAAATAGACATAAGAGCTGTGATGTTGACAAAAATGTGGCGGATTTCTTTATTGACTCGAAAGAATTTATATCACCTTATCTTGTTCAGATTTTCAATATTATCTATGATAAAGGGGAATATCCGGAAGCATGGAGTAAGGGAGCAATAGTTCCTATTTATAAAAAAGGTGACCATAAAGATCCTTCTAATTATAGAGGGATAACTCTTGTAAATGTTGTTGCTAAGATTTTTTCTCTTGCTCTACGTAATCGTATCAATATTTTTTGTGAAAATGAGACTGTGTTAAATGATGTACAATACGGGTTTAGAGATAAACGTAGTACCACAGATTGTATTTTTCTTCTACATGCAATTATTCAAAAGGTATTGTTAAACAAGGCCAAACTCTACTGTGTCTTCGTTGACTACGAAAAAGCCTTCGATACAATTATACATGACGCTCTATGGATAAAACTAGTGCAGTCTGGAATAAGTTGTAAAATGATCAAAATGATTAAAGCCATTTATCAAAATGTTAAATCCTGTATAAAAGACTTGCATACAATGTCATATTCACATTATTTTGACATATCACTCGGTTTGAAACAAGGGGAGCCACTCTCTCCTCTGCTCTTTATCCTCTTTGTGAATGATATAAATAGTATAGTTGATTTTTCACAACTTACAAATGACGACATAAACTTGTTATCTATGTATATGTTACTATTTGCTGATGATATTGCATTATTTACTACCAATCCTGATACTCTTCAACTCCAACTCAATAATCTTTTTGAATATTCACGCAAATGGGGATTGAAAATAAATGTTAATAAAACTAAAATTTGTATATTTGAAAAGAGAAAATCTAGAAATAATTATAGATGGTTTATAAATGGAGAACATGTCGAAATTGTAGATTCTTTTTGCTATCTTGGAGTGAAATTTAATTACACAGGTACTATGTTAAATGCTGTTAAAACGCTAAATGACCAGGCTCTTAAAGCATATAATAACTTGTTGTCAGTATTTAATCGAATTAAGATGGACATTAAAACAAAATTGTCTTTGTTCGATTCTCTTGTAACTCCAATAATTCTGTATGGTTCAGAAGTATGGGGAATATATAACTACAAAGAAATCGACAAAATTCATCTCAGGTTCTGTAAAATCATTCTAGGAGTTCGTCCTCAGACTTCCAATGCGGCTGTTCTTGGTGAGCTTGGTCGTTTCCCTCTTTCTGTTATATGTAAAGAGCGATCTCTAAAGTATTGGTTAAATATAATGAAAACTCCCCAGTCACTTGTACACAAAATTTTTATAGAACAGTGTGATTTGTTAAATAACAATATTGAATCTACTTGGGCTTCAGCTGTTAAAAGACAACTGGATATCTTAGGATATAGTTATTTGTGGAATAATGAGAACTATGATATTAATTATATGCCAATGTTAAAACAAAGATTACGTGACCAGTATGTACAAGATTGGAATGATGTGATAAGTAACCAGTCCAAATTGTTTTATTATAGAAAGTTTAAAACGGTGTACAAATTTGAAAAATATTTAGATGTAGTAGGTAACGATTTACATAGAAAAGAAATGTCTCGTTTTAGGCTTTGTTCTCATAATCTTGAAATTGAAAGTGGAAGATTTTCTGGAGTTGAAAGAAACTTTCGTGTTTGTAAACTTTGTACACAAAATGTAGAATCTGAATATCATTTTCTGTTATGCTGTCCAATTTATAGAAATCTTCGTCAAAAGTATGGTATTGTTCAGTCATTTCCATGTATAAATACATTTACAAGGACATTATCTTCAAGTAATAATAAAAATTTAAGAAATACAGCCAAATATATATATTATGCTATGCAATTAAGAAAGGAAAAACTTACAGATATTCCTGCTTCTTAATGATTAATATATATATTTAGAACCTATAGTTGTTTTTTACTGTATATTTTGTGATATCTTGGCCATCCTTTTTATTTCTGTAAATGGCCAAAGGTATATTGTATATGCCGATATGCCAATAAATCTGAAACTGAAACTGAAACTGAAACTATATCCACTAATGGTGATATTTTCATTGCAGTTTCTAAACAAACACTAGCCGCAAGTGTTAGTTCTGTAAAAACCAATTAGAGCATTTAGAAAATTGTTACGCACGTTCTAGGGTCACGTTCATAATTATATTGTAAAAACCGCTTAGAGCAAACATAGTGCTTTTAATTCAACAGAGACACGCCAGACATTATAAACACTAGATCTGGAGGCCTTACATCAGTATACATGTACAATATTTATCATACCTTTTATAAATATATTCTGCACTTTAATTTTCATTGAAAATCTTCGAACCTGGATTGTGATATACATTTGCCAAAACATTCACTGTGATACTAGAATCCAACTAAAGTTTTCAGTCTGTGATTAATTTTCCAAAATGTGTAAGTGTATTTACTAGATTTATAGCTAAATTAAATATGAAACATTATAAGCATCAGTTTGCCATCCAAGTTTTTATGGTATAATGAAATAAATATCACATGCATTTATGGATGAGAGTGGAAGAAATTGTATACACTTAAAGAATAGTATCAACATCAGCATCGCCACCTTTGACATTACTCTTCGACTGTTGCATTATCCGCTATCGACCACAAGTGTATGTGATATAAGTTGCTATAAAATGTGTATTAATTTACAAACAAACGTGGTGATGATGGTTCCTATGGATTTTTTCACATATTTGTTCTAACTATCACAACAACAGTCTTTAAGTGCCGTGTATCTGCTGTAAAAGTCTTCTCTGTACTTGAAGTGTTGTTATATTGTTTTGCCCTTTTGGCCATGATGAACATTCAGTTTTATTGTTAAGCCGGTGCTAAGGGGTGAGGGGTGGGGGTGTCACTGTCTTAACATAACAGAAAATCAGTCCGCCGGAATTAACTAAAGAAAGAATATAACAAACATATGACACAAAACAAAACAATGATATATGGGACAGTGTTGTTCTAGTCAAATTCCGGTGTAAGATAATCACACATTGTCTGTCTCCTACCGGTGAAGAAGTTCTTTATTTTATTCTAATTTATGGTAAGTCAATGTCATAAGTGTGTTACAGTTACATGAAACCACTATAACTTGCTAGTAATATCTTAGTTAATTAAACAGAAACAAAATGGTCGACTACCACACAGTTAAGTTGTAGTAATAAGGAAATCATATCCTTGGTTCAAGGTATGCCGAAAACTTGACAAGACCACGTATTTGGACAACATTTCAATCTTGATTGGGTGTTCCTTATATCCACAACTCGAAGGCGTGGTTGATTATTATTGTCTCATAATCTAGAACCCGCATTAAATATACATTGTGTTTGTACGCGTTGGTGTTGTTTGACGCTTGTAGTAAAATCTGACCTTTGAAAAATGAATATTTTTAGAATCCATTGTGATTTAGTTTAAATACGCCAGCCTATCACTTCATCACAATTTTGTTTATGTTAAATGAGTGTCGAATTTATTCTTGTATTGAACTGAAAAAAGATTAAATCAATTAATATTTATGAAAGTTCTAATCAAGATACGGACTACAACAATAACTACACCTATAAATACGTCATTGCTTTGCCGATAAAGCCGGAATTCAAAACATTTACAAACAAATGAACGAACTGAACCAAAGCTTTTAATTGTTGAAGGCATAATCGAGAGTTCCACACATGATGTTAATATTGAATACTTAGACTTTCAGTTTCAGATTTAACAAACATTAAATACTTGTAGTATTAGATATCTCCTACCTTAAAAGACATTGTTATTCGAGCGATTTTTATTGAGAATGGATCTTGGATCAATTATGTTTTGTTTTGAGTCGTATTTCCAGATTGAATTAGAACATCATTTGACCTAGTTTTGAGATTGTTTAGGGCAAACCCATTATTTTAACTGGTGACCATACGACGCTTATCATGGAATTACACGCTAGTGTATCATTGAAGGTTCCATGTGCACCACCATATGAATACATCTGCGGATGTCTCTAAAATTGTTTTTGTACTTTATCATTCGCGATCATATTGAATAGGTAAAGTATATGCGGAAAATATTTCATGATGGATCTGTGAATTCTTTACTTAATGGTGAAACAGGTCTCATAAGCGTAAATACGACTAGCTTCTACTGATTATAAAACATACCGTACGATTTGTTGTGAATTAACTGTTGTTGTACTTTTAGTAGTTCAACCTCCACCCTTGTTTAAGAGCAACATTTAAAAACACGTTTTTTTTCATCCTCAAGTAATAAGTAAGTAGACTCGCCCAGTTTAATCAATCTAGACGCATAATCTAACTCTATACATAGAGCGCCTACTTCACCCGATTTACATTCGGAACATTTTCACGCGGTTCGGGCTTTATCGTATGTTTAACATGGGATTTTTGAACCGTCCAAAAATGTTGGAAATGTTTGTCTCATTGTTTATTTTTTTTTTAATAAAAATGTTACTGCTTTCATTGTCTACCACTTTTTTTACACCCTTGCCTGAAAGACAGTAATGAGTTTGTACACTGTTCAGACAATTGTGCTCTGTTGAAATTTAACCAAACACAAGTTTACCTGCATAAACAGAAAGCATGATATGTCACCATGCGCTGTTCCAGAGAGGGGGGGGGGTGGGACCGGGGGTCCGGACCCCCTCTGGAATATCTTTAAAAAAGGAAAGAAGACAAGAAGGAAAGAAAATGTTTTTCGAAAAAGGCAACATTAGGACTGCATGTAAAGTATATGCGGCTGCTGCTACATACGACCCCGACATAATTCATATTATTTATCTAAAAGAAACTAAGAATTTTACCTTCAAGAAAGCTTGATTTTATCATTTTCCCAAAAAATGAAGTGCTAAATTTCAAAATTTCCAGAGGGGGGGGGGGGGGGGGTGCAGGGGATCTGACCCCCTCTGAGAAAATTGGCTGTGTCCGTGCATGGTCACTATACCTGTCCAGTACTGGACATTATGGTAAACGCTTCTTTCCTGCACAAATGGCAATTTCGCAACTTCTGTCCGGTTTGTACAAATTTCTGGTCGCGATAAACCATTTGACTTGTGTGTAAATGTTGAGTTCTGCTCAACCCGGGGCTAGAGGGCGTGGACGGTAGCATGCATTTCCACTACCGTCCATGAACAGGCTCAATCAAACCGAGCCTGCAACAGTTTCGTTTTTGTACTGTTATAGGCCAGAAACCACTGTCATTGAAAATAAGAAGATTTGCACGATGCTTAAGTGGAGTAAAACAGGGCGTAACACGTTATGCCTTTTTTTGTTGTTTAGCTAACTAAAACTGTATAGATATCACGTAGATTTTCAACGTTTAACGAATTACAATTATTATAGAACGGATGGAGATATGTCTGTCATTCAATATGTTTGTTTGCACGTTCATCAATACAGTTTAGATATTCGTGCATCCGCATAACTTAGGTGTTTGTATGTCGACAAATAATTGGAAAGCGCGTGGGCAAACATACTTTAGACTTATAGGATGATTGTATTTGGGATCTGTTTTGGCAGATTGTTATTAATAATATGGATGATTGTCTGTTGTCTGTACATGATCCATATTACGTACTCCAGTACTTAGTTCAAAGTCACGGTGACATTTTGACTGAAGCGTGCCCCGTCCAAACCTGCTACGTCTACCAAACTTTACAATGAGTTTTGTTTGTGACCATCAGATGACCCGGTTATTTCAATAGTTCCAAGCTTGAGTCACAGTGATGTTAAAAAAGAACTAACAGCTAGAAAACGCATATATACCTGTTCTAGTCAAAACTCTTATGATTATTGCCTCTGGTCAATAGATGAACACTTATCATTTCGGGACATTAGACCAAAGGTCAAGGCTACAGTATCCTGGAAAACAACTGTATCTCCAGCTGACAAAGCTTACTACCAAATTTTATAAAAACGTATTTCCGTCCAATTTTTGACATCACGGGAATATGTATTTTACAAAGATTTCTGTTTTTAGATTGTTGATTTACTCATTAAAGTCTTTAATGTTATGTCTATATTCTTAAAAAATTACATTGATAATTTAGATATTTTAGACCATGTTACCACACCAAATACCACCCAGTGTATAATTTTAGAAACACTATTATAGTTTATTTTCATTTGTATCAAATGATTAAATATTAAAATCTATCATTTCTGAAGCAAGTTGAAGTAGTGCAGAACAAACAAGTTTAATTTAATTACTGATATTGCAGTCAGGGAGAATTGTAAGTAGAAAACAATGAAATTGGCTTGTGACGTCAACGCTTAAAAATGAAAAATATATTTCCCAGAAACTTTGAACATTAAACTTTCATGTTTTATTATTACTAAAACAAAACTTGCAGAGAAATGTCATGAGACCATAAGGCTTTATGACACATTTAAGGTATTTGATTTTATCATTGCATATTTTTGTATAAAAGCACTGATAATCATTTTAATGGGGTCTAGGCTTTGCATTTGATGTTAACTTTAAGTATGTGCTATTCTCATTTACTCACTTATTTGCTGGTGTGTCCTTTATGTTGCATTAGAGAGTCGTTCATTAGATGTGTTTCGCACGTGACCCAGTTTCAAACTTGACCTAGATATCAAGATGAACACTCTGAGTAGCTTTCATGAAGATCCATTGAAGGGTATGGCCACTAGAGAGGTCACAAGGTTTTTCTATTTTTAGACCTACTGACCTAGTTTTGGACCGCACATGACCCAGTTTCAAACTTTACCTAGATATCATCAAGATGAACATTCTGACCAACTTTCATAAAGATCCCATGAAAAGTGTGACCTCTAGAGTGGTCACAAGCAAAAGTGTACGCACGGGCGGACATCTATGTGATATCTAGGTCACGTTTAAAACTGGGCCACATGAGCTCAAAAACTAGGTCACTATGTCAAATAATAGAGAAAAAACGACGTCATACTCACTTCAAAACTGGGTCATGTGTAGACAGGTGAGCGATTCAGGATCATCATGGTCCTCTTGTTTTACTTACTTACTTACTTACTTACTTAGGGTTTGACAGCACGAAATAAAATCTCCATTCAGTTATTTGCTAGACTAATTAACAGCAAGGATTTCAGTCTGTGCTGAAACGGAATTATTTTGAGAAGTAATAAATCTGGGTATCTGACATCTTTCCAAGTCAGACGGCATAATGCCATCGTTATTTCATATCAATTATTCATTTGTTTGCAATATACTCTTATATAGTGTGCATGTAAAACTGTGTAATGACCAAATTTGTATACGGGTTCAACAAAAATCGGCATTGTAGAAAAATCAGAAAAAAATATTGATGAATATAAAGTAATTTTGGAAGATTTCCGTGCGACCAAATAAATTCCTTTTTGTGTATCGCCGGTACAATGTACCATCATGTTTAGATATATATTTACTACATAAGCCATGTAAAAAACTGAAATATTCAAATTAACGGGACGTTGTATTTGTCTAAACCATTTGAGAAGAAAATCAATTCCACTCATTCTTGTTTGTACTTTCCCTAGACTTGCGATTGATCAGCCGCATTTGTATGACAAAAATCAGCTGATCGAGATTAATGTGGAATAGCAAGGTCTGCCGAGGTTAACGTCGATATCTCATCTGAGATGAGATTCATTCTTAAGTAAACTCATTCATTTTCGACAGCGCCATGGTTGGAAACGGACTGATCATTGTTCGAAGGATTGCATTCTTAGACTTTTAAATAAGCTTCGTATCCTGTTGAGTTCTGTTTAATTCCACTTTATAAATGTCCGTCATGAATATCAGAGATGTTGTTATTACATGTAGTAAAACAAACAAAAAGTGTCTTTAAAAAAAATATACGATCACCTGCACACTCCTTAAGAACATATTATCTATTCCATTCGAAACCCTATGGAAGTTTTCATCCACCAATCAAAATGTACAGTTTTAATCAGCTGTTAAATGACCTTCACCCACTTATTTACAGGGAGTAAAGGTGAATTCAATACCAGCCTGTGGCCGAAAAATTATTTAGTACGAAGTTAGGAAACCTCCTTCGAATTGAAATCTGTACAATTATTAGACATTACAGATCTCTGAGATCTACCATAATTGTGGCTTATTAAATATCATCATCATACCGTTTAATATGCCTCGTATGGCGGAAACATTTTTTTTTGTACTGATATAAAGTGAAAAAAGTCCCTCAGAAGTATGTTTATTAATGTGAACATAATTGCAGTGGACAAAAAAGTACATAGACAAACTCTCTTCACAGTTACCTGACTTTTCCATATATGAGCCGTGCCATGAGAAAACCAACACAGTGGGTTTGCGACCAGCATGGATCCAGACCAGCCTGCGCATCCGCGCAGTCTGGTCAGGATCCATGCTGTTCGCTAACAGTTTCTCCAATTCCAATAAGCTTTAATAGCGAACAGCATGGATCCTGACCAGACTGCGCGGATGCGCAGGCTGGTCTGGATCCATGCTGGTCGCAAACCCACTATGTTGGTTTTGTCATGGCACGGCTCATATGTGTAATACAGGTGATGGTAAAAGAAGTCATGGTAATTAAGTAGTCAAATATTTTTACAGCTTGTGATAACGGTAGCCCAGTTGAAGGGGTTTATTTGTAATGCATATATTAATTGTTTTTAAATCATTAACATGACAGACCCCTTTAGCGAATGTAATTTGCACGACTTTCATGCCCATCATGGATTTTGCAAGTAACATCATTTTCTGAAGCCTTTATATCGGACTAAGGGAACCGAGTGGTTAATGTTACTTGACATAAAATCACTTGCCCTTCACCGATGTGGGGTCGAGCCTCACTCGGGGCGTCGAATTCGTCATATGAGGAAGCCATCCAGCTGGTTTACGGAAGGTCGGTGGTTCTACCCAGGTGCCCATCCGTGATGAAACAATACCTGGAGGCGCATCTGGGGTCTTCCTCCACCGTGAACAGATGGAAAGTCGCTATATGACCTATAATTGTGTCGGTGTGATGTTAAACCTAATAAAAACATACTAGTATTAGACTAAGCAAAAACTATTGCTTTTTAAGCTAATATAAACTATGTAAAGCTGATAGTTTGAAACATTATTGATAATTACTTCTTCAGGAAATTCTGCATTTAAATTTATATGTTTCTTTTTTTTTTATTTCAGACGTCTTTCCCTTCTATATTTTTGAAGACTTTAATCAGCATCTCATCTGTGATATTACTGGGACTTATACTAGCATATCATGCATTAGAAGTTCAGGTAAGTCCATGTTGTTTTTTTTTGTTTTATGTACGAGTCGTTTCGGACGCATTTTGCCAGTTTACTGTCAGTGAAAGTCGATATTGATTAGCTGTTAAAGCCACTGTAAGCATTAATTAAATCATGTTACGGAAGTAATGCTGTCGCGATATATTCATAGCATTCTAATTTATACTAATTGAATCATTTAATATATTTGTAAGTGAGAAATAAAACTATCAAAGTATGGTAAGATTCAGACATGCTGTTGTAAAATTGGCTGCTTTAAGAGCATATCAAATGGACGAATGTGAATCCAGACTGTTGCACATTTATTATTTATGCCATATTTACATGGTTGCTTTATTTGAAAAAAAAGGATCTCAATTCATATTCCGTGTAAAATAGTTCTAATCTTTACAGTAACACACATTTTTTTCTGATGTTCTATCTTAATTGACGTTTTATAACATCAAAAGATAAAATCGTTTCAGAAAATAATCTCTTTGTATAACATGACATGTTGTAGACGTAAAACATAAGATTGAATTTTTTTCAACTCCCATGATCTTTGTCAGAGCACTCTGTGGATAGCTTCCTTTTGATGCTAAGCGACCGGTAGTTTGCTGCGAGATTTCTTACAGTCTTTACGTAAATGGCTAACATGAAAGGCTAAATGTATAAAATAACTTAAAACGACAAGTCTGTGGTATAAGCTATGCGACCGGTAGTTTGCTGCGAGATTTCTTACAGTCTTTATGTAAATGGCTAACATGAAAGGCTAAATGTATAAAAATAACTTAAAACGACTGTGGTTCAAAGGTCACTGAAAAATTCTGAATGTCAAGAAAGGAGTTTGTTCATCAGAATGACTGTGAAAGAAAATATAAATCTCAGATATTGTTTATAAATTGATACAAAATAACAACTTATTGATATCTGAAGTGCTGTCAAATGTCGCATTAGAAAAATCTTTCTTTTATTTCAAAAATATTTAGCCAGAACGTAACACTCCTCTGATAAAATAGCGTCTTTTTCCTATTGATATTTACTTTAAATTGTTGAAATTCCGTCTTCTGTTACTTATGCTAGCTTATATTTCTTTGAAAAGGACAAAACGTGTGCCAGTTAGATATTGAATTCAGATTTATTACAACTAATAAATGGTTTAATTAAAGTTTGTGTTTCATTACTTTCAAATCATTTGTTACGAAAGCTGAGAGATTTTTTTTTGTAACTTAACGCTTATTCTAGGTCATCAGTTGTATTCTACAGTTAATGTCATACATTATTCTAATATTCTTCATTTTCAATATAACATAAATCTAACACACACTCTCCAAGTTTGCCAGCGTTTGCTTTATTACAAATAATTGACAGAAATATAATCGCGTGTATGTTTTATTAGATGAAATCGAATATCCCAATGCGGAGTTAAACGTTACCATAGAGACAAATCCCCTGGTCTCTATTTAGGTGATATATATAGCATTCGTTGTGTTGCCTGTAGAGGAAGTAAATTGGATTCTGGTATATGATATTGCATTTTAAACACCTGTTTATAGCAGCAGTATCTTCTGTTATACTAGTATCAACAGTTCCTTTTTATTCCTACTGACAGTAGTACTGTATTGAAATATATATCATGTATACAAAACAAATACTTGAGCTAATGTACTCTTATTATATCATACCATTCTTTCGAGAATTTTAAATATCGTTGACGGTAAAATATGTCTAAGATCCTTTGGAAGCACAGAAAATAACCATGACAATAATAGCAGGCTCGGTCTGATAAGAGTTAATAAGGAGCAATTCTCCTCACGCCGCATAGTGCCGTCTTAGAATTCTATTACAAAGTAACATTTGACGATATTATTGACCTGATAGAACGAGAAATCATAACAACACTATGCCAGTTGTCAGTTTCGGCTGTTATATAAAAGAAACGACCATTCTACAAATCATTTAAAATTTTGCGGAAAATTGAGAAAACTGGTCTTCCACAAGGAATTAATAATGCTTTGATAGCTCATATTGTCATGCATGTCATGAATTGAGTATTAAAATAAACTGTAAACTGTAAACTGATAATAGTTTGAATGAATTGAGCAATTAGATACACAACACCAAAAATGAATGAAATTGTTTGCCATTTTATAAATTATATTATGCCGGGAAGTGAACAGTTACTACACGTAATATATGTAAACACGGAATAAACATGTTATTGCGTGTAACCAATATTGTATGCTGAATTAGAAATATTATACACTTAATGAATGTATAACCAGACATAATACCACTGAAAACCTGGTATTTTTTATGACTGTAACTATACAGTAACATTTAATTGTGAATGCAGTTCTACATAGCAGTACACAGTATCCAAGTTAAATGCATTTGACGAGGATTTCTACAATCAAAATTGATATCTAATATAATGATAAAATATTTTAGAGAATGAAGTACGGTTATCTTTAAACTAAATGGAATGTTTGTTTCTGATCCAATCAAACATACAGATGTATATACCTGTCTTACTTTAACTATCAATTAAATCAACAACTACTAATCCCCAATGATAACGCGATTCCCGCCGAAACGCGAGGACGAGTCTATTTCATGATAACTGACGAAATAATAATTCATAATGGTTACCCATTTACTTGACAATTAAATATTGGTATTTCTTTCATTTTAAATAGTTATTATGTATATGGCAACATAGCTCAGTTGGGTAAACTGCAGACAACAATTGGATATAAGCAAGTCGTTTTGTGGGTTCGAATCTTCATAAGAGTTTTTTTTTCAGATTTGTTTTTTTTTTTTTCTATTCGTTTTCATTTTTTTATTTCATTACTTTTGTTTCTTTCTTTGATGGTTTGAATTTGTATATATGTCTTTATATAACACAATAGCATGTTCATTATTTGCATGACTTGAGTGCATGCATTTAATCTATCATCTTTGATATATAATAAACTATTCTGATCTGCCATATCGGCTTTAGATACCTCTCTGTCGTATTGTCACAGAGCTCATGAAGGAAACCTAATTTTTATGCAAAAGTGAAATAAAAATTAATTCTCAATACTGAGTTTCGAACCCACACGGCAAAAGATCTGTTGACCATGGACATTATGTTTTACCACTGAGCTAATTTGTAATTTGAACAAAATCCGGAAATATTTAGATTGTAACATGCTAGAAAAATGCTGAATTCCCTATGTTCCATTTTAATCTATTTATAGTCATGTTTGTAAATATCAAGTTATCGTTGGGGCATAGTATGTTGTGCAATTAGCGGGCTGTTTATATAGAACTAATGCACGTGTATGCTTGAATGACGACCGGTTAATCTAATCCGTTACAGTTAGACAAAGGTTCTCCGCATTACGAAGTAACGCGGAGAACCAGTAAAAATGACTGTTATGTATATTGTGTAATAATTTAAGTCTATTTCAAATACTTTTGTATCTTTATTTATAACAACATGTAAAAAAGATCCTTGCAACTAATTGAAGCAATAGCAGACTCGGTTTAATTAGGTCTGTTTGTGTGAGATTATTAAATGTGCAGCATCCATAGGCTTAACGGGATACAATGAAATGAATTGACAAGAAAACATCATAATAAAACTGATGGTTTTACTGCCGGCACATGGTATCTAAGAATTGCTATTGTGATAGATGCTGTTTTGTTTTTGTAATTATCTTGGTTTTAAGAGCGATTTTGCCTTCCTTGTGTTTATCAAAACCTTTTCGGACATTTAATTAAAATATACGTCATGTTCGACATGCCATGGAATATGAAAACATCTGCTTGGATCACGTAGGGGTATACAGTTAGATTGTAACTTCTACAATTATATGAGTGAAAAAATAATAACAATATTCCAAGGTATTTTGTAAAGAAGTCGGTATGTTTGAAAATAAATACAGTATCTTGTAGTCTGTATCATATAAATGCCTTCATAATTTGGCTGAGAGACCTCAGTTATGGAAGTATGGTATATGTAAATGATCATTGACATGAAATAGTTCAGTCAAGTTCTGTTTACACGCTTTCGGCTGACGGTCAATATAGAGTCAGATAAGGTAACCAGAGAGGCTACGGACAAATTGTATATTCCCCGCCTTGTTTTGTCTCAAATGCAGTGCTGTAATAGCAGGCATGGCTCATTTTCTTAAAAGAATGCACGAGTCTTTGCAAATCAACAGGCATCAGAAACAAGCCATTTTAATAAAATAAATATGTTGAAAAGTGTTTAATTAGAAAAGATTCTAGAAACAAGGACAAATATCAAGTATTAATAGCTAAATTTTGAGAATGCAGCGTCCCAAAAACAAAACTGTACAACAGTGCATGTAAACAATGTGTAAATGATAGACAGTTACAAAACAATACGCGGACCAAGTTAATGCAAAGAAAACATTTAATAGAAAGCAGTGAGGCACTGCCTTGGTAAGGCCAGTTTGCAAGAAGGTTGTGGTCGGTAGTTTGCTGCGAGATTTCTTACAGTCTTTACGTAAATGTTTAACATGAAAGCCTAAATGTATAAAATAACTTCAAAACGACTGTGGTTCAAAGTTCACAGAAAAATCTGTATGTCAAGAAAGGTGTTTGTTCATCAAAATGACTGTGCATAAATCTAAGATATTATTTAGAAAATGATACAAAAAAAAAAAACAACTTCTTGTTATCTGAAGTACTGTCAAATGTCGGATTAGAAAAATCATTTTTCAAAAATATTTGGCAATGACGTAACACGCCTTTGAAAAAACAGTATCTTTTTCCTTTTTACATTTACTTTAAATTGTTGAAATTCCGTTTTCTGTTACTTATGCTAGCTTGTATTGCTTTGAAAATGACAAAACATATGTCAGTTAGATATTGAATTCAGATTTATTACAACTAATAAATGGTTTGATTAAAGTTTGTGTTTCATTACTTTCAAAATTTTTGTTAGAAAAGCTGAGAGATTGTTTTGTAACTTAACGCTTATTCTAGGTCCTCAGTTGTATTCTACACTTAATGCCTTTACAATATATCGTAAATCTAACGCCACTTAATAAATAGCATTTAAATATAATAAGCCATTTAAATAAAATAAATAAGCCATTTAAATAAATAATAAATAAATAAGCCATTCAAATAAAATAAATAAATAAATAAGCCATTCAAATAAATAAATAATAAATAAGCCATTAAATAAAATAAATAAATAAAATAAATAAAAAAATAAGCCATTTCAAATAAAATAAATAAAAAATAAGCCATTTAAATAAAATAAAATAAGCCATTTAAATAAAATAAATAAGCCATTTAAATAAAATAAATAAGCCATTTAAATAAAATAAATAAGCCATTTAAATAAAATAAATAAGCCATTTAAATAAAAAATAAATAAAGCCATTTAAATAAAATAAATAAGCCATTTAAATAAAATAATAAGCCATTTAAATAAATAAATAAAATAAATAAGCCATTTAAATAAATAAATAAGCCATTTAAATAAAATAGATAAGCCGTTTAAATAGAATAAATATGTTGAAACGTGTTTAACTAGAAAACATTCTAAAAACATGGACAAAAATCAAGTATGAATATATACATTTTGAGAATGCAGCGTCCCCAAAACAAAACTCTACAACAGTGCATATAAACGATGTGTAGATGATAGACAGTTAAAAACAATACGCGGACCAAGTTAATCGGACAACAATGGCAAAGAAAACAAAAATTGAATTAAGTGAGGCAACGCCTTGACAAGGCCAGTTGTACAAATGTCACTTGGGGGTTTAAACCGGTTTATGTTCAGCATCATTCCATACACTTAACCATTATGATATTCCTGAATTGGACGAAAGTGTAAATATGCTTTTCCTCCCTGGGGAATTCTGACACACGCGTTGACTACATAAGGCACAGTATGTAAAACACTTGAACTAAGAAGTTTGTTAATGATTGAAAACAACGCAATGAACCATATTTGCGCGTACTTAATGGATCAAGAGACATGAATTAAATTAGCTCGGTCCCAGTGTGACTTATTGCACCTCTGACAAGACATTTTAGTGTCTCTGTGTAAAAGGGCTGGACCACATACTGTGATGTGCCTAAAACAGACAAATGATAACTTCCTTTTAACAAAACGTTTTATGATGTGACCAAATACATTGAAAATTAAAGTTACACAGATTTCTATGACATATTTTTATGAAGTTGTAAGCAACATCTCAACAATTCAGGATTTGATATACCTTTTCGGAGAAATGCCTTTACATCACTCGTACATTCTAAAATATGTAGTCTTGCTATGGGAGTATATTTGTAATTACTGTTTACATTCATTGAAAGCTTCTACTTGACTACATTCTCTTGTAAATCTTATTAACTAAGAAACGTACTCGCTGTAAAATGTTGCATTGGGTACCTTCCTACCTAACTGGAACAAATTTACAGTACCTGCAAAACAAGTTATCATTTTCACAATCTAACTGGCATATGCTTTTATTATTACATTTTGCTACTAAGCAATTGTGATAGACAAAATATTTATATCGTTTTGTAGTTTGGAAAATGTCGGGTCTCGCCTCGAATACTTTTCCATGAATTTATCTAGAACTGATACTATTATTGTTTTGAAACTTAAAACAGGCTTTTAAAATTATAAAACATGTTCTCCAAGTCTCATAACCATGATTTCCATTTCTATACTTTGAAAAATATCCGTCCCAATAGTTGTTCTTGAATTCTTCTGGAACTGATACAGATATTATTTTGAAACTTTAAACAGGCTTTAGGATCATAAGACAAGGTCACATAGAAGGCTTTCTATTGACAAAATTATGTTCCATCTTGCGCTTAGAAAATGTTTTAGAAAAAAACATTTCCTTCAATATTTCTGAAACTTCTGGATACATTTAATCAACGCTCAAGTCAGTTTGCAGGTTTACACATCGAACTGAATAACTCTACCCTTTTTTGACAAAATTAATTACGTTTTGCAATTAAAGTGTAACATTTCTTTCCTTCAGTATCTCTACACCAACGAAGGTATTGTATTGGAATTTCAAATAATTGTCTTGGATATACAGCCAATGGGCATAACAAGTCCCTTGAATCTGACTGAACTGTTTCCATTTTCATTCACTTCCGATTATTTAGGACTATCCACAAAAGAAAATTCAATGTAACTTGCAACAGTGATAGAAAATGAGAGGAATTGCGGAACATCCAGCCATTACTGCATTCAAGAGTTATAAAATATTTCACTTTATAATCTTATTTTCCACATATTAGCACGGTTTTGACAAAAAACTTCGATTTCACCTAATGGAATTAAATGTAACTTTGTACATTGATAGATCTGTTACAATGAGCGAACGTGAAATGCACTAGAATCATAATTCTGTCTTGCTATTTTTTTAATAGAACCGTTGTTGTTCTAAATTGATCACATTTTAAATAACTAACAACGGCTTTTAATTTTTTAGGGTAATTTAGTGTAGTTTGATACATTACTAAAATGCAAAACATAAAAAGCATATCTCTGCCTTGCATGATTTTATTTTTATATATTTATTGCCATTTGTTTCTGAACTGTTCAGGTAATCACCTTTTTCAACATATAGGACTGTGTCTATTGAAGAGAAGTGAATGAAAACTGTTAGCTCGGTGATAAAATGTGATAAAATGGCAGAAACCGTAATAAACACAACTCTTCAGAAGGGTATACTTGCGTAACATGTACTATATTCACTGGTAATATTACAAGAAATCCTGATTGTTGTTATTATTTCTGACAATACAGTTTTATGGCGGTATGAACCACTTGAAATGATAGATCTAGTTTGTGCTGTTATGACTAACAGGCTATAAATATGTGAGTGTATCTTGCATCTAGCATAATAAAAACTAATGGCATAACTATGAATACTTTTACATTGTACAAAAATTCATATAAATACATTTGTTCTTATCCTTTCCCATTTTGTATATTTTTATTACGTGAAAATGAAAACAACATCCAAGACAAAAGTCTAACAGATATACCCATATTCTAGGCAAGCAGGTCCGTTGAAATTATTACGTAACAGATGTGTATACATGGCACTTGGGCAAAGTTAAATTCATGGACAACGATGACAGATCAAAGAAAAAAGCCGAAATCATCGGGGCACTGCCATTTAACGATCAGTACTAAAACACAACTTTGGAGCGAAACTCAGTTAACCAAAGAAATTGTACTAATCTCTTATTCAGTGAGTAGGAAATTGTGTCAAATAGAAAATGTACGTACTATACGTAGCAGTTTACCCTCAGTGTCGAGTTTTTTCCCCTGCAAACTCTTGGTATGTTTTCATTATTTCTGTCTGTCTACCTGTCAAGAAAAAATGTTTTACCAGTACAAGGTGAATAGCCTTGTGAATGACGTAAGACTTTTGTGTACTCTTCCTGGAACTTGTTTTATATTAATCAGAACAATCAAAAGAAAGAAACAGTTAATGAACCGTGCCATGAGAAAAACAACATAGTGCATTTCCGACCAGCATGGATCCAGACCAGCCTCGCATCCGGTCAGGATCCATGCTGTTCGCTTTCAAAGCCTATTGCAATTAGAGAAACCGTTAGTGAACAGCATGGATACTGACCAGACTGCGCGGGTGCACAAGCTGGTCTGGATCCATGCTGGTCGCAAATGCGCTATGTTGGTTTTCTCATGGCGCAGCTCATTTTATCTCTCCTTTACAATTATTTCAATTAAAACAGTGAACTGTTTTGTGTTATTATTAAAAAATTATTCTTTATTTCCGTATGGAATACATTACAATATTTCTTGCTGAGCGGTGCAACCATTTTGGTTAACAAATTCACATTTATCTTATGCAGTGAATGAAAACCAACATAATGGCTTTGTGACCAGCATGGATCCAGACCAGCCTGCGCATCCGCGCAGTCTGGTCAGGATCCATGCTGTTCACTAACGGTTTCTGTAATTGTAATAGGCTTTGAAAGCGAACAGCATGGATCCTGACCAGACTGCGCGGATGCGCAGGCTGGTCTGGATCCATGCTGGTCGCAAACCTACTATGTTGATTTTCTCATGGCGCGGCTCATATATACATACTCGTATCCATCTGAAAACATATCAAACTTGCATATCTGTTCTTCCAGTTTGTTCGATTAGGTACTCGTTCGTCCAGATATATCACTTTATTTAAAAACCTCATATTACGGATGAACAGACGTACGTTCAAGAGAATTTATTGTACACATTCCAGCTAAGATACTGGAAGAAGCATAAAGAGGAACAGTATCACATATCCATAATAACATCATAAAATTACAGTACAGCAGTATTCCATTCGTCTCATGAGTACCATACTATAAGCTTGAAAAGTAAAAGTAAACATGCAGACAGATAGACAGACGAAAGAATATACAGAATGACAGAATCAACATCAAGAGCAACACTTTAGAATTATAATCCGTCAGTGATGGAACTTCAAGTAAAGCCAACATGAGATGCAACATACAAGAGATATTATCTCACATAGTAAACATCGAGGTCAAGAATAAAATATAAAACAACACGAAGCGATAGAGAATGTGACATTCTTTTTGTGACGGCTATCAAGATTTAGACTTTTTAATCCCCATGCAAAAACTCCTTTTCCCTTTAAGTGTCAAATTTAACCCATTAACTGAACATTCATGATAAATTAGTACATTGTGACTAATTAGCTCCACTATTCGGAGAATAGGGGTGCTATTCTACTCGTCGACGTCGGCGTCGGCTTGAATTTTCTTGGTTCAAGTTTTTCGACAACCTTTGTTTTTCTTTGTAACTATTGCTTATATCTTACTGTAAGATCACATTAACTTTGTTCAGCATGCAAACAAAGTATGTGCAGGAGCTGGGCCTATATACCTAAAGTCAAGGCCACCAAGGTGTTATTTTTTAAGGTTAAAGTTTTTCGGCAACCTTTGTTTTTCCGTCATATCTTTGTTACTATTGCTTATATCTTACTGTAACTTCACATAAACTGTTTCCAGCATACAAGGGGCTGGGTCCATTATACATAAGGTCAAGGTCACCAAGGTGTTACACTTGGGTTATTTTCAAGGTTAAAGTTTTTCGGCAACCTTTGTTTTTCTGTCATATCTTTGTTACTATTGCTGATATCTTACTGTAATTTCATTTAGGCAGTATCATCTTTCCTCTCGCAAAGCGGTATTTATCACATTTAGTGATAGCTCTAGTGTTGTCTGCAGGTCTTTAAAATAATTTTAAGAAATTACTTATGTAAGCGGCTATCCTTAATTGAAACAAAGCAACTTCGATTTGCCTTGTCAGTTACGTATTTATCGTAATATTATTTCACTTTTACATGTGATTTTCAGTTGTTCGCTGTAGATAATTGCGTAGAGGATTGGCGTGTCGCCATATCGCCTAGAAGAACTGCTCAATTGTGTGTGGAGCTAGTTGTGTGCGCAATCCATCCGATTCCGGGGGACTTCCGGTTCACCTGGAACACAATGCACCATGAAGGACTCATCATGTTATCCAGCGAAGTCAGCATTGACATCCTTCTTTCCTTACCAATGTTTCTCAGGCTGTACCTCATTGCGAGAGTCATGCTCTTGCACAGTAAACTCTTCACCGATGCCAGTAGCAGAAGCATCGGTGCGTTAAATAGGATAAATTTTGACACTAGGTTTGTGATGAAGACATTGATGACAATATGTCCTGGCACGGTGCTTCTAGTTAACATTCTGTCTTTATGGATTATAGCGAGCTGGTTTTTGCGGGCTTGTGAGAGGTAAGTCTTACAAAACCTTTATTCATTTTCATTCATAATTTTCAGCTATTTTAGTTTGTTTGGTATATTATTCTTTATTTCTAGGACGTGACATTTACACTTGCATTTGAAACGTCAACATTGCATTTGCAAATGATTATATGAAAGCATAACTGCCCGGTGAAAATGAACAACACAGCGTGCCTTCAAATCTATTTCGTATTCCGAATCTCTCTCTCGTCACTGCAATGTTGAATATCTGTAAGTCCGCGAAGTGTGTAATGCACAATTGCAACAATGAAGCGGGGCTCCAAGAAAAAGAAAAATGTCTGTGGACGTCATTTCGCCACTTTATTTGGCACTGCGCCAGTGAACATACTAACTGTAATTTTATTGTTTCAGACTCGGCATTTTACGTGCCAGACAAAAACTAGAGCCAGAAAAAATATATAATTCCAATTACAAATATGTTTTCGTTCAGTTAGAATAGTATGCTTATTGAAAAGTGCTGTACTTGAAACTGTTATCATTGCAGAGTGCTTTGTGTGTACATTCATTTTAAAAGATATGAATAATTCAGTTAGTGTTTTCTTGGCAGAAAAATAAGTGTTTCCTCCTAAGTTGCTGATATATAATCAGTTTCTTTGAATGAATAAAACAGAATGTTTACTTGAACCAACAAAAGATATATTGCTACCATTTAGGTCTCAATATCGTGCAAAAAACAATATGGTTTCCCGTTTGTCTTCAGTTTCTTAAAACGCATTAACTGAAAAGCGAACAGTGAAGATATGAATATTGACTTTATGCAAATATTATTTAGATGATGATATACTCGATACTTTGCTTAAAGCTGATTGCTGTTATGACCACAATGATATTGCATAATACGACATTTGCATATAATTTACATGATGGTAAAAAGCAGCCCCCGCCATATCCGGGGAACACTAATAATTTGCTTAAGTTCCAGCTAAAAACAAAACAGTGACTTAAACATTGGTGGCAAAGCTACTTCATCTTTTAAGGGAAGGACATGTATTGACTATGGTCTACATTTGCCAATTTTGCTATGCACAGTGTAAATCTGTAACCAATTACTGTTGTATGAAATCAACCATGTTGACTTGTTTCTATTCAGTTATCTGATTCATGCATTTGAAAGTGAGTAAAACGTTTCAGATAGAATTTAATGACCACGCATGCCTATATAGATTTTACCAGACACACAACACACGAAATTGCATCAAGGTACAGCAAGTAATTACTTACACTATTGATAAGTGCAGTTTCAGAAATTTCTTTTAAATACGAAACACTCGTCTTTTCGGGTATTAAGATAAGTGATGAAACGTTTCCTTACTTTTATGTTGGTGTCTGTGTTGATGATAATCCAGTCGTTGAAAAATTCAAAATACTGATTCTTGTATACATCCTTGTTTGTTTTCATGCGATTATCTTGACATTTCTTGGTATATTCTACACTGAAACGCTATAAGAATTTACGGCCAAAATAGCTCTCAGATAACTCGTTTGACGTACACTGTGCCTTAGGACCTAGCAAATGCAAGTCATACATACACTGTAAAAAATGGTTACACGTGACGCGTTTCAAATGTGTTCATTTCTGAAACGGTGGAGTTCTCATAATGTGCAATTGTTAAACGCATGTGACTGTTTACTGCACACCTGTTTCAAACTGAAACGCTAGTGTGTTATGATAGAACGCCTTGTGTTGAAGTAAGTACTGGTGTGCAGAAGTGTTTACTAAAATTTAGTAAGTTCACATCATGTTTGCGCTAAACAGCTGATGAGAATTGAAAGAGGACTGTATAACAGTATATTTAAATGTATCTGAAATCATTTTAGTGACCATGAAAATAAACCACTATCTGAGGTGTTCCTTTGTGAAACGCTGGCGTTTCCAAGGCGCAGGATTCGACACGCCTAAAGTGTGTCAATCGAGAACACCTTTTAATCTCTAAATCCTAAAAATAAGTTCTTTATTGACTTTCAGCAAAATCATGAATAAATTTATATTAGATACTTAAATTGACCGTGAACAGTCTATTGTTCATATGAAAAGGATATAATTCTCCGTATGTCGTACTCTCGTCTCCGATCAGGGGAAATTACTCTGAGCACAGTTTGATTTTTGGCGCAGAGATAGAAATTGACGCTTGAGCTTTGAAATTATTGTTTGAATTTACTTTTAGTCTTTAAAAGAAATAAAATTACAACGGTAAGAGGCTGAAATATAGCAGTATCTGTGATTTTGTAGGGGGAATCAAAGTTCAAAAGCCTGATCAGATATAATATTGACAGTATTGTTTACAGAAGACGTATATTTCCCCACCCACTTTATTTGGCTGTAAATTACAGGATTGTATGTACATTGTTAGTCATTACTATAGGTCTGCTGACAGGGTAACGTTTGGTACATAGCAAACTGTTGTTTATTGGGCCAGATTCACCAAAATTACATGCCATAATGATCTCTTCACTTAGTGAAATAACTCGAGACAAAACAGGCCAGGCCTAGCTGATTTCATTCAGCTCATTGGACAAGTATTTTTACTGTTAAATCATATTAGTTATGTTTTGGCGGGGGTCCTAAATCTGGTCTTAGATTTTTCATGAATACGGCCCCAGATTTAGCCAGAACTGTAGAAAAAAAATGTATTTTACAGTCCTGTATTATTGTATATTGAGAAGGCAGTGGCTAGGTAGCCGGTTCCGGCTACCTAGACCTTTAGTCTAAGTAGCCGGTTCCAGCTACCTAGACTAAAGGTCTAGGTAGCCGGCTCTATATAAACATATCGTATACATTGTATAAAAATGTAAGTAAAGGTAGCCGGCTTTAATATACTGTATCTATAAAGGGTTATAAGGATCATTGTATTAGTTAAATGAAGTACATTTCTTGTGATTTATTTGTGCTGTTTATTTTGCCGTATTTAATCATATCGGCGGACATTTTGTTATATTAAAATGTACTCAATACATATTCGAGATACAGTGATTCAATTTTAAAAGAAAACAAAACAAACAGTTGAGAAAAGATAAAACAAAGAGCATCATCGTACATTAAATGATGCGGCTCTACTAAACATAACGGCGTTTGATCATTTCGTATGCCCTTTTAAGTGAAATTTTTAAGTAATCATCACTTTCGCACTTCTATGTGCGTCTTTACTTAATTAACTAATTACTTACTAATTTCTTGCCGATTTGTCTATAAGTTAATGATCTTGATTGGTTCTAATTGTTTGTTTGAACATTTATTCTAAGGTAGCGTGATAAATATGATATGTAAAATTACATATACATACCAAAAGACTAAATTCTATGAAAATCGCCGACAATTGAAATCATCTATCATTTTTTTCCCAATTTATAATAAACTACAAAAATTCAATAAAATTTTCCTTTTAATTTATAAACATTATTAACGATGACGATAATGATACTTTGATATGATTTGACAAATTGTTGATAACATAACATAATATCGGCCAATATGATATGAGTGCGTAAATACGGCGAAATAAACAGGTAAATCACAAATTTTTAGTAAATAGTAAGTCACAAAAATGTAATTTATTTAACATTTATTATGATCCTTTATAACAAAGATTATTAAAGCCGGCTACCTTGACTTCCGTGTTCATATATGATATGTACAGTATATGTATAGAACCGGCTACCTAGACCTTTAGTCTAGGTAGCCGGAACCGGCTACCTAGCTACTGCCTATTGAGAAATAATATTATTTCATTCTATTTCTTGCTCCGTAACATTACCAATTTGAGTGTATGATATGGTGGAATTTGTTTCTTCAATCCTTGTCTGTATACCCTGAAATCCCAAAAGACGGTCTTGAAAATACGCCATCATTTCACCACAGGCCAAAAGGCCTCGAAAATAAGCCGTCTATTTTTTTGTATCAAAAATATAATATAATATAGCAAAAGTCATTAAAAAGTCTATAAAATGCTCAGTATTATGAGTATACCTGGTTAAATTGATAACACAATGCAGTATTTATTTCATACCCATCGAGATATTAAATCACAGGTGTGTAACTTTGTTCGTAAGGCCAGAATAAACTTTTTTATGGGTAATTATCTGACATTGATAAAGGTAGTTGTTGTTAACATAGTATTATTTTCATTAAGAAACAAAAGAGGTATGTCAGAAGAAAAATGCGCACTTTAACTGTTACTTAAAACCAGATTCCATTGGAGCAATTAATGCAACTGTGTCAACAGGTGGTCTGTCTCATCAGGTACATTATAGCTATATATTCAGCCTCTTGCTGAACTGAATTACTATCAGTCAGTTACCAGAAAGTTCTATACAGAACAAAATTTAAATTGCTCTTTATTTCTTTTTTAAAAGTAAAGCGTCAGTTTTAAGTGCATAAAAAGGCAAAATGCCACAAAGGCTGTTTAAAGTATGGAACAGGAGCAGGGATACTAAGAAAATAATTGTGGCACAATCACTTGAAGAGGTGCTGAAAAAAGGTAAGCTCTTTTTAGTCTTTTTGTTTATATTCCTGATTTTGTGTGAATGTACATTACCAATGAGGGGGCCGCCGTGGCCAAATGGTTAAGGTCGCTGACTTCAAATCACTTGCCTCTTACCGATGTGGGTTCGAGCCTCACTCATGGCGTTGAATTATTCATGTGAGGAAGGCATCCAGCTGGCTTACGGAAGGTTGGTGGTTCTACCCAGGCAGCCGCCCGTGATGAAATAATGCACGGAGGGGCACCTGGGGTCTTCCTCCACCATCAAAGCTGGAAAGTTGCCGTATGACCTATACTTGTCGGTGCGATGTTAAACCCAACAAAAACAAAAAAAAAAAAACATTACCAATGAACAATGGGTAAGGACAGCTACTCTTACCAACACATTGTCAGTCACCTTAATACGCTGAACACTTTCTGACAGATGTTGCATTGGTTAGTTTTTAGCTTCTTCTCTGAGCGGAGCCAAAGGCGCATTGTGAGCTATTATTGAAGAGGGTAATATATGAAAATTGAAATAAAACTACCCTGCTGGACTTTATATTTTTCGTTTATGCGACATTATATTTTAATAAAAAGTTTAATTGAAATTTTTAAAATGATTTGTTTCCACATAAACAATTAGCCACAGTACTAAAATAAGTTACATTTTAAATTAATTGATAAAATATAGACCTCATAATCTCTGGTAAGACAGAAAATTTTATAGACACTAGGCCAATTTCATATAATAAGAATGCCATAGACTGCTAATTCTATGCACAACAAATTAATTTTAGTTAATTTCCTTATTTATATTTAGCTGCAGTTAAACTCGGTGTGATGAGTGAAGTACGGGCAGTGCTAGAGGTGGATGGAACAGAAATTGAAGATGATGAAGTTTTATCCCTGTTTACGAAAGGTGACGTCATCATGGTGTTGGAAGTCGGCCAAGAGTGGGAAGGGGCAGCCACTGTTTTAACAGTTCATGCTAGTGAACAGAATTAAACCACGGATGTGAATGGTAAATATTTTGAAACTGCTGTGATTTCTTTCATAAATGCCAGGTCATAACATTATAATTGGTCTTCACTGAAGTAACTCGTATGGCTGGATATATGATGAATGGTCGGAAGAAAGCCTTTGTTGGAAAAGAATAATTACTAAATCTAAATTACATTGTTTCTTATTTAAGTTGGTTGTGTGGGGGTCGGTTTGGTGCAGTATGTGCAAGTTATACAGTATTAAGTAAATGGTTGATCAAATAATAATATAAACAGATAATACTCAACAGATATGTTAAAATATTGGTTGAACGAGAATGTCAAGATGAAATAATCAAATAATTGAAATGTTTCAAACAAAATTTACACAAACATTTTTTAGGGACTTGTTCAGTGTTCAGTCATGAAACTAAAAAATCTGTATCTATTTGTTTAAAGGCTATGTGAACATTGCAAGACTGTCATGATCATCTTGGTTTTTCTTTTGTACAAATAAAGTGTGATGTTTTGCAGATCAGTCAGAGAGACAAACAGAGTCATGTAAAGATCGGTCAGAGAGACGACCAGAGCCTTATCAAAAGCAGTGTAACAGCCCAGAAACTGAAAAGATGCCCAAACTGAGTGAATACATTCACAAGAAGTTGATTCAAAAGGAGAGCCATCTGGTTTGGTCCAAACTGATACAAGAATGTGCATATCATTTCATCACATTCTTTCCACAAATTGGATTGGACAACAGTTCTGGGGACTACCGGGAAATAGGGAGTGAGATGTTTAAGATGTATCCATCGATTGCACATGATGGTACCCATCCATGGGTAATTCTATTTCATGACTCCTTTCAGCAACCATTTGAGGGGCATAAGAGTTATGGATTTATTCAGTTTTTGAAAAGAGTTTCATTAGAGATGGAGAAGCAGAACGAAAAAGAAAACAACGCCACTGGTTCCTCCAGAAAGTGACTTCCAGTTTCAGTTGTTTCACTGTTAGACATAGAAATGAATGTCATGAAAGCATTTTAGGCTGTACAAAAGTTCCGTTTTCTATTTTTTTTAGTAATTTAAAAACATATTAAATTTTAATCATTAAAAGTTCAATAGTACATTGTTTTTAGCTCACCTGTCACATAGTGACAGGGTGAGCTTTTGTGATCGCCCTTCGTTCGTCGTCCGTCCACAATTTCTTGTCTGCACGATAGTGGTTTCATATATTTGTTTGTTTGTTTGTTTTGGGTTTAACGCCATTTTTCAACAGTATTTCAGTCATGTAACGGCGGGCAGTTAACCTAACCAGTGTTCCTGGATTCTGTACCAGTACAAACCTGTTCTCCGCAAGTAACTGCCAACTTCCCCACATGAATGATCAGAGGTGGAGGACTAATGATTTCAGACACAATGTCGTTTATCAAATAGTCACGGAGAACACAAGCCCTGCCCGAGGATCGAACTCGCGACCCCGCGATCCGTAGACCAACGCTCTTACCTACTGAACTAAGCGGGCGGGCTGGTTTCATATATGATTTTATTTTAATCAACTTGCACACAACTTGTATTACCATAAGATCTTGGTTCCTTTCTTAAACTGGCCAAATCCCGTTATGGGTTCCAGAGTTATGGACCCTGAAAGGGCCAAAATTAGCTATTTTGACCTTGTCTGCACAATAGCAGCTTTATTTAATTTATGATTTGATTTTTACCAAACTTGCACACAATTTGTATCACCATAAGATCTTGGTTCCTTTCTTGAACTGGCCAGATTCCGTTATGGGTTCCAGAGTTATGGCCCCTGAAAAGGCCAAAATTAGCTATTTTGACCTTGTCTGCACAATAGCAGCTTCATTTATGATTTGAATTTAATCAAACTTGCACAAAACTTGTGTCACCATAAGATCTCGGTTCCTTTCTTGAACCGGCTAGATCCCATAATGGGTTTCAGAGTTATGGACCCTGAAAGGGCCAAAATTACTATTTTGACTTTGTCTGCGCAATAGCAGCTACATTTATGATTTAATTTTAACCACATTTGCACACAGCTTGTATCACCACAAGATCTTGATTCTTTTCTTGAACTGGCCAGATTCCATTATGGGTTCCAGAGTTATGGCTCCTGATAGCAGCTTCATTTATGATTTGAATTTAATCAAACTTGCACAAAAACTTGTGTCACCATAAGATCTTGGTTGCTTTCTTGAACTGGCCAGATCCCATAATGGGTTCCAGAGTTATGGCCCCTGAAAGGGCCAAAATTAGCTATTTTGACTTTGTCTGCACAACAGCAGCTTCATTTATGATTTGATTTAAACCAGTCTTGCACACAACTTGTATCACTATAAGATCTCGATTCCTTTTTATACGCCCTAAAAGACGTATTATGTTATGGCCTCGGTGTCTGTCTGTCTGTTGGTTAGCAATTTCCCTTCTGCTCTGTAACTCTTGAACCCCTTGAAGGATTTCAAAGAAACCTGACACAAATGTTCACCTCATCAAAACGATGTGCAGAGCGCATGTTTCGGATGGCTCACTTCAAGGTCAAGGTCACACTTAGGGGTCAAAGGTCATATGACTTTGTTTTGTGTGTATATTGCTCTGCATTTGCATTGCAGTGCTCTTGTTTTTATTTGGCAGATCCTTCTTTTTTTCACTTACAGTAATTTTTTTTAATTACTTCCCTTTTATGTTACTATAAATAGCTTATCTAGTAACTTTTTTATTATTGGCCGTAGGGAAAAACCGAGACCACTTTCCTGTGGTACAACATGGATGGTACCTCCAATTTATAGGTGTATTTTGACATATCTGTACCTTTAAGAAAATTTCAACTATATTTTCTCATGATTCTTTTGATTGATCTTGATTATGATTTTTGAACTTCTTCGTGAGACAGAAATAGCAAACTGTGCAAAAGGATGAAATATATTCAAAGCAATTTGCCAAACCAAAATATAATAATGGATGCCAGATGGTGGGATGATAGTTACCTTTTGTTCCCTCAAGCCAGAGATTTTTTTCATTTTGCAAAAACTTTTAATGAATTGTTTTATAGGAATGTTTAAAATGCATCCAGTGGTACCTCAAAAGAAGTTTATAAATATTCTGGCCATTACTATTCCTGTAAATAATTGTGCAACTGTAAAAAAATGTTGTAAATACTATACACTACTGTAAATATCAATTTCATTTTGTGTCAATACTCCGAATCGGGAGCTTATACCATTTTCATTCATGAACATGCTATACTAATGTTTCTTATTGTTAAATGTTAAAGGTATCTGAATGTCTTGGCATATTTTCTGGACTTTAAAAGCCGAACCACATTAAAGTAATTTTGGTATATTATTTAAACTTTGTCTTCTTGAGTATTCAGGATTTTGTTAAGAGTATGTTACGCTATGCTGAAAGGCAGTTGGCATTTTTCTCTGTTAAATTTGTTCAATAGTTTCATTTAATGAACTTGGTGTTTTTCTCACTTCACAGAAATGATTATTGGGTGGTCCCCTTTCAAAATTGTTTAAAGAATTGAATTCCATGCAGAACTCTGGTTGCCATGGCAACCAAAATTTTAAAAAAAATATTCTTGTCCAAAACCGCAAGGCCTAGAGCCTTGATTTATGGCATGTGACATCATCTATATGGTCCTCTATGAAAATTGTTCAAATTATGCCCCTGAGGTGAAAAGAGGCCCAGCCCCTGGGGTCCCAAGTTTTGCATACACTTGTAGGAAAAAACTTTAAAAATCTTCTTGTCTAAAACCACAAGACCTAGGCCTTTCATATTTGGTATGTAGTATTGTCTTGTGGTCCTCTACCAAAATTGTTCGAATTATTACCCAGGGGTGAAAAAGAGGCTCTGCCCCGGGGGATCTCAAGTTTTACATAGACATATAGAATAATTAAAATCTTCTTATCTGATACTGAAAGGCCTAGCCTTTTGATATTTGATATGTTGCATTCCCTTGTGCCCGCCCGCTTAGCTCAGTAGGTAAGAGCGTTGGTCTACGGACCGCTGGGTCGCGAGTTCGATCCTCGGGCGGGGCGTATGTTCTCCGTGACTATTTGATAAACGACATTGTGTCTGAAATCATTAGTCCTCCACCTCTGATAATTCATGTGGGGAAGTTGGCAGTTACTTGCGGAGAACAGGTTTGTACTGGTACAGAATCCAGGAACACTGGTTAGGTTAACTTCCCGCCGTTACATGACTGAAATACTGTTGAAAAACGGCGTTAAACCCAAAACAAACAAACAAAGCATTCCCTTGTGGTCCTCTACCAAAATTGTTCAAATTGTGCCCCTGTGGTGAAAAGAGGCCCTGCCTTGGGGGGTCTCAAGTTTTACATAGACTTGTGTAGGAAAAAACTTTTATGATCTCCATGCTTGAAACTGCAAGGCCTAGGCTTTTGATATTTGATATGTTGCCTTGCCTTTGGTTCCTCTAACAAAATTATTGAAATTATGCCCATGGGATGAAAAGAGGCCCTGCCCTGGGGGTCCCAAGTTTAACATAGACTTATATAGGAAAACAATTAAAAATCTTGTCCTAAAGTTCAAGGCCTAGGACTTTGATTTTTGGTGTGTAGCATTGCCTAGTGGATCACTTACAAGATTGTTCAAATTATACCCCTGGGTAAAAAGAGGCCCCACCCTTGGGGTCACTTGCTATATGAGTTATATAGGAAAAAGTATTTAAGAATTATTAGATCATAGTTCCTAGACTGTTTAATTATAATTACCTGATGTCCCCAAGTGATTAAGGGTCACCTGACTGAGACCTTGACCTAATAACCTACTTTCTTGTTCTTTAAGATACAACCTTGAAATTTGGATGACATGTACAGTTAAGCACACAGATCTTAAAACTGATTTTCAATGACCATGATTGTGACCTACTTTCTTTATATTTTAGCATCGGGTTACTTTTTGAAACATGTGGCTCATATTACTCAGGTGATGTGGCGTGTATTCAGTGATAGTTCTAGTTTTAACTAATAAATTTTATTCTTGTTTTATACATTCTAGTCAAAAAATCTCTACTGGCAGTGTACTTTTTACCTGTATTCCGTTTAATGTTATCTGTTGCTTATCAGTATTAACTAAACGCACTAGTCATTTAGTTATTCACTTAGTCATTATTTAACTTATGATCGTATATGTAATGCAGTTGACAGACAGGTTTTCAGTTCCTTGCCAGTTTCATTAATAAATACAGAAAAAAACTTGTACTTGGTTTTGTTTTGCAGGTAGATATCCTCCATTTGATATTGGTCTGAAACAGGAAATGTTGCAATTGAAACATGTGACATGTTTATCAGAAAAGAATTGTGTGTGTTCTGAAACAGCACACTTCTTTTCTGGAAACATTTCACATGTTTCAGTTTGAAACACTTTTATGTGTTTACCTAAGTGTTCAGGTGTTTCCAAACTGTAACAAAAGAAGTGTCCTGCTTTGAAACGCGTTCCGTGTTCCATTTTAAACGCGTGATATGTTTAAAGTTGGAACACAAGGGTTTCCCACAGCAACACTATGTGTTTCTTATTTAAACACGTGACATGTTCCGTTTTAACGTGTGCCCAAAATGTAACAGGAAAAGTGTTTCAAAAAGTGTTTAAAAGTGAAACGCCCGTTTTTACAGTGTACGAACTGCTTTATGGATCTTCATAAAGAAGAAACTCATAATTACGTGTGTATATTTGCCAGTTGACACCTACTGTGAAATGAAAAAGCCACAGTATAATATAATGCGTTGCTATACTAGCTCTGAAAATCGCAGCAGGTCATCCCAATCCAGTAGTACAGATAAAAGTTCTTGTATTTATTAATGGCTTTAAAATAACGTTAATATCAATGCTATATTCATGCTTATTAATTTTGAATTTTAGGTATAAGCTTTTCACAAACCATCAAATTTTATATTATCCATTTTGAGAACGAGGTTACATTTAAAGGGACATTAAATGATAATAGGTAAGAGTAGATTTGTCGGAAGCACAGAGCACCGCAAACACGGCCTCAGAGCCGCGCATTTGCAAAGTAGGCCCACAACAAAAATAAGCTGTAACGGAGAAATATTATAGACGGGTTTCTTCAAAAATCCAATAAAACAAGTACATTTTAATTTTATGCAAAATATAGAAAAATGGGGAGGAAACCAGAAAAACTTATTGTATCGTTTCAAGCATATACCATGTGTAACAGAACAAACCCTTTTGAATAAAGTATTTCAAAATTTGACATGGTGTTGTAAAATCGCACATTGTGTGCCTAGATTTCGAAAAATGCCTAACTGGCTGAAAATGATATATTGATTCACAAAAGGTTTCGTTACATTTCCACAGAGTATTACGTAGATACAGTATATACTGTCTCTAATGAAGCACAAATGATTACTGTAGACAGGAGATATTTACACACGTAATATTGGAGTGTTACCCGAGTGATGATTGGTTCTATTTATGTATAGTGTAGTTGACGGTCGTGGTTATCTCGACCGTCTCCGTAAACTCCGGAATGTACTTGCGGATTAATTTCCACCGCAGTAATAAATGCAAGTCTTTGATATGACTTTGAATCACAATATTCCGTCTATTTGCTGGTATATATACCGAAAAGTGTCAGAAATGCAGTATTGATTTAAAATTGCACCGGAATATTGCATTTCTTTTGTAAAGCATCGCAATTTTGTCAAGAAGTCATTCATTTTTGGTTGCGGGATTATCCCGCTACCAAAGTTAAAGTATATTTCTGACAATCATAGCATCTTTATTTGATTCCAAATCGCATCCAAAGGATGTTCATGTGCTACACAATATAGTCCCATTCGTGAACAATGCGGATGAATTATCAATGAACAAGCAGTTCTTATTCAACCTGTATCCACTGGCTCTGACCATTTAGATTATATAAGATCTATAGATCAATGATAAAGTATTCCAGCCCATGGTTACATCACAAGCTGGGTCAGGCAGAGTTCATCTTAGATATGAGGCACATTAAATTTGTATTTGTTTCTCAGTCATGTATATTCATAGACTGGCATTTAAACAGAAAATAAATCTACCAAAAACCCGCAACCGACATTTCAATGCTTTGATTATTTAGTGTAACTAGCGCGCGGGAGACTGTTCTTTATCTATCCTGAATATAACGTTTGCGTTACATTAAATCCCCACCAACGCCGAATATCTTTTTTCAAAGATAGTTCTTGTTATTTTTATTGTAACATGAGTATTATCTATCACCATTTGAAAATTTTCAAACAAAGCATTTATCGCTGATGGTGAAAGTCCAAGTTAAGATCCGCAAAAAAAAAAAAAAAACACAAACAGATATCTTCAAACAACATCTCCTATACAGTGTGTCCACATTTGCTTATACAGAAAAGTGACTTTGATGAACCTCTCCTAAGATTGTTAATTGTTGATAAACATGACCACTAGTGGGCGTGGTATATAAGGAAAATGGCTCAATTTCAGAAGAATGCTTTTGATTGACATTTTACCAAGTTTGTGTGAATTATCCCTATTCGTCCTAAACATGGTTTCCCGTTTTTCACTACATTTAAGTGCGAAATTCTTCTCTTCATAAATGTTTAGTCCGATTTTAAGATAATTTCACACAAATTCTATTTAGGTGACATTCACAAAGAATACACGTGCAAAATGGTCACATTCTAAAGTAAAGAAATTTTCGCTATAATTAAGACACATGGCCTCTTTTTGAAACAGCTAGAGCTAAAAATAGAAATAACCCAATTAAACAACTTCTTCTCGTGAATAACTTTGAGTCTTCATCGTATCATTATAAGGTCTTCTTCCAGTTTTGTTATAATTAGGACACTTGGCCTCTTTAAATAGAAAAAAAAAATGACATATCAATGGACAGTTTGGTAGATCTTGATCAATATTGGCCTGTAGCATCATTGTAAGGTCCCTCCCAAGTTTGTTCATTCGGCGATTTTGGGACCTATTTAGAAAAAAAAAACAACTAAGCAACTTCCTATCAAAAACTGCATGATAGATCTTCATCAGACTTGGTCTATAGCGTCATTATTAGGTCCGCTCTAAAGTTGTTTTTTTTTTAACATAGAGTTACGTGGCCCTTGTTAGGGGCATCTAGATACAAAAGAAAATACATTTAAAGGATTGTTTAGTGAAACGCTTGATGCATCTTTTTTAGCCCACCATCATCAGATGGTGGCTATTCAAATCACTCTGCGTCCGTGGTCCGTCGTCCTTCCGTCCGTTAACAATTTCTCGTTATCGCATCTCATCAGAAACTACTGGGAGATTTTGACCAAACTTTGTCAGAATGATGTATTGATACCCTAGTTGTGTCCCCCTGAACATCAGACTGGTTCAGCAATTGTTGAGTGAGTTATGGCCCTCTGTTTATTTTTATAATTTACATAGATTTATATAGGGAAAAACTTTGAAAAATCTTCTTGTCCAAAACAACAGGGCCTAGGGCTTTGATATTTGGTATGTAGCATCATCTAGTAGTCTTCTACTAAGATTGTTCAAATTGTTTCCCTGGGATTAAATATGGCTCCGCCCCGGGGGTCACATGGTTTATATAGACTTATATAAAGAAAAACGTTGAAAAACCTCTTTTCCAAAACCACAGCGCCTAGGGCTTTGATATTTTGTTTGTTACATCATCTAGTGGTTCTCTACTAAGATTTTTCAAATTATTCCCCTAGAGTCAAATATGGTCCCGCCCTGGGGGTCACATGGTTTACATAGACTTATATAGGGAAAAACTTTGAAAATCTTCTTGTCCAAACCACAAAGCCTAGGGCTTTGATATTTGTAATGTAGCATCATCTTGTGGTTCTCTACAAAGTTTGTTCAAGTTCTCCCCCTAGAGTCAAATATGGCCCGCCCCAGGGCTCACATAGCTAATAAAGACTTATATAGGGAAAAACTTAAAATCTTCTTGTCCATAACCTACAACATTTAAATTTAGACCACATGTATAGTTTTGAGTGGCAAGATGAATCTTGACATGAGATAACCTTGATCTTGACCTAGTGACCTACTTTCACATTTCTGTAGCTACAGACTTCAAATTTGGACCACTTGCATAGTTTTGTGTTCCGAAATGAAATTTGACCTTGATTTTGATCTAGTGACCTACTTTCACATTTCTCAAGCTACAGCCTTCAACTTTGGACCACATGCATAGGTTTGTGAACCAAAATGAACTTTGACCTTGAGATTGACCTAGTGACCTACTTTCACATTTCGGAAACTACAGGCTTCAAATTTGGACCACATGCATAGTTTTGTGTTCTGAATTGAAATTTGACATGGATTTTTACCTAGTACCTACTTTCACATTTCTCAAGCTACAGCCTTCAAATTTGATGCACTTGCATAGTTTTGTGTACCGAAATAAACTTTATCCTTGAAATTGATCTAATGACCTTCTTTCACCTTTCTCAAGCTACAGCTTTCAAATTTGGACCACATGCATAGACCACATGCACAGTGTTGTGTACTGAAATAAAATTTGACCCTGAGCTTGTCTTGAAATTTGGAACATTCAAAAATGGCTCATTGATGGGCGCCAAGATCACTCTGTGATCTCTTGTTTTAATTGGGTCTGTAAAGGACTTCTCTTCATCTAGTTCAAACGGCACTATGCCCTTTATTGACCACTAGAGCTAAAATAGACATAAACCTTAAAACAATTTCTTTCCATGAAGCGCTTGCTAGGTCGTCTTCAAACTTAAGCTTTATTATTCTTATAAAGTCCTCTGTTAAATCTTTAGATCGGGGCACTAGGCTCCTTATAGGAGTCACTAAAGCTAAAAATAGAAATATCTGTAAATAACTTTTCTCTTGAACCGGATCTTCATTAAACTTAGTCCGTAGCATCCTTGTAAAGTCCTTTCTCAAATTTGTTTGATTTGACGTATGTTATGTTTTATACTAAACGCAGTTGGTACAATTCATGATTCAGTTTGTCATACATATACTCAAGGGCAAACAGGCATGGTCATGTGAGCGGTTGAGGACCATAATAGCCGTTTTGTTTGATACTCTACGTCAATGGCATATAAACAAGTAATCATGACTCGGCTGTAATCATTGTGACGGAATCTAGCTGCCTGTCTCTGGAAATCTTCTTGTAACATACACCTGTCTAACATGACGACTGGTCGTTTGTAATCAAGCGTGGAGATTCAGCAGTTGTGATCTGTGAGATTTTCCTCCTTTGCAGAGAATACATGCAAAGCATTGCGAATGCAATCCATTAACCCTTACACTGCTAGATTTCTATAATGAAATTGCCCGTCTTTCGATGTGGACAGTACCATTTACTGTCAAAAGGAGTGCTTACCAAAAAGATACTGACTAAATGGCGAACAGTGTAGCCCATGTTCAGACTGAACGGATGTGAAGGCTGATCTTGGTCCGCACTGGCCGCAAAGGCAGAAACACTTGCCGCCAGCAGGCTAAAGGTTGAAATACTTCCATCGAAAGAATTATGCTTCAGATATCGCGAGATGAATGCAAAAGAAATGTAAGTGCTTCATTATCTAAATGCACTCAGACATCTATGTCAATCATCCCTCGATATTTTGGTTTAGAAGAAAAGGGAAGACTTGCCTTGGAACAGCAGGGTTAATTTGCTAAGCTTTAAAGTGTTATTGCCTCACCCCCATCTCGTATCACTACCACGATAACGTTTAGAGTACGCATTAATGTGTATTTGCAATCAGAAATGACAGAAAATGTCAAGTAGATCCGTTTTAAAACATCTTTAAGTTGCTTCACAAACGTCTTTAATACAGGATAAAACTCACTCGTTAATGGACGTGTATTCACATTTCTACTACCGCACGCCAAGCTATATGTGTTTAATGATTTGTGACATGAAAACATTTCAAAACAAGGTTTCTATACCTTTTATTGCTGTATCCTTATCTCACGTGGAGCAAGGCCATGGCCTAATGTTTCGTTTCCACTGTTTTTGTCAATTCCAATGTTTTATTTTGAGAATATTAATGGTAATGTGACATGGAAAATAGAACACCATTATGTGTTTTTCATTTCTGCACTGAATAGTGTGAATCTGATGTGAAGATACTGTGCCATTAGATGAATTGAAAATCATTTAAATCAGTTTTTGTTTGGTAGAAACATGGCACTCTAGTGACAACTACAACAAAACATTTTACGAACTGTTATTTAAAACGAAAAAGAAAACAAAGGCATTGTGAATCTCTGTACTACAATCTAAGACTGCACTACATGCAATTCCTGAAAACGATCATACACGTTTTGATACGTTTTTTTTTTTTGTTTTTTTTTTTTTCAATTTTATTTTTGATCTAAAATTCCGGGTACTCTTACATATACGGAAAAATATGCCAATAGACTGGTTCGGAAGTGTAGACTGGTTCGGAAGTTTTTGAGTTTGACTTTTTTTCTAAAATGCAGAAAAAAATGCTTATCTTACAGTTAATACCCGTTTACTCTTAAGATGGTACCAAATTACTGTACGATGCTACTTGTAAAACCCGCGTGTTTGGCTGTGAAAATGAAATATGCTGCGAAAATGAAAGCAAAATACGCTTTATATGTCATCAGTATTTCTAAAAAAAAATATCACGAAGTATATTATTGTAGGAAACTCCACTCGATATGTAATTCCATATTTACGTTCTTAATATTTTTTTCATTGAAACTTTTGACGTTCAGTTTTCCGTGAACCGCTAAAGGGAAATTGCCAGATTTACGACAACACTAATGGCGGGTTAAATTCTGATTCATATGAAAACACTACTTTGATGTTTGATTGTACTGTTTTTAGTGGGATTAATCCTTAACTCGTGTTTTACTAAGTCTTCTAAAACTATAACCCTAAAATGTAATAATCGCCTATTAAGATTGGAAACAACTGGGTCAAGGAGGCAGATTCTAATGTTATATACAGCATATGAAAAATGAGCTTTTTAAGAAATGGAAAGGAAATAAAATGTAAATACAAGAAATGAAATTATTTTTTTCGGAGTCCATGACAGTGCAAATTTATGAATTTGTCGATCATAGTCTGGCGAACATTTCGCATGAACTCCGAAAAAAAACACATTTTCTAATCGGACGCTCTTTACGTGATTAATTTTAGACAACGCCATCGGGCCGTGGGCCATTGAGGCTTTCAGGACTTTTCTGTGCATTCCTTTACTTCAAGAGCATATATACTTTGGCATCATAAAATCGCTCTTTTTTATTGTGTCTACAACATAAAAAGTTCTTGTAGTTATCACATGTCTACGCACCACTTACTAGATTGAGATATTCCGTGTGTGTTGTATCAATAAAATCTCCAAAGCAGGACAAATGGTCTCATATTAGTAGATCTACTTGACGCTGATAATGATGTTACGACAGATGTAGCAAATCAAAGACGTATGGGCATCGAAAACGACATCATATCTAATTTCCATGCCTCTTCAGTCTATCATTCTTGTAGTGTTATACAAGGGTTCACCACTGAATGTAAGAAATCCACCACTGTCAGACAAGACTATTCATCTACATATGCGCTCTGTATTTTTATCGACTTATATGACAAGGCAACAGTATAAAACTATTTGTGTTCTTAATTTTGTTTAGTAAAAGCATTATGAGTGCAAAGTGATGATGTCAATTTTGAAGCATCTTTTAATAATAAATAAACAAAATATTTCTAACTACGCATCTCCATATACATACCGGCATATGTTACTTGTTTTGTGTAAATTGTATGTTTGCTTTTCTATTTCAGTCCTCTCGATCCAAACCAACATGCTAACATCTTAAATTCAATGTGGATGATTGCCATAACTTTCCTTTCTATCGGGTATGGTGATGTCGTTCCAAACACATACTGCGGCAGGATGGTGGCCATTTCCACGGGTGTTATGGTAAGAATTACCGCTACAAAACTATATCGCAATATACATGCTCCTTTTGTCAAATATTTAAAAACATTTTGATATTCAGTGTGGTTTCATCGATTATTCATGTAACATGACTATAATATCGTTATAATTAATCTATCAAGTACTGGCGATTTTTTCGGTTACAAATAATTATATTATAAAAAAAATCATAATAATCACGACCATTGTGCTTTATTTCCATGTGTGACATGCCAGAAAAACCAAATATATTTTGTCTAAATCAAAAATCTTTAAATAAGATTTAAGCAAATTTAATGTAAAAGCTGCTGACATAGAACTATAACTGGTTGACAAGTCAAATTCGCAGATATGTCAGAAATTTCCGTGTGGACATATTTTTTTACATAAAATATGCACAGTTTTTTAACACCACACTTCTACAGAAATAAGCAGTATTCTCTAATTAATAATTGACGAATGTGTGTATCATACATTATCTTATTATTGCATGACGCCATCTATAAACCGGACTATTGTGCAACACTAAAAGACAGAAATGGAAGAATATAATTGAGCCGTGCCATGAGAAAACCAACATAGTGGGTGTGCGACCAGCATGGATCCAGACCAGCCTGCGCATCCGCGCAGTCTGGTCAGGCTCCATGCTGTTCGCTTTTATAATCTACTGGAATTGGAGAAACTGTTAGCGAACAGCATGGAGCCTGACCAGACTGCGCGGATGCGCAGGCTGGTCTGGATCCATGCTGGTCGCAAACCCACTATGTTGGTTTTCTCATGGCACGGCTCATATAATAAATACATATTAACGAATGGCGTTCCCATCTATACTTAATCTTTATCTGAGGTATATTACTGTTTGTTTTTATTATGAATCATATGTTATTTTTTGTAATTCAATACTCATACTGTCATACTGTGTTGCAGGGTGCTGGATGTACTGCGTTAGTGGTCGCTGTGATAGCCCGCAAACTAGAACTTAGTAAAGCAGAGAAACATGTACATAATTTTATGCAGGATACACAATTGTCAAAAAAGGTAGGTATATTGTTTTATAAAACTGCAACGTGTTAAACGGATGCCGAGTTTTATTTTGTGAATGGAATTTGTTCTTCTTTAGCGACCAAATTTTGATGAATTTAAGAAACTTTAAAAATTTGATAAATTGTTTTCGGAGGTACATTTTGTTTGTGTTTTTGACCGCATATTACAGAACTCCTATCGGTAAGCTCATGTAAAAAGTATTATCATTATGCAACACTGATAAAAAAACGCGAGGTAAAATAGCCATTACAGAGAATGTAATGCTAGTTCGATTTTATACTGTATTGATAAAATTGACTATTGACTATAACAGCAGCCGCCTTTAAGTGCCTTGTGGTGGCCATTCATGTTATCCCCTACTTTAACTCGATAGTCTTTTGAATCATGGAGTGCATTCAATAGCTTTGAAGTAGAAATTCGCTAGTGCAGGTGCTAGGGGCGTGAGAGTATTACACTTTCTATTACCTCTCGTGAATAGACTCGATCAAATCAAATCTGCTGTTATTGTGCTTGGTTGCATTCTATGCTTCCAACTGACCTTATAGATATTTTCAAAGAAGGTAATTCTGCACGTTTGGATTTTTTTCTACAATGTAGAATTTGTTTAGACCGTTATTTTTGAAACTGTAGAATATTTTGGGGCAAATAGCCAATTTGAAACAAAAAAGTGTCATGCGTTTGATATTTTGCTATAGGGCCTACTGATATGAAAAAAGATGGACTAGCAAGTTCTCAAAATAGAAGTCTTTGGGAAAAATCAGAATTATGATGACATTTTCGTAAATAGATTTTTTCTGAAGCGTAGGTTTTAATGAAACTTTTAACATTTGTGAATAAACGTATTGTCTATTATATGGTCAAAAAAAATGTATGGATACGTGTGCTTATTTTTGAGATAATTTCAAGCAGATTTGTTGGCGTCATTATTTGGAAATATTTGACATGTCAACACTTGTTATCCTACCTACCTGTAGATAGAAATTATTATTATACCTCACTTTTGTCTACAATGGTAAAATCCCATTACCCGAAAAGGAGATATTTTGACTATCAGAAACATTTTCAGTCTTTTTGACACGTGACCAAGCGAAAGTGACTGTCAGGTCATGTGACCGCGCTGATATTTTGAATGTCATATAAGGGCAAATAACTGCTTCAGGTTTTTAGCCATATGATTGCGTCCCTTGTACACAGTGTCATATTGTAATGACGTCGCTATTCAGTGTGTACACAACTGATTACCGCGCTAAAGATGAAACTGTTGAATTAAATGAACCAGAAACGTTTTTAAAACTTTTTTATGTGTTTAGTTTTGTTCGGTATAATAAAATAAATACCATATGGCAGCGTGTGTGACATTGATATTGTCAACCCTCGGAACAGAATGTCACCACTCGGCTATCGCCTCGGGTGACATTCTGCCCTCGGGTTGACAATATCAGTGTCACACACGCTGCCATATGGTATTTATATAATGTAGCCGTTTTATAAATATACACACGATTTTACATTTATATGCAGGATCATGTTCCGTTCCTTATTCCGGGTCCATGACATTTTTTCTATGTTAAAGGGACTAACCCCCAACTTTTAGGAAAAACATATTTCTTTTAAAACTCCATAACATGTGAGTTCTCTGAAAGTAACTAGTGGTACAAACTTATTGGCATAAGATTTTTGCTAGATATTCTTACAAATAACAAACGGTATTGTACAGAAGGCAGTAAACCGATGCAACGCTCTTGAAATAATGCAGAAAATTTACATTCTTCTTGCATTTATACCACTTTCTAACTTTCATTTTCACCCAATTTATCATTGTTTAGTGTCATATATACATTCTATGTCAAACTTGGTTAAAACATTACACCGAAATTGTGGACGAGTAGCTTTAAATAACGTTACATAAAGTCATTTTGATTTTCGGACTATCAGACATGCAGAACTACCTTAATATTTATGTTGTGCATTACATGAGATACAGAATATTGTTATCAGCTTGAACAATATGAGCCGTGCCATGAGAAAACCAACATAGTGGCTTTGCGACCAGCATGGATCCAGACCAGCCTGCGCATCCGCGCAGTCTGGTCAGGCTCCATGCTGTTCGTTTTTAAAGCCTATTGGAATTGGAGAAACTGTTAGCGAACAGCATGGATCCTGACCAGACTGCGCGTATGCGCAGTCTGGTCTGGATCCATGCTGGTCGCAAAGCCACTATGTTGGTTTTCCCATGGCACGGCTCATATGTTTATCTCCTTTTATCATATTTATGTTCTATATCATTTGGGCTACATGAAAAACGAAACGCACTGCTCGAGTTGTAAACTGTTTATGTAATCCAGCTTACAACAGGTTTCATCAATTTGCCAACAAAAGAACGTTTGACATATCCATAGATAATTCTGCTAGATTGTATAGAAATTACCTGCAAATGCGTAAAGCAGGTTTTATGTGTATTTAGTAGTTAGGAATGTCGTTGAAATAAATAATATGATACAAGGACAAAAAGTGTGCGTACGTTTTTGTTCAAATACAAAGATTTGACACATGAATTATGACAAGTATCTTCCAACTTTCACGATCTTTCCAGGATTATTTTCACTATTTTACTAGCATAGTTTAATCTGACCGAAATGATTTTAAATTATATTGTTAGAATTTCACACTCGTAGAATTTCTTTGGTTTTTGCAATTGCTCTCGGAAACATAAAACATGTGAAATATGTGTTATTGTCTACCGTCGAATTCTTTTCAGACCTATACATTTATTTAAACTTGAAATATTTGTGCATTTATAGCTTAGAGGCACTTTTATATAATTAAAGAATGCATTACATATTTTCCCCATTACACAAAATGAATAAAATATAACATGTTGACGAGAATACATCTAAATTTGTTAACACAAATAAAGTGCAAAACACTGCCGGTCTTTCAGGGCAAGCAGTATTGCTTTTATTAGTAATTTATATGTCAGCAGACTTCGAACCACTTTCCTCTTAATGCTATGGTTTCGAAAGCCCACAGGGAATGTTCTAAGTATTTCATGAGGATGGAGTACGGCGTTTGCCTGAAATAATCTGGAGTCTTTCTTAGACGTAGAAAATATAACTAAAGTCAGTTTGAATTAATATCCTAAAATCAAATGAAAAATATAAATAGTTGTATAGTTTGTATTTACAAAAGCATTCAAATCAACATACGAGTTTTACAATATTAAAAAAAAATTGTATGAATTTCTACAACTGTATGAATATCCAGCCATGTAGTTGTCATTTATCTTCATTTATAAACTGCCCGCCCGATTAGCTCAGTAGGTAGAGCGTTGGTCTACGGATCGCGGGGTCGTGAGTTTGATCCTCGGGCAGGGCGTATGTTCTCCGTGACTATTTGATAAACGACATTGTGTCTGAAATCATTAGTCCTCCACCTCTGATTCATGTGGGGAAGTTGGCAGTTACTTGCGGAGAACAGGTTTGTATTGGTACAGAATCCAGGAACACTGGTAAGGTTAACTGCCCGCCGTTACATGACTGCAATACTGTTGAAAAACGGCGTTAAACCCAAAACAAACAAACAAACAAATCATTTATAAACTTGTACCGTACGATTACCTGCTATGCATCAGTATAAATAGATATTATTGTTCTATTCTGTTTTTGTTTCCTTTCTTTAATGCGTGATTTAACAAATCTTCTGTGAAAAAAAACCCAACAAGATTACCATTGTTGTCCTTTTCTACTTCAGTTGAAGAATGCCGCAGCGAATGTTCTACGGGAAACATGGCTGATATATAAATACACAAAACTGGTAAAGAAAGTTAATGCGGGAAAAGTACGATCACATCAAAGAAAATTTTTACAGTCAATACACTGGTATGTATAAACCATTACAGTACTTTTTATACACAATGTCATGTAAATCACATATCATATTGAAAGGATATACCCAGGGTAGTGCAAATGTTTAGGTATTGACCTAGTGGACGGCTTTCGTGACAGAAGTATTGACAATTATGCATTAGTATAAATATAATTGCAATATCTACCAACGTTATTTTATCTAGCTATATCTTTATCACGCTTTTGTAATAGGAAACAAATCGTAATAAGTTCGGGGTATTTTTGATGATAAAAAGTAAACTTTGAGTACATGAAACGCAACTAGGAATGAAAATTGCGCTACCCACGAGTTGTCATTTACCAAAAAGTAATACTTCTTCAAAAGTATTCCTGTTGTGAACCTAAGATAGAGTTATTTTGTCCGAGTCCATGTTGTCAGTGTTTAAACTTTAAAATAGAATTTAAATACTCTAGGTAGAAAACAATTGTACGCCTAGAAAAATGCTTTTGCGTTACAATTTTGAATTTATTATAGAGAAATGGAGTCAGTTGGTTTTACATTCGTTTATATCATGTTAGTTTTATATAACGTTGTTCCTACTTCCGGGAAATCCCTCATTTTTATCAGATTTTGTATGTGCACAATATGGACATACCGAGGTTATTTATAACAGTTCAGTAATTACTTTTTGTGAAGAACTAAGTAACATGTATTTGAGAATTTGTTTTTTTTATTTGCATTATGCTACTATATTACTGACTTTGTTTTACTGCCATCTATGTCCATTTCAGCATTTAAGGACGAATGTCTAGGCTTATGTTGATAGTTGTTCACCAAGTTTGTATTTTGAAATTGTTCTCTGTTTTTTTACATCGGACAGATCCCATTTGTTTTAGATTGGATTTGTGTACCATATTTTGCTCAGAACATACTAGCGTTTGTGCTAACTCCAACATAAATATATTTTTCACCTACTTATTCATTTAATAGTTTACGGCGGATAAAGATGGATCAACGTAAACTAACAGAAAATCAAAGCACACTGGTTGATATGGCAAAGGTAAGGCCGATATGTTTGATTACTTCAATAGTTGTTTTTGTGATAAATAATAGAAGTTGAAATTGTATTTTAGACTACATATGAGCCGCGCCATGGGAAAACCAACATAGTGGCTTTGCGACCAGCATGGATCCAGACCAGCCTGCGCATCCGCGCAGTCTGGTCAGGCTCCATGCTGTTCGCTAACAGTTTCTCCAATTCCAATGGGCTTTAAAAGCGAACAGCATGGAGCCTGACCAGACTGCGCGGATGCGCAGGCTGGTCTGGATCCATGCTGGTCGCGAAGCCACTATGTTGGTTTTCTCATGTCGCGGCTCATATACATTGAGCATATATCCTTCTAAATTACTTTCTGAATAGATTTATCTGATACCTTTTGTTAAACGTCTCTACGTATTTTATTTTCAAGAAGTAATCGCTTTGAAGTAAAAATAAAACGAAAACCATTATACCAGAATACAGTTAGTTCAGTTCCATATGTCTGATACATATACGGATTTCCAAATGTCCTTTTTTCATAGTAAGTGTTAAATATAAATAAATATATAGATAGGCAAAACAAAACAACTAATAGCGATCACTTCTTATTGGTTATTAAGCAGCTCTTACGAAATGTTGAAATGGCTATACGTCTTCAAGGTCTATAGAAAAATACCTGTATCTGTAATAAAAAAAATTATTTGCAATTTTTAGAACATTCCAAAATTTGTATTAAGGATATTAAAACGGTAAAATGTGAACAAATGCTAAAATCAGACTACAAAAAAAGAAAGACGACGCCATTTAATAAGTGGTAGCCATTTTTGGAACTGTAAAGTTGGTGTTTGTTTTTTCTTTATTGTATACCATAACCTCGAAAATGGTATTTCGGTGCCTGTGCAAAAAGTATGCTGAAGTGGAGTAGTAACTATACATTAATTATGATTTAACAACCATATAAGAAAGTATTGTAAATAATTAACTACCTTACGTTAACAACCATATAAATTAAATGAAAAACGTAGATGTCATACTAATGCCAGAAATGGCCACCACAGCTAAACGCTGTATTTTTAATATTTTTGTCAGATTTTCATATTTTGTCCTTTTGTTGATTTTAAGAACTTGTTCAGTTTTGAATGATGTCTTTGTAACAATAGTAGTGTAATTAAATGAATGGGCTTTCACAGACTCCAGTAGACACTTCTTGCTTTCACCATTTCTACCTATCCTTGCAATTTTATCCTTTATTGCACACTCTTGATAAGTACAGACCTGATTCATTTAAAACGTTTTGCAACTGTAAAATCAAATGAATGATAAATGTTCCAAGTCGCGGAGATGTGTTTGGAATGAACAAGGGTATTACCCAAGCTCTTCGCGAAGTAAACCAAAAGATTCCTCTAAGACTGCCTGGTTAATTAAACCAATCATTTAGTAAAACGTGTATATAACCAAAGTTCTATACAAAGTAAAACAAAAGTTCGTCTATGTCTATCTAGTTAAAAGAAACAATGCTTTACTCAAATAAAAGGTTTGTAACCAAAGTTCTTTACAAAGTAAAACAAATGTTACCAGTGCAGATCAAGATCTGTGCAAGCTGATCTTGGTCTGCACTGTTCGCTTTTCAGTCAGTAAATTTTCAGTGAACACTCCTTCGAATAATAAATGATACTGTCCCAGCTGAAAGATAGGCCAATCCATTTTAGAAATTTAGCAGGATAAATTTTAATTAAACTAACTCTAACAAAACATTGTTAAGTAGAAATATTTTAATAATATTTGTGCTAACATACGTTCGAAGAATGCATGAGGATTACAACAACGTCGACGGCCCAGTCTCAGCAGATGGTCTAACAACATCTATTAATGAACCTTTAGCCTGCTGTTGGCAAATGAGTCTGGCTTTGCGACCAGTGCAGACAAAGATTAGCCGTGCAGGCTGATCATGGTCTCCCACTGTTCGCTATTCAGTCAGTAAATTTTCATTGAACACCCCATCAAATAATAAATGATACTGCTCAAATTGAATGATGAACCAGTCCATTTGAGAAATGTAGCAGGGTAAATATTAAACTGTAGCAAGTTTCTGATCTTCTTTCTTACAAGTTCTCTATAGCCTACACAGTTTAGTGATTTCAGAAAATGTTTAACAATTTATCACGATATCCTTTTCCTTTCCCTTTATATTTTAATTTCAACCTCATTTATAGTTTGTGTGCTCTGTGCTTTGGTCAGACATCATTCTGTAAAATTATTTCAGTTTGTCATATTTTATTAGTAGAAGATAAATATGTCTTTTATTCTGACTACTTTATAAATGGAAAGTGAAAAGGAATCAACTGTTTGTTTGAAATCTTCATAACAGAGAAATTCAAAATGTCTAATGATGAACTTTATAAACGATTGGAATAGTGTACATTCTCTTCAGATCTGATAAAAACGATTGTCAGGTATAAATGCTATCTACATATATGTAATATGTCTACATTTTTTTTACTATTCTCCTGTGTCACACATTACACATTACTTTATCGTAGCGCAATGTGTCGGACGAACAAGTTACACATTTGTGATCGAAGCATAATGTGAAGAAAATGATATTTTTCAAAAACTTGAAAACGCTTTTGGTATAAAAAGTAAAGATATGAAAAGTATTAAAATTAGACAGCAAAAACGTAAAAAAAGACGAGTTTTTAATGATGTACACATTAACTAAAATTCTTTGAAAATTGTTTCTTTTACCAAAATTATAATGTTAGATCTCTGTTATTAAAGATGTAATTCAACAGTTGCTTTTTCCATCGAATCCTTTCAAGATTATAATTCCGATTTTTATAGTAAAATGAAAGTTGCTCACACATAAAAGTTAAGGAAAAGGATACTGGTGATATATATTTTCTTTTTTTCATGAAAATTGCAAATAAACATTTAACCCTTTCATACCCTTTATCCGCACATGTGACTTGGACCCTTTAATATTTTATCTGGAAATGCAAGGGTGTGAAAGGGTTAATTTTTTCATATGTTACTTGATGTACAACAGTCTTGTAAATATTTTGATACCTTTAAACATTTACTATTAACAGTATATATCAATAAAATATCATACCTCTGTTATGAAATACGTTGAAGTTTTTCTTCTGACATGTAGATTCCAATATAATTACTATACATATTTCACCATTTATCCTTTAATCCTTTCTTTTAGAGTGTAGGCGTTACCGGGCTGAACAGCGCCAATAGCGTGTATATTTCAAAACCTTTGCCCGAGTACAAGCAGGTTTGCCTCTCTGCATATGCGTCATAGATAGTAGACACACACTTAGTGCCAGTTTAATCAGTATTCTTTCTTTATGTGTTCCACTGAATGATACAAGGGAGAAAAGAACTGTCTTTAAAACGGATAGAAACAGAAATGTAGTACAAAATCTATTGTTACACAAAGATATCATTGTAGGTAATCGTTGATCAGCTACGCGTGTGTAACATATGTTGTACTTTTTACTTGAGATCGACATGCCAAGCTGTTAGTTTTATCTGACGTATTTTTCAGTTAAATATAAAAATATCATAAGATTGGTATAGACTTTGAAGTGCAATTTAAAAGATTGAAAGCCGATTAAAACTGGCAATCATACCTTTAATAGTGCTCAAATACTAATAATCTACTATCTTATGTTGCGGGCTTGATGTAGCGTAGCAGAGAGATCTTTAAGTTTCCCTCTTTTGACCAACTCGCTTGCCATATGTTTGCTTTCGTATGAAAAATTAGTACTCATTGCTCACCATTAAAACGCTTTTAGTCGAAGATAGCTAGCTTTTTTAAAAACCTTGTTGTCATATCTAAACGTTTTGTTGTATAATACTCGTATCGTTTGATCATTATAACAGTTAAAACCATACCAATCCATTCTTAAAAAATGGTTTGTCCTTAATGGTAATGACGTTTTGTCAGGAGCAATTAGTATTAAATGATCATACCCCTAGATATATAGGTGATATTTTTTCATTCTCCGTTTGCTAGATTATCTGTATCTTCAGAACCAGCTAAATGTGGAAGACAGTAATTTTGTTCAGACATAATTAATTGATATGTTGAATTTTCTGTTTAAACATTATAATTTAGACATTTGACCCTTTTTTAAAATATTTAAATATACAGTGTATTAAGTGGAAAATAATTATCCATTATTTTACTCAATGTTAGGATTTTGATTGTGCAACCTTTCTACCAATTTCTGAGTTGAGTGTATCGTTACAGAGAAAAGATATTCATTGATTTTCGAACATTTATAATCTAGTTTTTCTCATCTGACTTTTTTGACATGAATCGTATCCAGCTTGATTCTTTTTTTGTTGTAATCTAGATTGATGCATGTTATTTTCATGTCATTATTTGCAACACATAAATACCCATCCAATATTTCTATCAAAGGTACGACATGGTGTTTCTCTCCTCTTTTACCTTCATAATTGTCAGCGAAAAACTAACCAGGGTATAGTATTGATATTATTTGGGCATCGATTTATATCGCTTTTCGTATCAGCTGTATTCAACACGTGAACATCGTGCACATGAAGCTTATTATCACGAATATTATTGAACACGTCCACATGACCGTTTTTAAGGATTTATATAGCAGCTTTAAATGGGTTACCCATTTTCTGTTTGTAAGATGTGGACCATTTATGACATACAATAAAAAGGCATTTTAGAAGTTCAAGTCAATTATGTAGTATCTTAGGTTATAGACATTGATCCAAATTGTTCATTGATTTGAGTAAATGAAATAAAATTCCGAGAAAAATGAAAAGATCCCGCACAAACGTACAGAAAATTGCCACTTTCAAGTGTTGCGCAAGTTTATGTTAGGACATGAATTCACAATATCCCATTTATTTAATGACTAAGTCAAGTCATCCTATTTAGCCCTGTCAGACAATATGTGTATATTTGTTTTTGTGGTAACTAGCTACTTCCTGCCTCTCCTGCCGGTACCTCGCTTTCGAATTAAGATCATTTCCATCCTTTGATTTGAAAATTGAGCAGTTCTACCCTTGTGCCCATACATGTGTGTAATGTTGCAGAGAAATATTTGGTCTTCCGTAATCATTAAAGCGGGTAAGAAGCCCTATGACTTGTCATTTTAAACAAAAAAGAACATATCTGCCGTCCGTGGTGCATGTTTTTTACTTAACATTTAGTCTGCTGGCGGCAAGTGATTTTGCTTTTGCGTCCAGTAAATCAGCCTGCACGTCCATGCAGGCTGATCATGGTTTGCACTGTTCGCTATTCAGTCAGAAAATTTAGTGTAAACCCCTTCGAATGATAAATGGTACTGCCCAAATTGAATGATGGACCAGTCCTTTTTGGATATTTAGCAGGCTACAAATTAATATGCTACCTCCATAAAATCGATTTGTAACACACTATTCATCGATTTGTATGTTCCATGTTCAATGTAATGATAGGATACCTTGGACTTGCTTGTACACAATATAATGCGGGATCAAGTTTATAAAAATAAATTTACAAAATAATGTTGAAGCATCATTTGCACGATACAAGCGTTCAGAATAAACTGAAAGAAACCCTCATACTATATAAATACCATATACGTAGATGGACATAGATATAAATGAAACACGTTAAACTACAACTTACTATGCCAACAGTTATAAAGAACATGAATGAGAACCTTATTTCAAGGTTGATTTTTTTATAATAACTTAACACTTTATTCGTAATCAGCATGTAAAGATACCAGTAAAAATGTCAGTTTTCAACAAAATCGGTTTAAATGACACAGATGTAGTTTTTTCAGCATTGTAAAGAAGGAATGCATTATGCATCCCTATATATTGCACAATAAAACCAGATATCATGGCTGCATTGTAGAACATCATTTCTAAAATCATTTCAGACGCAGACACACATTGAAACCCTGGTTACAGAGATGTCAGGTAACACGAGTAGTTTGGAGAAACGTGTCAATAAAATTGAAGACAAGCTGCATTCGTTACAGGTAATATTTAAAACTTAAATCTTTTGATCCGTTGAATTTATACAGTGTTTCAAATCAAATGATGTTATATAAATAATTCTCAAGAATCATACATTTATGAGGGTTTGAGTAATTGGTGTTGCAGGTGAACCCAAGGTGCCTCTTAGGGCGTTATTCAAAGACATCTAAGATAAATCACCGACATAATGCGTCAGTGTTTTGGCTTTCTCAAAATATGATTTCGAATAGATCAGGGTCAGAAGCACGAAAACGTGATAGATCAAAATATTTCATCATACATTTTTTTCTTCTGAATGAACAAATTTATTTTTCTGTAATATAATGTAATGTCTAGCTTGTAACGTTTCATGTTGTTTTTTTTTCATTTTATAGGCACAGATGGATATGCTTCCGAACATGATTGTTGAACGGTTGATGGCACGACGAGCTGATCCTCTTGCAGAACGAGTTTCTGAAGCAAGACCGATTCCAGAGTTTCGCCAATACAGCCGTTTATCACCTCCAAGACGTCGGCGTAATCTTGTAACGCAAAATTCCGTTCCAACTCCTTCAACATTGTCGCCGTTTACATCTGTTGCTGGGGCAAATATGCCTGAATCAAGTGTGTCCCTGCCGGCATCACCCTCCGATACACAAGCTGTCAACGGAAATCATTCGTCACATTAAGTGCATTAACGAAGACTGTATATAAATGACAATTTAAGTACATGCTCAGCAAAGAAAAGGCGTGCACAGACCTCAATTTGTTGTGAGAACAGGCTGGCGTTCTTGCATCCGCAAGGATTAAGCGACAGTTTAAGTATAAACTTTGAAACATTAACTGTTAAGTTAATATTCACTGGCATCCATTCCACATATGTGCATGAATTGTTGATTAAATAGATAAAATGATGTATCATTGTTATAAAGAACACATGAGGCGATTATGTGATCTTTTGAGTGTTATGTTAGAATTGAATCGCCAGATATGTATTCGTTTTAAGTGGGAATCTGTGCAATGATATTATTGTTGATTCCCATCCATTTAAGTACATGCTTACAGAACAAACGGTTCTACGTGGATTTAATATCTATCCAATTTGGATAAAATTCTTGTCAAAATGAAATACAGCTTGTCATTGGCCTCAACGTTTTCTGTACTGAATTAGACGATCTGTTATATATAATAGATATTCGCTCAGATTTATCGTTTGTGGTACTGTATAATTGAAAGTTTTAAAAAACCATTCCAAATAACACTTAAATTAATGAGTGTAATGACTTTTTATCAAAGGTATCGAAAATCTGCATCTCCATCTATGCCGAAATTTTACTTTTATAAATACATGACTTTCTTCTACATATGGACGGATGTTTTCAAATTATTTGATCATAGTTAAATTCACTAATACTGTCTTTGTTGACTGAAGAATCGATGCTGAAGCTATTGCATAATTTTATTGAGAAAATAAACGACTTTGGTGCTATTACTTTTCCTAGAAGTTCTGACACTTCGGTTTTAATGTACCAGGATCCAATGTGCTCATGCCACTTCCTGATTGCAAAAGGTAAAAAGACAGGCTAGAGTTATTTGTTTATTTTGGCTGATAATCCCTGTCGTTTTGGAAAAAAATTATAATGCATGTAATAGTAAATCTTGTGTACTATATAAAATAGTTTGTACAAAACGAGTTCGGCATTTTTTGCCGACTGAAATATTTTCTAATCTGTAATTAAGTTCATTATATAGATGTAATAGGGAAGGGAGAAGTTTCTGTAAAGGTAACGATAAACTTTCTAAACAACTTTCTTATTGTGGCTTTTTTGGATGTAACATTTACCAGATCATAACAATTTTTAAAATGTGTTGATATATTATCGTATGGCATTCCAACAATTGTCTTGACTAAATAAAATAAAAATAATGCATTTTGCTTTATCACTTCTCCGTATGTACAAGTTAAGTTAAATTTGTAACTTCATCCATCAAATCTTACAAGCTTATGTAACATAACAAGTGTCTCTAGGCATTTTTGTCTGATATTTCAGTCAATCGGTTTTATAAAAACAATTCTTCATATAATCAAATAATAATGTATAAATAGGTAATTGAGTAATTATGTCTCCCACCACACAGTGGTGTGCGAGACATATTGATTTACTCCAGTCTGTCGGGGTGTGTGTGTGTGTGTCTCAAAGCTTGTCCGCACTCTAAGTCGAACATTTCTCATCCGATCTTCACCAAACTTCAACAAAATATGTCTGCCAATAAGTGCTCGGCCAGGTTCGATAACTAGCCAAATCGGCCTCTGCACTTCGGAATTATGGCCCTTGACACTCAGATTTCTTGCACAGTTACCCCCAAACCGGCGCCTATACTACTAGTAGTATAGGCGTCCTTTTGGTGTCAAGAAAGCGCATGCACATGTGGATCGTATATAAAGACTGACATACTATTTAGATGATTAGGCAGTTGTGGGAGACATGCGCTTTTCTCAAAAGCATCTCTAGGTTTTCACTCTGTTTTGTTTTTATTATTGTGGAGAGTTTATATCTTGAACATGTGATATTTTCCAAAAACAAATCCCAAATGATTGTATATATGTATATACTTGCACTTGTTAATGTAAATAGTGATGTTATCCTATCTCATGGCATTATTGTACAAATATTTATCTTCTGTTATGGAAGTGAAAGGTTGTTTATTATGACGTTTAATTATTCATCTGTTTGTTCAACGTTGTTATTTCTTATATGCTGTTAAAACATTACCAATTATCTTTGTCGAGCTCATGCTATCTATTTGTACTATGCTAAACCAGAATAATCTGTCTAAAGCGATTGTATGTTAATGTTTCTTATGGTAAGCTTATAAATGTTCAGAAAAGAACCAATTGCTTTCCTTTTTTGCTTTTTTTTCAGAGTTTTAAGACTTCTTTGAGCCTTAAGTTTCGAATTACTGTGTATTAATTTAAAATAAAATCATAAAGTTTATGTATGAAGCGTGATATCAAATAAGCAGATTTATGCGGTTTAGTAAATTTGTTGTCTTTAACATTATGTATAATTTTGTGTTTATATATAAATGATTCAAGCTCACAGTCTCGTTACGCCTTTAAAAAATATACTGTATGTTTTGTTTGTTTTAAATCGAGTACGTGCACAATAACGAGTCATATAAATAACGAATATGATAATATTATTATAGTCACAGCTTGCACCTTCATTTGGCAATATGGTGATGGTATGTGCATGTGTATATAGGGACTACTTAAGAAAAATGTTTATATTGAAGTAGTAAGTCAAAACAAAGAGATGCAGTAGAACAACACATCTTTTTAATAAAACCGATTCTATTTTTCCTAAGTATTTGATACAATAAATGAAGATATTTCGAGGTTTTCTGCTCAAACGTGAGAACATTGACTGTCATTGAGAACAGCAAGTATGCTTTGCTTCAGTGTAAAATCAACCACAAGCATGGATATTGTTTCATCTGTTGACTGTAAGTATAATTAAACAATGTAAACACAATTCATATTACATGTTAGTCTTAGTATATAAGAGAATAATACCAATTGTAATAAGATTTTTTTATATATACTGACACTAAGCTTAAATACAGAGTCCACAGGATATTGACGCATGTCAGTATATTTTCCAAATTGATTATAAAGAAGACTACAGTGCTATTATTCTTCAAGATCTGTGTTTCAGTTACGACTATTTTATACTTATTTTTGTTTCAAATTAAAGATAAACAGCTCAATCTGACATTGTTTTCTGCTTTGCTCAGACACCAGATAAATATTTTGTAATATTTTCGTTCAGTTGATTGCTTCAACTCTTAAAGACCGTTGTTAATCAATCGTTCAAACGCATAATATTATGTTCTGTCAGATGTTCAACGTCTTGGTTAATGAAAATTATTGTATGTTATTGTTTTTATGACGGAAAAAAATAAATCTTAGTCTCTACTTTTTCTTTCTCTTTCAATACGTAATCAGACCCAGATATGGTATACGTAACATTTGGATTAGAACTTGATGTTGAAAAACAGCAGTGGAACAGTAATAACAAGAACAAAGAATTTTTGAATAAACTAAGTAGAGGACTACTACACAACATGCATACTACGTGCAAAATATCTATGCTCAGGGCATTACGATTTCAGCAAAGAAGATTTTTAAAGGTTTTTCTTAATATAAGTTAATGTAAAAACCGCTGAGCGGGATCAATTTCGACCGCAGAATATACGTTGCTATATGCCTAATATCTTTAATAAGTTTTATGCCATCGGGTTTTAGACAAGAACATTTTAAATGTTTATCTTGTTTAAGTCAGTGTGAACCCTTTGGCGAGGCAAATATCGATCCCAGGTGCATTGTTAGGACAAATTTGTAAGTATGATATAACACGTGTCTATGCTCTGGACCTTGAGGTTTTAGATCAGAGGATATTTGAAAGTTTTTTTCTTTATTAAGGCATGACGCTAGCCACGTTCCAAAACGCAGCCTCTCCAAAGCGCTACCCATAGTACACTGACGTGCATGCAAACATGAGGACAGGACAGAACGAACAAATAAAGGAACACAGTCGGGCACTGCCTTGGAACGGTTTGTTACAAAAACGCAATTGGAGTTAAAACCGGTTTATGGTGTGCACCTAACATCATTCGTACCCCATGTTCCAAAGTCACAGGACAGTGTCAATAAAAGTAATCCCCGCCAGGAAAATAAGAAAAACACACAAACAATGGCATCAAAAAGTATGGCATGTAAAACACACAACAAATCTCTTGTGAATCTATATAATACCAAAAACTCAGAAGACATATATCAAGAGAAACACCCTCAGGAGCCCGACGAATCAGGCCAAAGGACATATCGAGGGTTCAACGCAATAAGGGCGTATCTACATATGATTATTATATGTAGATACGCCCTTATTTGCGTTGAACCCTCGATATATCGAAACATCTCAGTCGCAGTAGGATTTAAAATAAAATCTGTGAAAAGATCCTTTGGAAGCATAAAATGCAACCAAGTAGAATAATCATGATAAGTAATGAAATGCGCAACACCTGGCAAGTCCACTAGCACCGGCTTAAGCATAACTCTGTTACACATCTATTGAATGGACTCCATAATCCCAAAGGACCAGAAAATATAACAACACTGAACCCAAGTACTGGGAGACCTTTTACAGAAGCCACACGGCACTACCAACTTACTGTTGTGATAGTTGATAAGATCTGTAAAATGGTCCTGTGGAAGCATACAATGCAAGCAAGAAGGGTAACAGCAGACTCGATGTGACTGAGTCTGTTTATGAGAAGTAATGAAATGTGCAATATCCCTCACGCCCGTTAGCACCGACTTAAGCGGAACTCTTGAATGGACTCCAAAAACTGCCTACCATAGTCCTTTGCCTGTTCTGTCAGACACAAAGCAAAGAGGGAAGCGAAACGTCCAACAGTAAAACTCTAACTCCACGTGACTGTAACAAACTATGAAATTTGAGACAAAATTTTTAAAGTTTATCTTTTTGATTGACGTGCCAGCCCGACTTCTGCATGGGTGCCATCTTTCAAACAAAAGGACCATCCAAGAAATATCCAAACCACGTTTCATTAACTTCCATGAAATAATTTCATAGGAGAAGATATTAAAGTGAAAATGGCTTTCATGGTTGGCTGGTTCGCCTGTTTCATATCTGGTAATGTTCTATAAGATTTTTTACGTTTCAACTATATTTTAGGATTTACAATCCGGGTTATTAAAATCGTTCCACAAATATATTCGTTGTTCCACTAGTTTAGCTTACACACGGAAAACACATTTATGGAACAGATGATATTCTGGCCCCGTGTTCACAAAACATTTTTCAGTCTCAGCTGAGTTTGAGTTGGAAATTTTAATATCAGTTTTACTAGAACTTCATGGTTAGATTCCAAATGAGACTGACCATCAGTACTAAATAGTCACTTGAAAATAGTTATTAACATCAAATCGAATTTTAAACATGCAGTTTAGATATAAATGACAAATAAAGTTTCGTTATCAAACTCAGCTGAGACTGAAATTGTTTTGTGAACACGGGGCCTGGATATGGAACAGCCCAATCAGAGCTCTGAACACAAAAAAGTTGTACAATCATCTATAAAATCGTTACATTAATTGCAGGCAATGCACTAACTTCTTTTCTGTCCCGGAAAAAATCCACTTTCGAAGGGAGGTAAAATGGTGAAGTTATATGACGTCGGATCCGCATGTAGATGTATTTGGCATATTCAGATACCGTTTGCAAAGAAATTCTATAGTCTGAGAAGAAGTCATGTAAACGACGTTGTCTACTTGTAGCAGAGAGTGCAAAGGCTAATTTTATAGCTCTGCCTTACTGGAACATCACAACGTAGTCACATGACATAATACCCTACCGAGTCGCATTATACTTACACCAGGTGACAGTCCTTGTACCATGTCCACGCAGGTAGTAAAACATTTTCAAATCTTTGTTAAGACGCGGTCATGCAGAGAATCAAAACCTCCCACACTCAGGGCGAGTGCTCCACCACTATGCTACCAAGGCAGTTTATCTGTAAATCAATGTGTATATAGGTAAAATAATACATTCAATATTCTAGGACTATATTCATTTCACATCCTTTAAAAGCTTTTCGCTCTAGTTTTAACATGTGAAAAGTGTAGGGCTTACGAAGTCAATTAGTAAAGAAGTCATGGAAAAAGATCCCAGGCTCAAGACAAAGAATTATTTCAAGCATTGAAAATAACGTTAGTAAAATAACATTAAAGACAATCGAATTTTTATGACCTGAAAGCATAAAAACACTTACAATTGCAATAGGATGTTGCATGAAATTGAACGCAGACGAGTACAATATGTTGGAGTTGTTTAAAAAAAATAACAGAACTAACTGCTACTCTTACAAGACTTAGGAAATGGAAGTTAATTTTATCTCGTTTTACACCAATGTAAAACGATAGGTTTATGTAATCTTGAGCGTTTTGAAATTTCATCCATAGCATCAACATAAGCTTTTCTCAGATTTTGGAATTAAAGATTATGTAGATTGCGAAGATTAGAACTGTTTTAATAACACTTCGCTTATTCGCATATATACAGAAAGCTATCTAGAAATTTAAGAAATTGAATGATATGCAATCTTACTAAAGAGGCGGATAGTTAACTGCTGGATGGCAGTTGTCTAAAAATCTTAGGCAGAATTATATAACGAAATGTTGTTGTGAACGTCCGAAATCACTAAACATGATGGACTTGTTTTCATGTGAAATACAAAGGATTCAGAAAAAGCTCTATTTTCAATGCACGCGGTTTCGTAGACTAGGTAAGGCTCTGACAAAATTGAAACCAGTTCTGAGACCAGTGTCTGTCCATATTATAAGCTACAAATGAACCATTCAGACTTTGAATGTTTAAAACACGTGTATAATTGTCAACTTTATATAGATCTATATATATTGAATCTTAGCATGTGCCGTCTTTATCAAACATTTTACAAACAAATACTTTGAAAAGGAAAGCACAGATTCTAACAATTGTATGAATATTGTAATAGGTAACCAATGCTAACAAAAAAATAAGGCACGAATTCTTACAACTGTGTCCATATTGTTATAGGTAACCAAAGCTGACGAAAAATAAAGCACACATTCTTACAATTGTGTGCATATTGTTATAGGTAACCAATGTTGACGAAAAATAAAGCATAAATTCTTACAATGCTATGCATATTGTTATAGGTAACCAATGCTGACGAATCCGACAAATTGGTCAACACCATGCAATGACATCGTCTGTTTCATTTGTTGCTTTCTAGCCTTTATATTATCACATCTTTCAGTCTAACCACTATACAATCACATCGTCGATTTAAATTCCTTTTTTCAAGCTACTACTAGTATATAATCACATCTTCCATTTCTTTTGTTGCTCTCTGAGACAAGCAGACAATACTGTGAACTATAATCAGAATATGTTCTCATGGGAGGAAATGTTTCGTTTTCAAATATAATTCGATCAACTACGAGAGTGTTCAGTTTGTAATTAAACAGTGTTAAATGCAATCCTCTGAGAAGCGAGTTCATTAGCTTAGAAGTTTTCTTCATTAAAGTTTCTTATCAAAACATAAAACAATAGTTTCTGGAATACAGGACATTGCACGCTGTTTCAAACACAGTTACCTTATTTAGTATGTGATCGGCAGACATAAAAAAATTGGTTCTGCAAATGAAACAATAGATCTAGATGGGAAACAGCACGCTTTCGGTCTTACAATAATAGTTGTCAGTTTGCGTCTCATCTTTCGACGTTTTGTATATCAATTTTTTTTAATCAAGCTATTTTATGGTTCATTTTGCGAATATGCACGTTTGCACTGTTCAAATCTATGTGAGACAGTTATTTTCAATGCTCATTTATCTGTCAGATTCAAATTAATAATAGGATCGGTTTGATTAGGTCTGTCCATAAACATTATGAAATCTAAAACTTCCCTTATCCTCAACACCCAACTTTCGTCCAGGTTTCAGTTTGACTCTGTGAAACAGATATGTGTTATTAAATGGACATAATAATCCCAATTTACAAGAAAGCAACAGAACTGAGCCCATGTCACTTAAGCAGCAGTTTCAATCTACGCCCTACCGATAAATTTGTGATATTTTATATATTTGTAGATGATAAAAAAATATCAGTCGGGTTTTGTTCGCAGTAATCCGTTTAAACTTCTTAGTAACTTGGTGCTGAACCATTGATCATTGCTCTACTGCAAAGTGTTCGTGTATGTGTGTGTGCGTGCGTGCGCGCGTGCATGCGTGTGCGTTTGTGACATACTCATTCCTGATTCCTTCATACCTGCAGTGGCTATTCCTAGTTGGTTATTGTGTATGTTTCTGCCATTTGTACGTTGATACAAAATCATTTGGGATATAAAACACGACCAAGCAAAATGATAGCAGCCTCGGTTTGACTCAGTCTATTTGTGACAGGTAAAGAAAAGTAGCAGACTCGGTTTGACTCACTCTATTTGTGACAGGTAAGGAAAAGTGCTACATATCGCGAGCTTAATTATAAGAATTACCATCCACGATCAAAACGGACAGGAAACACACAATATTACTACAATCCAGGGACCAAATCCAGATGCCGTCTGAATTTCTAAATCATCTGTAGCATAAAAATCTTTTATTGAGAAACATCCATATAATATAGTGAAAACGATTTGTCTTCATCATTAGGGATTGTCTCCATAAAGAAAACCTCTTCCGATACTGAATCACACAATGACTGCTCATTAGTCTTTGGATATAAATACATCGTACAAGTGTCTGCACTTTGATAATCAATAACCTTCCCGTTCTGTTGTATCAATTGTGAATTTATTGCGTATGTGAAGTAGTTCAACAGATAAATAACAAATTACTTGCTCTGTCGTACTACATAATGTCATAAGAATGTTAAGAATAACTTCTTACATCATGCATCATGCCATGATGCCTTTTGAACGCCATTGTGAAGTACTCCAACATTCTTGGGACTTCCCTTGCTTGTCTAAATGTTATCGTTGTAAATCTAGTATATAATGTGATAATTGAAAACAAGGTTCTAAAAAGTAATTCATAATTGAACTTCATTACATGGTTTCGATGCTAATATAATACTATCAGGTTATTAATAATAGTAAGGTTGCAATTTTATTCGTGTGCAGGTGTTTAGTTGAAAACAGTAAAAAATATGAAAAATGCCCTATCTGTTTGAGTTTACAACGTGACATTTCTTCAATTTATTTTCCTTAATAATTATGAAGTGAAAAATGATGTACATTGGATCAATATCCATTTTATTTTTCATCAAAATTGCAAAACAGTCGTTTGTTATCCACATACTCATCCTGCTATTTAATATCTGTATATACTTCTTTTAAATTGTTACAGATAAGACAATTTTATACACTTGTAAACCAGCTATTGTATAGTATTTTATTAATTAGTCAGTATGGGGGTTAACATCAAACATATTTAACTTTTATAACATTCCACTATAAAAGTAAGTTTTTGCTGTATAAAATGCTTTAGTGTTACCGATATCTTTGTGTCTGTTTGTAAATATTGCATTTACTTGTGTTTACAAAACAACTTGCATTTAGAGATCACCCAAGGACATCTTAGCACATCTAGCCTCTTAATTAATACATAACAAGTTCCCAAGCGTGTTTTATCGTAGAATAATCCGTGTTTTGAGTTCTTATGCGTAAGAATATATCACGAAGGCCGTAGGTCTGAGTGATATATTCTTACGCATAAGAACTCAAAACACGGATTATTCTACGATAAACCACACATGGGAACTTGTTATTTCGATTGTAACAGGACATACTAGTGTCTACAGTGTTAGAAAAAAATGGTTAATACTTTTTACGACATGCTCCTGTAACATTCTATACATAGAGGATGACGTCATTACTTTGCACGCGCACGAGTTATCGCAAAATAACCGTTGATTGATTTTCTCCTATGTGTATATAGGTTATTTGCTGGTCGTGTTAGAGTACAACATATTTTCTCCTTTATTAACCCAAATGGGATCTGAAAGTGGTCTCTTAATGCAAGTGATCTATTAATAGACTTTGTCTCTTGAGCACGTTTGCTGTGCATTTGATCGTGTATTGGTTATATATGCTTTTTCCAGTCGGACTTCTGACCTTAGTTTTTATTAAAACGTAAATGTTATAAGAAATATAGCACAGTTTCCCTGTCGAATACTATATAATTAACATTTCCTTTGTGTTTCAATTGTGTGAATGAGTAAATAAAGGATTAATATTGAATTAAAGATTGCTGAAATATGCGTAAAATATCATAGCACTTTACAATTTAAGAAGAGTTATCTGATTCTGTATAGTGCATATGTACTAATGTTAATTAAATTTTTCCTTATCCTTCTTGCTGCGATACGTTTTTGGTTGCGGGTTTATCCCGCTACCAAAGTTAAAGTGTATTTCTGACAAACATAGCATCTTTATTTTATTCCAAATCACTTCCAAAGGATGTTCATGTGCTACACAAAATAGTCCCATGCATGAACAATGCGGATGAAATATCAATGAACACGCAGTTCTTATTCAACCTGTATCCACTCACACTGACCATTTAGATTATATAAGATCTATCAATGATAAGGTAGTCCAGCCCATAGTTACATCACAAGCTTGGTCAGGCAGACTTCATCTTAGATATGAGGCACATTAAATTTGTATTTGTTTCTCATTCATGTATATGCATAGACTGGCATTTAAACAGAAAATAAATCTACCAAAAACCCGCAACCATCAGACATTTCAAGGCTTTGACTCTATATGCATTTGATTTCGTACGCTTAATAAATTATAGCTACAAGTAAAAGAAAATATCAACTTTTATAATCTCTGTCATGTCTGCGACATTTACATGCCTTTTCAGCTGTCCTGAGTGTGATATGCATGACGGTATAGTAAGGCGCCCATCCGTAACTTTAACATTATAAACACTATAAAGTTGTGCGTATTTTGCCAAGACAAGATCGACATTAGTGGACAATAACAGAACGTAACAAACGTTATCACATATACCGCTTAGTTCCAAAAATTATACATGTATATCCCTGAAATATTGCGAAAAAAATTGCACACAACTGTCAATCTTAATTTCAGACAATTGTGCTCATTGAACCCTTGTTTCGCGCATTTAGATAGGTTACATTCTTCTAAGTGTATTGTCTTTGATTAAGTGCAAATATTGTAACGTTAGGTTGTTAAATCGTATAACATTTTGGTGTACGTAAAAAAAACACAATTTAAATTTTGCACTACCCTCATTAAAAGCATGTGCCGATCTAGTTTAATGCAATTATAGGCTGTAAGGAAACTATCCAACTGACTTTTGGAAGGTCAGTAGTTCTAGCCAGGTACCGCCTATGTCTTACATAATGCTCCTAGGGTCATCTAGGGGTATTTCTCCACCATCAAAAGCTTGAAAAGTCACCATACGATCTAAATTGTGTCGGTTTGTCGTTAAACCAAACAAAGTAAATCGAAAGTATAAGTTCTGTAATAAATATAGCTTGGTAGTTATACCTATGATTGCATGCTCACAATCGTAATATTCCTGCATAGCATTAGGCAATGGGGAATAAGTTCAAAACTTAAGAATGGGTCCTTTTACACATGCCGATATAGTACATCAATGCTTCGAAATCCAGTGTACATATAGTTGGAATTATATACACTTAAAACCAACATATTAATATCAACAAATTCTATGGACTGATTTCAAGTGTACAGATGCAGGAGTTCAATTTATCGCGCGGTATTTATAGATGTACAATTACGGTAAGTTAAGGACAATTATTTACCTTAATGTTTAAAGCATAGATAATAACGTTCTAGAAATTTCAAATGTAGGTTAGTATTCGGAAGTCAGTGAACTGACTGTATTTTGAGATGTGTTTGCTCAAGTTTCATTGCGAAACATATTCCCTCTTGGCGTTCCCTGCTCATATAATAAAAGTTAGTATTAGATAACGAGTTCAAACTTAATATTTATTGTTTGCAGGGGCATAAGAAGTAATGTTTGCGTCGTTTATTTCCTATTAGAATAGCAATTACCATCGTATTTAATTTATACATTTGCCTCTAAGCAAGATTGTAACATACAACGGTTTCAAGTGGTTTACTAGTTGCATATGAGCATTTCTGAACAATCTAAAGAGGTAAAAAAGTTCATCTCGTAGATTTTATGTTAAGTTTCTACATTATTTTCAAAAATTGATAGAGAAGTTTGACTCCTGTAAGATAACGGATTATGATCAAAATTGTCATTTAAATTATTATTTGTGTCATATTCAAAGGTTTGATTTTTTTTTGGAGTAAAATGATTTAATAGTTGCAGAACGATTTTCGTAACAGAGATATCACCGTACGGTATTTTCTACCACGTTTTAAAGATATCCAATGTCCACCTTTACTTGAAATAATTAATCTTTAGGTATTTACTTTAGATGTAGAAAATCTTCTTAAAATATATCTAACTTTTGAATTACCAGTATTATTGTGGTGCTACATTCATAACTATTAAATTTCAAACGGTATCAACAGATTTCTTAATGGTAGGTGCTGTACACGTTTTTTGTACGGTCTTTAGTCATGCCTGTAATGTGTAGTAGTGTAATCTAAGGCATATTACTGTAAATGCACATAAACATACTATTTTTATGGTTTCGTACACAGTATGTAGAAATTGGTCATATTTTAAAGTATGAAATTCGGATCTAGATCTAGTATATCTATGAAAAATAAATTAAAGTTTTGATTATCTATAATCAACCAATATTTCCTATTATTCGATATTGATGAATATATTTATATACAAAGACATGACTCAACATGCAATTATCTCCACATTAAAAAGGATCTGACTTAGTTTTCCATTTGTTTAAAAATCTCCCTCCGCGTAATAGGGATATAAGAATCAAAAATAATATATACTGCTTAGTTACCAGAGATAAGAAGGATAACCTAATTATAGTTCAGGTATAAGAAATTCAGAAGTCATTCATTGCTTCGCTGCGGTTTGTCCCGCAATATTTTAATTTTCATTATGCAAGTGAACCATACGATAATATTTACGTTTTATACATGTTAAGTAGCTCCATTCTACACGCATTTGTAACATGATATGCAATACGTAATGTTTAATATACTGCGTGAAAATTCAGTGCTTAAATTCAGAACTTGTCCATGTGCTAACGAATTCGTACATAAAACATTCATTATATAAAGCACTGTATGTCCCTTTCAGTCAGTGCCTTTAAATGCTTTGAAATAGTATCATTGGTAGCAATAACATTTTGTCATGAAGTTTTAGATTTAATTTCATTTAAAAACTTAATGTTTATTTCTTTCAGTGATAATGTTGGAGAACTAGATATAAAAATACACGTCTGTGACCTCAGGCACCGTTTTAGATGATATATTAACTTTCAAAATAATAAAAGAAACAAAAACCGCATTGTAACGTAATCTTACTTGAAGTTAAATTTCGGCAAAAGTAGACAAATACGACACACAGGAAATATTCATTTAAGAACTGAATATACAACATTCATAGCTTAAAGAACAGACCGAGAACTTACGTAGGCCACTAATTGTTTTCGGTGGTCGCCTCGGCTAATCTAGACAAAGAAATCGTATAGATACAGCTGTTTGCACTGAAATTAATTAAATTCTTTCGAAAGAATGGACTGTTTACTACAAGATAATGATTGAAATCTTAGGCGGCACTGAATTATCTTACAGACGCAAAGATCATAGAGGCTTAGGGAATTTTATGTTTGTCTAAGTAAGATTCAGGATCACTGGGATACACTGATGCAGACATTAGAAATAAACTCGAAATATTTCCCATTTGTTTCTATATAACACTTATTTATATATTTCTTGCTTTCTTTGCTCAGTTAAATCATTAACTAAAAAACGATGATTATCAGGCCAAGCGCATTTGCACTTTTCAAATCAATTTCTTATTTTATATTAGCTGCTTAAACATGTGGCTGATAAATGTACATTAAAAACCAATCTTGATATTTCCTCTTTTATTTCTTGATAGATATTACTCTTTCTAAATTTTACTCTATGACGACCACGTCTATCTACTGTAACAGTGAAATTAAATTTACAACTAATGGGCGTTGCAGGTAAGGATTGGCAATAAACGATAACCATTTTGACGAAAAAGACCTTAAGGGTCAGTGAAGAATTAAGAAAAGATGAAACTCGCATTACTTATTCGAGTTTAAAAGTCACCGAAAGCATCAGCTCTGCGGTCTCAGACTTTAAAAATGTTATCAATTGTTCCTGGCCTATGTGATAAATTTATTTGAAGGAGAACAATACAGCAGTACAAAATATTGTATATAGACTAAAACATATTGTCTTTCTATCAAAACGTATTAATTACCAAACCTAGCGCTAAAATTAATACAAAAACATATCTGTTTCTTTTTACCCATGCTCAAATAAGACAAGTTGATGAGCTTGCAGCGTGTGACAGAAATATTTTTACAGGCGGAATACACCAGTGAAAAAAAAATACGTGAATGAATGTATACTTAAAACGCCTTTATTTCTATGATGCTAATAACTGTGCTAAAATTACAGTTCGTGATATCAACAATAATACCTCTAAAGTATGAACAGTCACGTTTTTGTTTTTGCTAAGTTTAATAATATTTTCATAGCCAAGCAAGTTTATGTTTTTATGCAAGTTTGGTCTATCTAATATAAGATTGATGATGAACTGGTATCAGCCATGTGTGTGTCATAAGACGCCTCCATATTTGTGAAAACAAAAAGTAAAAAACAATATTAATAACAAGCAAGCCTATAGCTATTTGTAGGAAACATCTTTGTTACAAGATAATTACAATTGAGTATCACAACGGTTGCAAAGAGCAAAACATATATTGGGCTTTGAAGTACGATAATCGTTTGAAATAGATATTGGCATTTTGATCTACTCGTTTGATGCTCTCGGTGTATTCGGTAACATGGCAAAAAAAACAATTAAGGTTGGATGTACTATTAAATAAATACAGAAGTATTATTTATCAGATGAATTGTTTTTGTATATGTTATGCAAAATTGATAAGTTTGGTAGGTTTCATGCATGCTGGGAATAATAGCTGGTGTACTCCTTAAGTTATATAAAGTTATATAAATAGCCTTTATACAAACGTAACATCACGTACAATTTTGTCAAAAGCATTTGATATTTACTAAGTTGCATGACTTTTGTGATATTGAAAAATTGTCTCGCATTAGAACCTAAATCATTCAATGATTTTGGATGACATATATATATATCACTTCTAAGGTGAAGTCCTACTTTATGGCTAAATAAATCAGTAGCTTTAAACTTACCATACCATATGCTAATGCTCTGCGTTTTGCTATCATGGCAAATTTCTAAAAAAATAATTAAATGCTTATGGATTCAATACATTCCTTTCAACGTTTTGAAACAATGCTAGCGTGTAAGTATTGATCAATATCTCGGTAATTACTGAGTGATATTTACTGAATGAAGATGATTAGATTTCCAAATGCAATTTTATGAAAGGTTCTTTCAGTCACGCAAATAAAATCGTATTTTATCATTTACGTAATGCGTTAATTATAGAAACATCCTGCATCTTAATTTTCAGTGGTTGTAGACATTTACTATCTATGTCAGGTAATAATTAACAAATATATAAGATAAAATAAAATATTACTTCTCGGGCTGCTATATATTTAGTAAGTCTAATTCATAAATATAATTTCGTACATTGAACTATAATGCAATGAACATCATTGACCTCAGATTTACAGACGCTAATCAAGATAAAGATGGACATTTCACCTTAATAATAACATTGCGCAGAGGGTTAAATTAGAGACAATTAGAGTGAAGACAACCAAAACGTTCATAGCATATTCGAAAAAATTGACAGTTTAGATCGTCATGCAAGTTCATTTCTTCAAATCGTGTACATAAAATGTCCTTAAAGATATTAATTGTTGCTGTGTTCGGCAGAAACAGAAATGCATCATATGTATAAAATTTTCAATCAATGCAGATTGGGCAGAATCCATAGATATACAATTCAGGTCATTCCAACTGCCCACTGTTTCCTCGTTCAGGGCAAAGCCATTATTTTATCTGGGGACCATATGCCGCTTTTCATGGAATTGCACTAGTAAAAACAATATTAATATCAAGCAAACCTATAGCTATTTGTAGGAAACAGTTTTGTTACAAGAACCGCCGTATGAATACATCTGCAGATCCCTCTAAGTTATATTCTGGTACTTATAACATGTGTAAATGTTCAGTCCTGCTCAACCCGGTGATAGAGGGCGTGGACGGTAGCTTGCATTTCAACAACCGTCCAAGAACAGGCTCAATCACACCGAGCCTGCAACATTTTCGTTTATGTCGTGTTTGGCGAGCTGTGGTTTTACACTTTTTCTACTAGTATTTTATCATCAAAGCACATTCAAAGCGTGTTTCAGATTCATTATGATCATGTGAATAAATCATTAATAACTGTATCTGATTCACTGGTTTAGCACGTGGATCAAATATTCACTTAGAAGACAATACTTTTAATCAATTCATTCACGTTATACGGAATAGTCATATCACGCGAGCTAGTTAAATTTAAGCAAAGACTTAACTAAATAGGATAATGCTAGAAACAAGTAGCATTGCCATAAAACATGTTTCTAACGTCAAAATACAAGAACGGTTTATTCTTTTATATGGCAAAGATGTTGCTCAACATTCGACGAGAACAAGTTCTAATTTTAGGACAATTTCCTGCAGATTTGATAATAAAAGCACGGCATCAAGTTTTAAACAGAAACGAAACGTTTGTAACTCATTCTCACGTTTTTGATCCTCTGAATTTATAGCAACTATAAGTTACGAGATCGAATTATATGATATATTCCTATGTAATTTGCTGTACTATGCAATAATGTATAATAAAATGCAATTACTATGGAATCTACCGGTATTTCTAAATGATGTTTCAGATCTAAACTTCATAAATATTTTACGAATTCAGTGCATATTTGAGTAAGTCTTCATCACACCATGCTCTTTATGTCCCGGCCATTGTCTACAAACACATTTGAAGTAATAATGTTGATAGCAGATAAGCGCCTTTTTGATGTCACGTAATTTTAGGGTTCATTGTATATCGTTCTTTATGACATTAGTTGACGTAATATGATAATTATGAAACGAGTGCTCGCAAAATAAACAGTTACGGGCTACAGTTATTTATTGTCAGATTTTTAATTTAGTGTCAGTCTCACAAAAAATGTAGAAATTTCCTATAATTTTCATCTAATCCGGCAGTCCTTTTTTGTCGAGCCCGCTTGCGGAATATTAAGCGGAGACATAATTGTCCAAATGGCTGTTCGGTGTGCGTGCGTGCGTCCGGATTTGTTTGTCCGGACCATAACTTTGTCATGCATAGAGCAATCTCGTTTATATTTGGCATGAATGTTAACCTCATTGAGACAGAGTGTCATGTGCAAACCGAAGGTTCCTATGTCAAAGGTCAAGGTCACACTTGGAGGTCAAATGTTAAATTCAATAATGACTTTGTCCGGAGCATTTCTTCTTCATGCATGAAGGGATTTTGATGTAACTTGGCATAATTGTTCACAACTATGTGACGGAGTGTCATGTGCAAGAACCAGGACGCTAGGTCTAAGGTCAAGGTCACACTTAGAGGTCAAAAGACAGATAGAAGAATGACTTTGTCCGGAGCATTTCTTTTTCATGCATGGAGGGATTTTGATGTAACTTGGCACAATTGTTCACCATCATGAGACGGAGTGTCATGTACATAAACCTAGAATTATTTCCCTTTGTTGTTACTATAAATAGCTTATATTGTAACTTTTTTATTACCGGTGGTAGGAAAAAATCAAGACCTCTTTTCTACAGTACAATATGCATGTTACATCTAATTTTGAGGTGTATTTTGACCTAATGCTATGGTCAGGGTACTTGTGTGGACTTTGTTGTTACTATAAATAACTTATATTGTAACTTTTTGCAATCATTTTTTATTTGGCATAATTGTTTGCCTCAATGAGACAGGGTGTCATATGTGCAACTCCTAGTCCTTTTGACAACTGGCGGGCTCGACATGTTGCCCGTGGGCTTGTAGTATTACAAACAGATTCATTTCTAACAGGTATTGAGTGCTTCCGACTTTTGTTTTAGTAAATGATTCACATACAACATTCTATTGAAAATATCACTAGAAATTGAGTTAGTTAATAGTTTCAAATAAGGAAAGTGACAATGACAATTATGTCGTTGGTTTTTCTATCTTACTTGTAATTGTTTGTATCAATGCATTCATCTCCGTAGACCAGGTTCAGGCTCAGACATAATAAATTGTCAATTTCATGCCAGTTAACCTAAGAGTCAGTCAAATTCTGTTCTTTATGAGGCTGTTCTCATCATTCAAATTTGCAACATTTACATAACTTCAGCCCTGAGAATTAAAGTTATTTTGATATATTAAATCGTAGCTTTAAACTTCTATAACTACAGATATTTGCGAAAAAGAGTGATTTTCAAATATAACACGAAATCATACACACAAGAATCTAGTCAACGCCAGCTATTTTGAGAAAGTAGCAATCTTGTCCATTTCATCTATCACTTTCTAATTGAAAAACTAAATCGGCAGACAATCAAGTGACGTACAGTGAGAATATATTCGTATGCATGCAAGCAAATATTTCTCACCAAAGGTGACGTTTATAAATCTTTCTCGCGAAAGCAGACGTTTTCAAAATAAATAGGTGTTTTGTCTCCTGCTGGTATATGCCATATAAACGAAGTGTCATGTGCGCGCTGAGTCTCTATAAAACATGCAGATGAAGCGTTTTTTCTGCGGATGTAGAAAACGACATTTCCTCTTCAAAACACAGCTTGTACAGCATATGATCGATTTTGGTTTGAAATTCTTTAATTAAAGCGAGAACTTTGCGATAATGTTTCCTTCATTTTGCTGAGCTTTTTTTCATCTATGTAGACATGTACATTTATAATCCACTTGATGGATATGATACAGTTCCTTGGTATTTTCTGTGATATGTTTTGGCAATGGTCTTATTTCTGCAAGATGTACAGGTGTATATGGGATGTAATACATCGTTACTGAAGAAAACAGGAAATACTGAAAATGTGCACTGTTATTGAGTTATTGATGGGAGGAAAATATTATTCAATTCATTATTGTTTGCTATATTTATTATCTTCAGACTTAAAACAGAAATTCATACCTTTCAAAATAATATCATTCATACATGTGTGTATGATTTCTTGTTATATGTTTTTAAGGTAGCATATAAGGCATGTTCCGCTAATTTGCCATTGCAGTTGTATTAACAGTTCCAAAACGAATTCAGTGCAAATATCTAATCTAGGAAAATTTCAGTGAGTCGCCTAAAATATTCTGCAGTGCTACATAATCTATACAACGTCAATAAATGGTGCGTATTTGGGATATTTTATTTCGTCTAATCGTGCCATACACAGCCTATATCGTAGCTCGTTCGGGGATAACTTTGAAGTACAATCTCCTGTAACTATATTGTATTGAAAATGGCAAAGATTAAAAGTGAGGATTTGTGTACAGAACCTTTTTTAATTCAACACTGTCAGGTGTTTTGCCACGGAATGCTTAAACCGAACGGTTACCCCCCCCCCCCCCCCCCCCTCCTCGTGTTCCTTCTGATTATTGTATCCGTATTGTATATTTGTTTTATTTTGTTTATGTAGTCTAGTGTAGTTGACCCGCATGTACATGTGCATACATGCATTGTTGTAGGATTTCCTTTCGCGACAGCTGCGTTCTTTTAGTGTGACTTTTCCCCTTCATTCCATCGTTTCAACGTCTTGCGTTTTCATGGGGCAGAGCATCAATTCCAAAAGTTGTCTGAATATTTCTATATCGACAGCAGCGTCTATATTGACTGAGACAAACGATAAAGGTATCGTCGACAAATTATCAGTATTATTACGCATTGTCTTCATTACGAAAGCTTGTTCAGATGTTTAATCAGCTGCATTCCAACAGTGATTACTTATTACATAAATACATCATGTACATTTATGTATCTGCTCTTTTATAGTCGATATTCCTCCGTTCTGTTATATTCATTGTGAATGTTAAATAGTTTATCAGTGTTATCAAATAAGTAACACATGAAATGCTCTGTTATGTGGGATAGTGTCAACAGAACCATGAAATATCAGGGTGTTGGATCTCAGATACAATCTTGTATCACAGCATGACGTCTTTGGAAAATGATTAAGAATTCATCCTGCTCGACTAGATATTATCCGTATTAAAGTAGACTATATTACCTGAAAAAAATAAGATTATATAGATGTGACAGGAATTGATTAAGCAGAATTATAACCCGTTTTATTTGCTTTATATTCATAGAAAAACAACTCTGATGAAGCTTGGTCTTTCACATTACGTCGCCGGTTGTATGCTATACCTGGCCAAACTAGCTATACTGGATATTTATTTAATGGTAGGTAACTAGTTAAATTATCATTTGTAATGGTGGACAACTCTCCGGCTATTATTTAGAATCAATAGGTCTCTGTCATAAAAGTCGTCATTTGTTTATATTATTAAAGAATGAAACGATATCAAAATTTGGCAGACATGTCTTATTAATACTTCTGTGCAGCTGAAGCTAAATCCTAAATGCCAGATGAACGACATAGACTTTACTTTGTTTTTAAATTGTGTAATTACAAGCGTAAAGATTATAAAATAAATGCAATTAAACAGCATGTAGACTTGTATTTTCTTTAGAAATTTATAATCGTACAAACGATTTACCTGCTGAACCTGTTGCCTTAAGGCTATCCTGGCTCATATAAAGTTAGGCTAGACTTGTAACTACTAAGTTGAAGTCACTTAAAAAGCTCTCACATAAGCTGAGTATTTATCATTTGATGGACATAAAAGTAATGTTTGTGTAGATTATAACAATTATCGACATTTTCAGATTTATAGCACTGATTTACAGATAAGCATGCTGTGCGAAATTTCATCATAAATATATGATACGACCTTGTAAGGTAAATATTCTTATGGTAATTAAGTTTCCTCCAAACATGGGGGAGACATATTGTTTTTGCCTTTGCCGTCCGTCTGTCCGTCTGTCTGTCTGTCCGCATTAAGCTTGTCCGGCTTTCACAGGTCAAACTGCTTGCCGGATTTCGACGAATCTTCACAGGAGTGATCAGTACCAAGCCTAGTTGTGCATCTTGCCTACACATTCTCCTTCGCTGCACAAAATGGCCGCCAGAGTTAAAAATAGAAAAATCTTTTCCGGCTTTCACAGGTCAAACTGTTGGCTTGATTTCGACGAAACTTCACAGGAATGATCAGTACCAAGCTTAGTTGTGCATATCGCTGGCACGTTCGACTTCGCTGCACAAAATGGCCACCAGAGCTAAAAATAGAAAAATCTTGTACGATTTTCCCAGGTCAAACTGCTAGCCGGATTTCGACGAAACTTCACAGGAGTGATCAGTACCAAGCCTAGCTGTGCATATCGCCGACACGTTTCGCTTCGCTGCACAAAATGGCCGCCAGTGCTTAAGGTACATAGGGGGAGACATATGTTTTTGTGAAAAAAAATCACCTGCTAGTTATTACTATATTTTTATCGGATTTTATGTTAATGAACAACTTGAATGTTTATGATCAGTATTTATACACGAAAATTACATTTAGAAATATCAATAATTAAACTTCTAAAATTTTATAATTACTATACAAAATGTCCATACCTTTAAAGACACAATATTGTGAAATAATAAGAATGCAAGGATCAGTAGGCTATTTTATTTGAGATGTGGGGGTACTCTCATTCTGTTTATAGTGTTTATTAGACAATCAAAGCAACCAGATAGTGCTCTTTGGTATGTTATTTATAGTTTCGCTTCTGTTTATTCTGCATGACTGTCTTTTTTATCCGGAAAGTGAACAAAAAGAGATTAACGCCTAGCTACGGCAATTTATATGATTTTTGAAACGAACATCGTAGACATAGCATAGTGCCATCTATTCAATAAATTGAATAACATTACATATGGGATTAACTGCGAGAGGCAGCGCTGTCCTCTCCATCATTTAGAGGTCTTCACCATATTTCCCAAAATGTTGACAAGCGTAATATTCTTAAGGTCTGTTTAGTCTCCAGCAGTCTCTTCAAACACCTTTGAAAAAAGATAACGCTGGGGCTTGATGCAACAACCCGGTGCATATTAACACAGTTACTAATGTCAAATGATTGAATGGAAAGTATGTATCTCCGAACTTACGCAGCAACCGGTTTACCACTTAGGAAATGTTAGGAATTATTTTTTTTTTCTTGTAACTATCAAAGTTTTGAAAATCTTATGTATTTCTTACAAAAGTATTGAAAAAATAATATTTTGCTTTTCAAGTACGCAATATTCTTGCTATTCGTTTAATATTATAACTTAACTAAAAGAAAAGCCCTTAGGCTACTGTTATGATAATAATACTATAGAACTGTTAAGTAAATAGAACTGGAAGGGTCAACATTATTCAGGGTTAGCTATTTTGTACTTTTGTTGTTGAAATAGTGACATGACGAGGTTTTCATTAATTGCACACCCGACAGCGCTTAAAGCTAGAAGAAAATGTTCTAAACAATTGCTCAAACATAAATTAGTTTACTCTATATAGATTTTGCTAGGAAATACAAAATGACTACACCACAAATTCTAGGTCTAGGACAAATGTTGGTTTCTTATGTCAGTGACAAAATAAAGTTTATTAAAGGTTTTAATGATATCAACATTTAAACTTGTATGTTAGTCCCCTGATAAGTACGTTTCCGTTTTTGCTAATTTCATCATTATGATATTGACAAGAAACGTTATGTTTTTATGCAAGTTTGAACTAATATTTTATGTAAGATAAGTATTGGCGATGACTTGGTATCTGTCAGGTGTATGTGATAAACACGCCGTCATATTTTGGTAAACAAGAAGCAAAAACAAGATTAATAACAAGCAAGCCTAAAGCTTTTTGTAGGAAACAGTTATAAGATAATTAAAATTGAGTATCATAAAGGTTGCAAAGAGCAAAACATATAATCGGCTTTGAAGTACGATAACGCATTAATTTCAGACAGTCGATTGAAATAGATATTGGCATTTTGATCTACTCGTTTGATCAGATGCTGTTTATTTATTCGGAAACATGGCAATAGACAGAAAATAATTAAGGTTGGATGTACTACCAACTAAAGAAAAAAATATTATATTCATCGAAGGTTTTGAATGTAATGCCTTAAGCAGTAGTTCGTCAATATATTGTTTACTGACATATGCTGCCATTTCCTGTTTGCCTTATGATGATGTTGTATATAGTGTGCATAACTGATTTCATGTATTTTGGGAATAACAGTTTGTGTACACCGTAAGTAATATAGATAACCTTTTATACATATGGTATTTACGTATAATTTTGTCAATAGCATTTAATGTTTAGTTATATTGCAAGAATTTTGTGTAATTGAAAATAGCATTATAACCACAATCTTTCCATGTTTTCAGCTGGCATATAGAATTTCAATTCTTACGTGAATCCTTCCTACTTATGTCTATGAATTTACAAAGCTTTTTAATACATACTGCAATTCCTCCTTGTCCAAACACAGCCGTTTGTATTTTAGGACTTTTCCTGTTCATCCTTGGTCCACCTTCACCCAACATTCAACACTTTTATCTACCCCTTACCACCCACCCCCATTTTTCTATATTTTGCATATGTCTATAATGTATTTGTTGTTGGATTTTTGAAGCAACCCATCTATAATATTATTCTTCTTGTTGTGGGCCTACTTTGCGATGCATGGCTCTATGGCTGTTTGGGGTGCTCTGTGCTTCCGGGAAATCTACCCTTACCTTTTATCTTTTGAAATTCTTGAATTAAAGTGAGAACTTTGTGATAATGTATGATTTTCATTTAGCTGAGATTTGTTCACCTGCGTTGACATGTACATGACTTGTATAGTTCATTTGATGGGTCTGCTCGTTTAGACTGTTCCCAGGTATTGTCTGTGATATTTTTTCGCAATGGTTTTATTTCTGCCAGATGTACAGGTGTATATGGGATGTAATACCTCGTTACTGATGAGTATAGGAAGTATAATTTTGAAACTATTCACGTTTCTGATTGTATGTACAAGAAATAGTTCACGCATCATTTATTTCAAGAAAAAGGTCACTTCGGTCGGTTCAGGCAATACTTTAATTGCGTCTGTTTTTATTACAGCATTGATCAGAAATGAATACTTACCTCTTAATTAACAGGTGATACTGTTGCTTACTCATGTGACACAGAATGTATACTGTTATAAATTTATTGATTGAAGGAAATTATGATTCCATTCATCATTTTTTGCCATTTTTATTATCTTTAGACTTTTACCTGAACTTCTTTATATCAAATATCTTTCAAAATAACTACCATTCTTAATATAATCTAAAACGTCCAATTACTTCTACGAAAATTTCAGTAATACGACATGTGTCATCTGAAATATGACTGAAATGCTTCCACAGTACTACATAAGTGATCTACTAATAGACTTAGTTTGGCTGTGCATTTGCTCGTGTATTGGTTAACACATACCTTTTTTTCCACTTGCTGCATGCAGGCGCTGCGTCTTTTGAATATGCTTTTTCCAGTCGGACGTCTGACCATAGCTTTTATCAAAACGTAATGTAAATGTTATAAGAAATATAACGAAGCTTCCCTGTTGAATACTAAAATACTAAATAAAAAACTTTTCCTCTGTGCTTCTTTTGTGTGAATGAGTAATGTTATATTAAAGGATTAATATTGAAATAAAGATTGCTGGAATATTACAGCACATTACAATTTTAAGAAGAGTTATCCCGATTCTCTTCGGTGCATATATACAATTTAGGATGTTATATAATCAAAATGTTTCTTATCCTTCTTGCTGCGATACGTCTTTATATATGCATTTGCTAATAGCTACAAGTAAATATCTCTGTCGTGTCAGTGACTTTAAGGTGCCGTTTTAGCTGTCCTGATTGTGATATGCATGACGGTATAGCGAGGCGCCCAGCCGTAACTTAACATTTAATTTAACACTACGAAGTTGTGAGCATTTTGCAAACTTTGAACACGAGATCGACATTAGTGGACATTAGTGGACAATAATAGAACGTAACAAACGTTATCACATATACCGCTTAATTCCAAAAAATATACAATGTATATCCCTGAAATATTGGTAAATAAATTACACACATTTGTCAATCTCAGTTACAGACAATTGTACTCAGTGAACCGTCATTTCGCACATATAGATATGTTACATTCTTCTGAGTGTATTGTCTTTGATTAAGTGCAATGTTGTAACGTTGGATTGACATCGAAGCGTGTTAAATCGTATTACGTATGGCTGCACGTAAAAAAACAACACAATTTACACTAGCCTCATTAAAAGCATGTTCCAAACCAATTTAATGCATTTATAGAGTGTCGGAATGTGTATTGAAATGATAAAACATTTGAGCAAGTATCTCGTTTCCCCTTTATAATGACCTTTATATGCAATGTTCATGTAGATATATTTTCATTTTTATATAGAATCAAGAGTCACTTTGAACTAGCATTTTTATTATGTTTTATTGAGAAATTCGTCCAAATATGCGTTATCAATTTTTGGAAAAATAACGCACTTCAATGCATCAAGTAAAAGCAACAGCGATCTCGGTATTTCTTGATAATTTTATGTAAGTCCAAATATTTAAAATCAGTGTCTGGAACTATATATAGGGCCTTTTCAATAAGTATCTTGACTTTCATATTTGGGATCTGTATTAAATGTAATCGTTTTTTAGTGAAGGAGTTTTGTTTGTTTCGGTCATAGTTGTATTTTTGTACGAGAAGCAATTATGAAAATGACTGATGACATAATCGGCATCTTATCAAAAATACCTATTTAAAACAATTCAACTTTTGTTTTTACTAAATGCACAAAGTGCAGCATCTTTCTCAGAATGGATAAACTATATTTAGAAATCGTTCAGCTAGCGCAACATCAAAACTAGCTCTAATAATGGGACTCCTATCTTGACCAAATGGGTAAAGTTGACGTCAAATCAATTGTCCCTTACCAATGTGGGTTTGAAACCTCGCTTTCTTGGGCTATTCCTCCGCCACCAAAAGCTTGAAAAGTCACCATACGATCTAAACTGTACCGGTGTGTCGTTAAATCAAACAAAATAAATCAAAAATAAAACCTCTGTACTATATATAGCTTGGTAGTTGTACGTATGATTGTATGCTCAAAATGAAAATATCCCTGCATGTCATTGGGCAATGGGGAAAAGTTCAACATGATTATTCTATAACGGCTAATATTGTTTACTATAACTGTATCGATGTTTTTAAGTTTTTGCAAAGTTATGAATGTGTCCTTTTACACGTGCCAGTATAGCACATCAATGCTTCGAAATCCAGTGTACATGTTGTTCATATATACACCGAAATACAATATATAATATCAACAAAATCTATGAACTGAACTGATTACTGAAGCAGTTTATAACGCGGTATTCGTAGAAGTACTGTTACGGCCAGTTCAGTACAATTATTTACTTTATCAGTAAGTCATAATTGGAAGCTATCCAGCTGGCTTACGGAAGGTTGGTGGTTCTATTCATGAAATAATGTACGGAGGGGCACCTGGGGTCTTCCTGCTTCATCAAAGCTGGAAGGGCGCCAAATGACCTACATTATGTCGGTGCGACGTTAAACCCAACAAAAACAACAAAAGAAAGTAATGTTCTAGAAATTTTAATATGCAGGTTAGTATTCGGAAGTAAATGAACTGATTGTATTTGTAGATGTGTTTTCTCACGTTTTATTGCGAAACATGTGCCTGCCCATATAAGTAATTACATAACGAGTTCGAACTTAATATTTATCGTTTGAAAAGGCATAAAAAGTAATGCTTGCGTCGTTTATTTCCTATTATTATAGCAATTACCATCGTTTTTAATTCATACATTAGCCTTTAAGCAAGATTGTAATATACAACGGTTTCAAGGGTTTACTAGTTGCATATGAGCATTTCTGAACAATCTAAAGAGGTAAAAAAGTTCATCTTGTAGATTTCATGTTATATTTCTACATTATTTTCAAAAATTGATAGAGAAGTTTAAATCCTGTAAGGTTACGGATTATGATCAAAATTGTCATTTAACTTAATCATTTGTGTCATTTTTCAAGTTTTGATTTTTTTGGAGTAAAATGATTTAATAGTTGCAGAACTATTTTCGTAACAGAGATATCACCGTACGGTATTTTCTACCACGTTTTAAAGATATCCAATGTCCACCTTTACTTGAAATAATTAATCTTTAGATATTTACTTTAGATGTAGAAAATCCTCCTAAAATATATCTAACTTTTGAATTACCAGTATTCTTGTGGTGCTACATTCATAATTATTAAATGTCATACAGTATCAACAGATTGTTAAAATAAACATCAAATTTCTTAATGGTAGTTGCTGTACACGTTTTTTACGGTCTTTAGTCATGTATGTAATGTGTAGTAGTGTAATCTAAGTCATATTACTGTAAATGCACATATTAAACATATTATTTTTATGGTTGCGAACACAGTATGTAGAAATTGGTCATATTTTAAAGTAGGAAATTCGGATCTTAAAGATCTTGTATATATGATAAAAAAATAAAGTTTTGTTTATTTTTATTCAAACAATATTTCCTATTATTCGATTCTGATGTATATAACAATGTACAAAGACATGACTTCACATGCAGTTATCTCCACATTAAAAAGGATCTGACTTAGTTTTCCATATGTTTAAAAATCTCCCTCCGCGTAATATTCTAAATACATTGAATGTTTTTACGAAGCTACGGCTACACACTCTGTCAGCATTTCGTAATGGCACTCATGAAAGTTCTACCGAGTATATGTTGTAAAAAGGTGCGGAGTATAATTTGAAAATTATTTGTCTCTCATCACTTTCTACCTTTTATTCTTACCTTTCTTGTACTTGGATAAAGCTAAGCTTATAGCAGTCAATATATAAGTAAATGTAAAAGGTAAAAGGTAAAGGTCTTGTTTATTATGTCACCCCTATTGAAAGGGCCAGCCAATTTGGCTCATGAGACACTTTTATTGTGCGTACTAATTACCTCCCAACTCCTACCACTATGCCAGGCGTCAGGCGGATAGAAGTCGGTAACCATTCATTTATCTAGCTCGCGGCTCACGAACAGGCCTTTTCGGAACGAATCCCATGAAAAACATCCCCTGGACGAACGCTCCCCATGGGGCTCGACCCCTCGACCTCCCGATCCCGAGGCGGACGCCACGGTGACCGGTATAAATGTATGTTATCAGAAAAACGACTTTTTGTTCCATTTTATGACATCGATCGAACAGATTATGGCAATCTCAATTCTTCAATATTCTTCTTATAAACCTGCTGTCTGTACTGTACAGCTGGCCATAGGATAATGTCTGGTAATAGAAGGATACATGAATCAAGGATATACTGCTTAGATACTAGCGATAAGACGGATAACCTAATTTTATTTCGGTTATATAAGAAATTCAGATATCATTTATTGCTTCGCTGCGGTTTGTCCCGCAGCACTTTAATTTTCATTATGCAAGTGGACCGAAGATAGGTTAACAACTGATACACGTCTGTGGAAGATACGATAATATCTACGTTTTATACACGTTAAGTAGTACCATTCTACATGCATTTTAACATGATATGCAATACGTAATGTTTAATATACTTCGTGAGAAATCAATGCTTAAATTCATAACTTGTCCATGTGCTAACGAATTCGCACATAAAACATTCACTATATAAATCACTGTGTGTCCATTTCAGAGCCTTCGAATGCTTTTAAAATAGTATCATTGGTAGCAATAACATTTTGTCATGAAGTTTTAGAATTTGTTTCATATAAACACTCAATGTTAAGGTTGGATAAGTAGATGTAAAGACACACGTCTGTGACCTCACGCAACATTTCAAATGATGTATTAACTTTCAAAATAATCATGAAACAAAGACCACATTGTGACGTAATTTTACTTTAAGTTAACATTTCGGCAAAAGTAGACAAATACGACATACAGGGAATATTCCTTTAAAAACTCAATAATTATGCAACATTCATTTCTAAAAGAACATACCGAGCACTTGCGTACGCCACTAATTGTTTTCGATTGTCGTCTCGGCTAATCTAGACAAAGAAATCGTATAGATACAGCTGTTTGCACTGAAAATAAATAAATTCTTTCAAAAAGATAGGACTGTTTACTATACGATAATGATTGAAATATTCAGCGGCATTGAATTATCTTACAGACGCAAAATTCATAGAGGCTAAGGGAATTTTATGTTTGTCTAATATTTAGTAAAATTCAGGATCACTGGGATACACTGATGCAGACATTAGAAGTAAACTCAAAATATTTGAAAATATTTGCCTTTTGTTTCTAGATAACACTTTTTTTATATATTTCTTGCTTTCTGTGCTATTCAATATAAATGATGATTTTTAGGCCGAGTGCATTTGCACTTTTTAAATCAATTTCTTATTTTATATCAGCTGCTTGAACATCTGACTGATAAGTGTACGTTAAGAACCAGTCACGATATTTCCTTTTTTATCTCTTGATGTGACTCTTTTAAATTTTATACTATGACAGTGAACTTAAATTTACAACTAACTGGACGTTGCAGGTAAGGACGAGGAAAACTTTAAGAAACAGGTTCAGTAATGAATTAAGAAAAGATGAAACTCGCATTATTTATTCGAGTTTAAAAGTCACAAAAAGCATCAGCTGTGCGGTCTCAGACTTTACAAAAGTTATCAACTGTTCCTGGCCTATATGATGAATTTATTTGAAGGAGAACAATACAGCAGTTCAAAATATTGTATATAGACTAAAACATATTGTCTTTCTATCAAACATATTAAATTCCAAACATATAGCTAAAATTAATACAAAAACATATCTGTTTCTTTTTACCCATGCTCAAATAAGACAAGTTGATGAGCTTGGAGCATGTGGCAGAAATACTGTTACACGTGGAATACACTAGTGCAAGAAATACGTGAATGAATGTATACCTAAATTAAAACGCCTTTATTTCTATAATGCTAATAACTCCTGTGCTTAAAGTACAGTTCGTGATATCAACAATAAAACCTCTAAAGTATGAACAGTCACGTTTTTGTTTTTGCTAAGTTTAATAATATTTTCATAGCCAAGCAGGTTTATGTGTTTATGCAAGTTTGGTCTATCTAATATAAGACTGATGATGAACTGGTATCAGCAAGGTGTGTGTCATAAAACGCTTCCATAGCTGTGAAAACAAAAATTAAAAAACAATATTAATAACAAGCAAGCCTATAGCTATATGTAGGAAACAGCTTTGTTACAAGATAATTACAATTGAGTATCACAACGGTTGCAAAGAGCAAAACATATATTGGGCTTTGAAGTACGATAAAGCATTTCAGATAATCGTTTGAAATTGGCATTTTGATCTACTCGTTTGATGCTCTCAGTTTATTCGGTAACATGGCAAAAAAAAAAAGAATTAAGGTTGGATGTACTATTAAGTAAAGACAGAAGTATTATATTTATCAGATGAATTGTTTTTGTATATGTTATGCATGATTGATAAGTTTGGTAGGTTTCATGCATGTGGGAATAATAGCTGGTATACTCCTTAAGTTATATAAATAGCCTTTATACAAACGTAACATCACGTACAATTCTGTCAAAAGCATTTGATATTTACTAAAGTTGCATGACTTTTGTGATATTGAAAAATTGTCTCGCATTAGAACCTAAATCATTCAATGATTTTGGATGACATATACATTTTCATTTCTTAGGTGAAGTCCTACTATATGGCTACATAAATCAGTAGCTTTAAACTTACCATACCATAATGCTAATGCTCTGCGTTTTGCTATCATGGCAAATTTCTAAAAAGAATAGTTAAATGCTTACGGATTAAATGCATTCCTTTCAACGTTTTACATTGTGTCTGAAATCATTAGTCCTCCACCTCTGATAATTCATGTGGGGAAGTTGGTAGTCACTTGCGGAGAACAGGTTTGTACTGGTACAGAATCCAGGAACACTGGTTAGGTTAACTGCCCGCCGTTACATGACTGAAATACTGTTGAAAAACGGCTTTAAACCAAAACGAAAAAAAAAAAAATTTCAACGTTTTAAAACAATGCTGTACATAACGTGTAAGTATTGATCAATATCTCGGTAATTACTGAGTGATATATTTACTGAATGAAGATGTTCAGATTTTCAAATGCAATTTTATGAAAGGTTCTTTCAGTCACGCAAATAAAATCGTATTTTATCATTTACGTAATGTGTTAATTATAGAAACATCCTGCATTTTAATTTTCAGTGGTTGTAGACATTTACTATCTATGTCAGGTAATAATTAACAAAATATAAAGGTGACATAAGATAAAACAAAATATTACTTCTCGGGCTGTAATAGGTTTAGTAAGTCTAATTCAAAAATATAATTTCGTACATTGAACTGTAATGCAATGAACATCATTGATCTCACATAGACGCTAATCAAGATAAAGATGGACATTTCACCTTAATAATAACATTGCGCAGAGACAATAGGGAGAAGACAACCAAAACGTTCATAGCATATTCGGAATAATTGACAGTTTGTCATGCAAGTTCATTTCTTCAAATCGTGTACATAAAAAGTCCTAAGAATTGTTAATTGTTGCTGTGTTCGGCAGAAACAGAAATGCATCACATGTATAAAATTGTTGAGCATTGCAATCTGGGTAGAATCCATAGATATACAATTCAGGTCATTCCAACTGCCCACTGTTTTCTCGTTCAGGGCAAAGCCATTATTTTAACTGGGAACCATCCTCCGCTTTTCATGGAATTGCACCGGTAAAAACAATATTAATAACAAAAAAACCTATAGCTATTTGTAGGAAACAGTTTTGTTATAAGAACCGCCGTATGAATACATCTGAGGATGCCTGTAAGTTATATTCTGGTACTTATAACATGTGTAAATGTTCAGTTCTGCTCAACCCGGGGCTAGAGGGCGTGGACGGTAGCTTGCATTTCTACTACCGTCCAAGAACAGACTCAATCAAACCGAGCCTGCAACATTTTCGTTTATGTCGTGTTTGGCAACCTGTGGTTTTCCACTTTTTTTCTATTTTATCATCAAAGCACATTCAAAGCGTGTTTCAGATTCATTATGATTATGTGAATAAAACCTGGATAATTAGTCGTTAATAACTGTATCTGCTTCACTGGTTTAGCACGTGGATCAAATATTCACTTAGAGAACAATACTTTCAATCAATTCATTCACGTTATACAGAATAGTCATATCACGCGAGCTAAAGAGTTTTTAATACTACAAACAAGTAGCATTGCCATAAAACATGTCAAACGTCAAAATACAAGAATGGTTTATTCTTTTATATGGCAAAGATGTTGCTCAACATTCCACGATAACGTGTTCTAATTTTAGAACAATTTGCTGCAGATTTGATAATAAATGCACGGCATCAAAAGCAGAAACGAAACGTTTGTAACTCATTCTCACGTTTTTGATCCTCTGAATTCAGCTACTATAAGTTACGAGATTGAATTATATGATATATTCCTATATAATTTGCTGTACTATACAATACTGTATGATAAAATGCAATTTCTATGGAATGTATTTCAAACTGATGTATCAGATCTATGACTTCATAAATATTTTACGAATTCAGTGCATATTTGAGTAAGTCTTCATTATACCATGCTCTTTATGTTCCGACCATTGTTTACAAAAACCTTTGAAGTAATAATATTGATAGCAGATAAGCGCCTTTTTGATGTAAGTTAAACGTAATTGAAAGGCTGATTGTATATCGTTCTTTGTGACATTAGTTGACGTAATATGATAATTATGAAACGAGAGCTCGCAAAATAAACAGTTACGGGCTACAATTATCTATTGTCAGATTTTTAATTTGGTGTAAAGCCCCACAAAAATTGTAGAAATTTCCTGTAAATTACATCTAATCCGGCAGTCCTTTTTATTACAAACAGATCCATTTCTAACATCTGTCTTCTATTGAAAATATCACTAGAAATTGAGTTGTACTTCTTTAAACAAGTTAGTTAATAGTTTCAAATAAGGAAAGTGACAATGACAATTATGTCGTTGGCTTTTCTATCTTACTTGTAATTGTTTGTGTACAATGCATTTATCTCCGTAGACCAGGTTCAGGCTCAGACATAATAAATTGTCAATTTCATGCCAATTAACCTGTGAGTCACTCAAAGTCTGTTCTTTATGAGACTGTTCTCAACATTCACATGTATAACATTTACATAACTTTGCAATCAGCCCTGAGAATTAAAGTTATTTTGATATTATATAAAATCGTAGCTTTTGACTTCTTTAACTACAGATATTTGCGAAAAAAGTGATTTTCAAATATAACAAGAAATCATACACACAAGAATTTAATCAACGCCAGCTATTTTGAGAAAGTAGCAATCTCGTCTATTTCATCTATCACTGTCTAATTGAAAAACAAAATCGGCAGACAATTAAGTGATGTACTGTGAGAATATATTCGTATGCATGCAAGCAAATATTACTCACCAAAGGTGACGTTTAAAAATCTTTCTCGCGAAACCAGACGTTTTCAAACTAGATAGGTGTTTTGTCTCTTGCTGGTATATGTCATATAAAAGAAGTGTCATGTGTGCGCTGAGTCTCTATAAAACATGCGGATGAAGCATTTTTCTCTGCGGATGTAGAAAATGGCATTTCCTCTTCCAAACACAGCTTGTACAGCATGTGATCGATTTGGGTTTGAAATTCTTTAATTAAAGTGAGAACTTTGCGATAATATTTGCTTTTCATTTTGCTGAGCTTTGTTCATCTATGTAAATATGTACATTTATAATTCATTTGATGGATATGATACGGTTCCCACGTATTTTCTGTGATAATTTTTGGCAATGGACTTATTTCTGCAAGATGTACAGGTTTATATGGGATGTAATACATCGTAATTGATGATCTAAGTGTTGGTACAAGAAATATTTTGTGCATCATTTATTTCAAGAAAAGGTCACTACGATCGGTTCAAGTGAATACGTTAATTGCGCCAGGTTTTATTACAGCATTGATCAGAAACGAAAACTTACCTCCTAATTAACAGGTGATGTACATATACTGCTGCTATCTCATGAGACTGCATGAGAATGTGCACTGCTATTCAGTAATTGATGGGAGGAAAATATGATTCAATTTATTATTGTTTGCTTTACATAGGAAAATATGATTCAATTTATTATTACACAGTATTTACCCTAAGGGGTACCAAATGTTTAAAGACTCTATAGTTCTTAAGGCCGAAACGTTAATAAAACTGAGTGAGAACTATAGACAATTTATTATTGTTTGCTATATTTATTATCTTCTGACTTTAACCTGAACTTCATACCTTTCAAAATAAATATCATTCATACATAAATATGTTTTTAATGTAGCATAAAAGGCATGTTCCGCAAATTTGCCATTACAGTTGTATATACATGTATATATTAACAGTTCCAAAAACGTTTTCAGTGCAAATATCTTATCTAGGAAAATTTCAGCGAGTCTCCTTAAATATTCCGCAGTGCTACATAATGTATACAACATCACTAAATGGTGCGTATTTAGGATATTTTATTTTGTCTAATCGTGCCATACACAGCCTATATCGTAAGTCGTTCGGGGATAACTTTGAAGTACAGTCTCCTGTAACTGTATTGTATTGAAAATGGCGAAGATTAAAAGTGAGGATTTGTGTACAAAACCTTTTTAAATTCCTCACTGTCAGGTGTTTTGCCACGGAATGCTTAAACCGAACGTTCCTTCTGATTATTGTGTCCGTGTTGTATATTTGTTTTATTTTGTTTATGTAGTCTCGGGTAGATGTCCCTCATGTACATGTGCATACATGCACTGTTGTAGGATTTCCTTTTGCGACAGCTGCGTTCTTGTAGTGTGACTTTTCCCCTTCATTCCATCGTTTCAACGTCTTGCGTTTTCATGGGGCAGAGCATCAATTCCAAAAGTTGTCTGAATATCTCTATATCGACATCAGCGTCTACATTTACTGAGACAAACGATAAAAATTATCGTGAACAAATTGTCAATAATATTAAGGATTGTCTTCATTACAAAGACTTGTTCAGATGTTTAATCAGCTGCATTCCGACAATGATTACTTATTACATAAATACGTCATGTATGTATCTGCACTTTTATAGCCGCTATTTCTCCGTTCTGTTATATTCATTGTGAATGTTAAATAGTTTATCAGTGTAATCAAATAAATAACACATAATTTGCTTTGTTATGTGTTATGCGGGATAGTGTCAACAGAACCATGAAATATCAAGATATTAGATCTCAAATACAATCTTGTACCACAGCATGACGTCTTTGGAAAATGATTAAGAATTCATCCTGCTCGACTAGATATTATCTATATTAATGTAGAATATATTACCTGAAAAAAATAGGATTATGTAGATGTGATAGGAATTGATTAAGCAGGAGTATTATCCGTTTTGTGTGCTTTATATTCATAGAAAAACAACTCTGATGAAGCTTGGTCTTTTACATTACGTCGCCGGTTGTATGCTACACCTGGCCAAACTAGCTATACTGGAGAAGATTTATTTAATGGTAGGCAACTAGTTAAATAATTATTTATAATGGCAGGTAACTCTACGGCTGTTATTTAGAATTAATAGATCTCTGTCATAAAGGTCGTAACATTTCCAGTTGTCATTTGTTTGTATTATTAAAGGATGAAACGAGATCACAACTTCTTCTTTAATACTCTTGTGCAGCTGAAGCTTAATGCCAGATGAACGACATAAGGCTTTACTTTATTCTTAAATTGTGTAATTACACGCGTAAGGATTTTAAAATCAATGCAATTGAACAGCATATAGACTTATATTTTCTTTAGAAATTTATAATCGAACAAATGATTTACCTGCTGAACCTTTTCCCTTAAGGCCCTCCTGGCTCGTATAAAGTTATGCTAGATTAGTAACTACTAAGTTCAAATCACTTTTAAAGCTCTCATATCAGCTGAATATTTATCATTTGATGGACATAAAAGTAACGTTTGTTGTAGATTGTAGCAATTATCGATATCAATGATTTATAGATAAGCATGCTGTGCGAAATTTCATCATAAATATTTGATACGACCTTGTCAGGTAAATATATTACTATATTATTACCGGAATTTATGTTTATGAATAACTTGCATATTTATGATCAGTACGTATAAACAAAATTTACATTTTAGAACTATCAATTAATAGTTTAAACTACTTCAATTTTGTAATTCCTATAGTTAACAAAATTTGCATTAGTCTACAGACACAATATTGTGAAGTAAAAAGAAATGCGAGAATCAGTAGGCTGTTTTACTAGAGATGTGGAGGATTGTCGTATTGTGTTTATAGTGTATATAAGACAATTAAAGCAACCAGGTCGTCCTATTTAGTATGTTATTTATAGATTAACGCCTAGCTACTGCAATTTATAAGAATTTTTAAACGAATAGCGTAGACATAGCATAGTGCCATGTGTTCAATAAATTGTATAACATTACATATGCGATTACTGAAGATAGCTTGGCCCAGATATAATAATACTAAAAAGAACAACCCAAGACAGTTGTATGAATACATTACTTTTACTATTAATAATTTTACTATAGCAAGCAATTAGTATCTAATTTCGTTTAAATTAATGGTTGGCAGAAATTGGTCACAGCTTCACATAAATGTCAATATACAAATACATATGATATAAAGTATATGTTTAAAATGCAGATGTGGAGGCCCTGTGAACAGAGGCCTAATACAGTATACTTGAAACAAACAAACTTATTACACAACGTTAAGATATACTGGTGGAGGCTGACCTAACCGCCACATGTCGAGAATTTGGAACAACGTGGAAAATTCTTGACAACCGCCACCAGTAACACATTATTTGCGACAGGCAGCGCTGTCCTCTCCTTAATTTAGAGTGTCTCACCTTATTTCCCCAAATGTTGACCAGCGTAATATTTTAAAAGTCTGTTTTGTTCCGACCAGTATCTCCAAATGCCTCTGAAATAAGATAACGGTTTGATATGTACATGTATACTGGGACTTGATGCAACAACCCTGCGTGTTTTAACACAATTGCAAAGAGTGGAAAGTATATATCTCCGATATAATTTCAAAGTTGTTGAAAATATGGCATGACGAGATTTTCATTAACTGCACATCCAAAAAGCGCTTAAAGCTAGAAGAAAATGTTCTAAATAGTTGTTCAAAAATAACTTAGTTTACTCTATATAGATTTTGCTGAAGTTTTCCCTCATGTTATATTTTTCAGCATATATTACATTTACAATTATTTCAGTAAAGGAAATACAATTTTGCCTACACCTTCATGTGAAATAAAGGGCAAAATTTAGAGGCTAGGATAAATTTTGGTTTATTATGTCAGTTTCGAAGTTTTGCCTGACATTTTTTTTTTTATATTTAATTTCATGATATCAACATTTAAGCTTGTGCATTGTATGTTAGTGTCCAGATTAACACGTTTTCGCTTTTGCTACGTTTTTTCATATGATATTGACAAGAAACATTATGTTTTTATGTTTGATCAAATATTTTATCTAAGAGAAGTACTGACGTTGACTTGGTATCTGCTAGGTGTATGTGATAAGATGCTGTCATATTGGTGTAAACAAGAATCAAAAACAAGATTAATAACAAGCAAACCTATAGCTATTTGTAGGAAACAGTTTTGTTACAAGTTAATTACAATTGAGTACCACAAAGGTTGCAAGGAGCAAAACATACAATGGGCTTTGAAGTACGATAAAGCATTCATTTCAGACAATCGCTTGAAATAGATATTGGCATTTTGATCTACTCGTTTGATGATGTTTGTTTACTAGTAACATGGCAATAGACAGAAAATAATTATGGTGGGATGTACTATCAGAGGTCTTGTATGTAATGCCTTAAGCTGTAGTTCACCAATATATTTTTACTGGTAAATACTACATATATTATGTAGATTGCATGCATGTTTGGAATAAGAGTTTGTGTACACCGTAATTTATATAGATAGCCTTTCATACATATGGTATTTACGTATAATTCTGTCAATAGCATTTAATGTTTAGTCATATTGCAAGAATTTTGTGTAATTGAAAATCTTTACAGTATTACAGCCAAAATCTTTCAGTGATTTTAGCTGGCATATAGAATTTCATTTCTACCGTGAATCCTTCCTACTTACGTCTATAAATTTAGAAAGCTTTATACTTGCCAAAACGAATACATGCTGATATTCCTATTTTTCCAAACACAGCCGTTTGTATAGCATGTGGTCGATTTTTCTTTGAAATCCTTTAATTAAAGTGAGAACTTTGTGCTTATGTATGATTTTCATTTTGCTGAGATTGTTCACCTGTGTAGACATGTACTTTTATAGTTCATTTGATGGATCTGAACGTTTAGACTGTTGCCAGGTATTGTCTGTGATATTTTTCTGGCAATGATCTCATTTCTGCCAGATGTACAGGTGTATACGGGATGTATTACCTCGTTACTGATGAAAATAGGAAAGATAAATTTGACATAATACACGTTTCTAAGTGGTGGTACAAGGAATATTCTGTGCATCATTTATTTCAAGAAAAGGTCACTACGATCGGTTCAAGACATTACGTGAATTGCGTCTGGTTTTATTACAGCATTGATCAGAAATGAATACTTTCCTCTTAATCAACAGGTGGTACTGTTGCTTACTCATATGGCACAGAAAATGTACTGTTATAAAGTTATTGATTGAAGGAAAATGATTCCATTTATCATTGTTTGCCGTCTTATAATCTTCAGACTTTTACCCGAATTTCTATATATCAGTTTTTTTTTCAAAATAACTACATATGGTTTTAATGTTTAATGTTGCATAGAGGAATGTTCCGCAAAGCTGATATTACAGCTGTATATATGGTAACAGTTCCAAAATTAGATTTACAGTACAAATATCTAAAACTTGAAATTACTTCTACGAAAATCTCAGTGATAATGCATGTGTCATCTGAAATATGAATTGAATGTATCACTTAGGCAGCAGTAAAATTACACGTATGTGGGAAATTAATGTCCCCTAATCGTGCCATACTCGTTCCAGAATTTCGTAATGGGAATATCTTTGAAGTATGATGTCTTGTAACTTTTGAAAATGGTGAAGATCTAAAGTGAGGATTTATGCACAAAACCTGTTTAGATTCTTCACTGTCAGGTGTTTTTTTTTTCCATTGAAAGCTCCAAAACCCGGTGCCCTGATTGATTGTTTCGTCCGTGTTGTATCTTGTTGTTTTTTTTCTTTATGTAGTTTTATGTAACCTTAATCTACATACACAGTTGTAGGATTTCCATTTGTGATAACTGCGTTTCCCTCATTCTATCGTTTTAATGACTTGCGTTTTCATCCAGCAGATCATCAATTCCAAAAGTCGTTTGAATATCTCTTATATCGGCAGCAGCGTCTATATTTACTGAGACAAAACACTGTAGATATCATCATCATTAGCCATTGTTTTCATTACCGTAACGAAAAGTTCTTCAAATGTTAAATCAGCTGTATTTCAGCAATGACTGATCATTAATGTAAAAATACGACATGGAGTGTCTGCAATTTTGTAATCGATAACTTCTCCGTTCTTTTATATTCAGTGTGAATGTCAAAAAGTTCATCAGTTTGATTAAATAAATAATACATGATTGGCTCTGTTATGTGGTATAGTGTCAATAGATGCATGCACTTTAAGGATGTTACATAGCAAATAATTTTTTGTATCGCACCATGACGTAATTAGAAAATAGTGCTAGTCTAAATAGTGTTCATGTTAAAGTGGAATATATTATTTGAAAAGAATTGTATTGTATTATATAGATGTGAAGGTCATCATTCTATTGCATTCTCTTGAGAAGAGTGAGTGAGTGAGTGAGTGAGTGAGTGAGTTGGGTTTTACGGAATCTTACTTTTTCTGTAGTAAGAGTCAACGAATGTCAAAATAACATTGAAACGAAAGACAGGTTGAAAAGCTTGTTCTTCCCGGCGTATTGCATCTACTATTCTATGCTATACTCGGCGATTTTAAAGTATATTTTTGGACATTCAGAGACTCTGCACGACTAAAGGGACGGCTTAGGATTCTATAAACTTTTATTGCACTCGAATCGATTCCGCGTTCCTTTTATGATGATTATTTTCTTTGCAAATTTGTTCTTGAGATAACTTGAGAAAAGAGTTACTTACAAAATTTATTTGAAGACGAAATATTATTTGGCTTTTTGGTCATTGTTCACACTGATATTGATCGATAAATAATTCCCTTGACAGTTACCTGTCTTTATATCACTTGTAAGTATTTGTAAACTACGAGCTAAAAGGAAAAGAGAATATATGAGATTATTTTCAAAGGAATTGACAAATTTAATTCGACGGAATATATACAGATATATAGCTAATGCTTCCATCTAGCACGCATGTGAATGAGAGTATAAACAAAAAAGACAGTATAAATTCTGTATACCTTAAAGAATGCAAGAAAGTGAAAAAAATGCAAAGAAAAACAAAGTTTCGTGATACGTTTTGCAATGCGCTTAAACAATTAGCTTATCGTATTAAAGCAGAACAGATTGACTAATATCCACATGCTTATCTTGTCGCTGAATATAATTATGAAGATAGAAATTTCCGATAAGATGTTTGTTTACATTTTTATATATAAGTTGCACTTTGTGTCATCATCATGAGCGTTTAACAAATTAACAAAAAAAATGTATTTTATTATTCTTACAGTGACATTTTGCTGTCAAAATGAATTAGCGTTACCGGCTTTAGGACAATATAGAACGTTCCTGGAAATTCAGTAAATTTATTGTTCAGTAAACTATAATCGTTATCCCATTGCTAGAAAGTTTTTTTTTTTAAAAAAAGCCATTGACATTAACGTGCAATGATAGAAAGTTCCTAAAATCACTGGATACATGATAGGCAACTCTCTGATTATTGTTTAGAATTCACAGGTCTCTATCATAAATTCATGTGAGGAAAGGTTGTAACATTTCCCGTCGACATTTGTTATTGTTATAAAAGGATGAAACGATATCAAAATTTGGCAGACATTACTCATTTATCCTCTTGTGCAGCTGAAGCTAAATCCTAAAAGTCAAATGTACGACATAAGCCTTTATACTTTATTTTAAGATTGTGTAATTATACGCCTATGGATCGTAGAGTCAAAGCAGTTCATCAGCATGCAGATTTATATTTTCTTTAGAAATTTGTAATCGAACAAATTATTTAACTGCTTAATTAGTTTCGCTGGATCCATCCTGGCTCTTATAAAGTTATTCTAGACTAGTATCTACTCAGTTCTAATCACACCAAAAGCTCTGACATTAGCTGAATACATATTATTTGAGGGACATAAAAGTAATAATTTTTGCAAATTATAACAATTATTGACATTATCAAATTGATAGCAATGATTTATTGAGTAGCATGCTGCAATTTATATGTTTTAAAACGAACATCGTAGACCTAGCATTGTGTCATGTATAACACTATATTTGGGATCATCTGCGGCATGCAGCACTGTCCTCTCCCTAATTTAGAGGTTCTCACCATAGACAAAATGTTGACCGGCGTAATATTGTAGTGTAATGCTCAGGTGTTTTGTATTTTATTTCGGGTATTTCTTTCAGAAGTTTAAGATTTTAAAAGATTATAGAAGATGAAAACTGTACATTTCATAAATTGACAAGTCAGACAAGATTTGACAATCTTCAGTAGCTTAAGGCTTGTTGAACTTGTAGGTATCCTTAGGTGATCGGGAAATTAGATAATGTGGCTGCTATGTTTTCCTGTATAATCCTTTATAAACTCAATACACTCTGTGATCAGGGGAGAGGCTGCCAAGTGCGGGCTACGGGACTTGTTCCCGCTCTCATGAGCTAAAACTCAATAAGCATATTGTTAAAAGCTAGTTTGAAATATATTTATAATTAAGAAATGTTGTTAAATAGATCAGTAAACAAAACTGTTTTAAAGGACTTATTGAACATTGATTATATTCATGAAATTAGACTGAACATTTATAAGTATGTGCATTGCTCTTCGTAGTAAATAAAAATGTTAGAACTGTCCTAATGTGTTGTGTTCAAGACAAGCTTCAGATACACAGACCAAGTGTTACGTTACAAGCACTTTTATGGTGCCGTGACTATTCACATTTGTAATTATTGTTATCAGAATATTTTAATGGCAAATCATTTAGTGTTCCGAGACCTGGGAGAAAAATTATATCGTGAGGTTCACTTGTTTACGCATACATTAGTATTGTAAGACGCATGAAAACAGTCATAGTGTGAGGTTTGCAATGATGATCATTTATTAATGTTAACACTAAAGCATAAAAATTGTACATTTTATGTTTTGTTTCTGCAATTTAATGTCAGCTGCAGTCTGTAGAGTATAAAAACCATTGTCACGATAAGTTTCTCCACGCACCTGTTTACATTAACTGGTGTCATGATAAATTTCTCCACGCACCTGTTCCAGAAACCGGTGTCATGATAGGTTTATACACGCACCTGTTACAAAATCCGGTGTCATGGTAAATATCTCCTAGCACCTGTTTAAACGCATTTCTGAAGATTTTAGTTTAAGATTAAGAAAAAAGAAATAGTTATATTCACCCCATTTGAAGTTTCTATACGAGATTTATGTTTTATTAAAGCACGTACGCTTTGCCAGTATCTAATGATATTGGAAATTTTTACACGTATTTTTTCTTAATAATAAAATGCAGATACGACTAAAAATTAGAGGCATAACAACAATTTAATAATCTATCATAGAATAAGCCGAATAAGTAAGACTTACATTACGTAATTATTTTATTGCATATATGATTTGTTGATTTAGATTTAGTGTTCTCAGACCTTTTTTGTGAGAACAAGCATATTATTTTACTAGCAATTATAGTTAAAGCACATTTACCGCGATACATTTCCACGAGATGAATAAATTGCTGTAATCGTATTAATTCTATTTTTTGTATCAAATCTACATGTTTCAAAGTTCATATCCTTAAAGTATTCATTTTAAAGTTATATTGTTCAATTTTTAAATTAATAAAGTAAACATTTTCACAAATGCTGTGAAATAAAAAGAAAAATGCGGCAACCAGTACAAAAATTGTTATTCGTTTAACTATTTATCAAATTCACTTGCCCGAATAATTTTAGCGAAATAATTCATAAAATATAAGTCTGTTTGCAAATGCAAATTAAATGTAAGAGTATTTTATATTTAAAACAATTTATATCAGTTAAAAGATAAATACATAAAGTGCTTACCTTATAATAACTTGAATACGTGTAATCATTCCTCATGTCCATTGTTATATCCTTTATTATATCTGAGTGCTCGTATTACGGTGGAACTTTAATTAAATTTCAAGCAAAATTTCTTAAACACGTCTGCACACAATACAAGCAAGAAGACAATGCCAGTTAGCTAACAGCTTCTACCACATATGCAAAAGGGAACTGACAATTTCACGGTTGAACGCACGATATTGACCAATGAGAAACTGCGTAACAATAACAGCCCTCAAGGACTTATTATCAGTCAACTATATCAGCAACTTCCTGGTGGAACGCAAAAGTGACAAAGATAAAATCATGAATAATACAACAATCAACGAAAAATAACCTCGAGCTATAATGATATATCAATCTTTCTCTCCATCTACAATTAAAGAAAATTTGTTAAGACAGAATTTATGAAAAATGTTAAAATGAAAAAGAAATAATCTGAAATTCTGTGTAGAAAACAACAAAGGAACAGGACAAATAAGAAACATTTTAGCAACAGATATATTTACACGATGTCAGATTCGTCAGAGCATTATACTTTTATTCCCCATGCAATTCTTATTGAAAATACCCGACACAGTTTGCAAATAAAATTGATTATGAAGACTATTTTCCCAGCTGATATAAAGACTTTATTTTGCCCTAGCTGAAAACTGCAAAGATTCAACAATTTGAAACTATATAACTGGAAGTATTTTAGACAATTTTAGTGTTAAGCAAATTCAGGATCCCACGGCCTGCTCCGCTACTCCGCAACGAGATGTGTGCATATAGAATTCAACAACAACAGAGAATTATTACGGAACTATGGGACGCCGATGTGAACAACGCGAAACAGCAGACTTGGTGCCACATGATCGACAACTGATGTTTCTACGCTGCAGAGAAATGGCTGATGTTGAAGAACCACTTATGTTTTATATGTATGGCAAGCTCTGATAGATGCATCAGAAAGACGGAATTTCCACAAAATGAACGAAAAACGAAACAAACAGACGTTCATCTGACAAACGTGATACTTTAGAGTTATACATATTATATCTATATTCTGTTATATACATGTACTCGTGAAAATATAGACAGATGTGATTCGCAAATGAAAAACTGTTTAATTTCAATGTATAATGTAATATTGTAAAACTACAGACGAATGTTTTGAAAAGATATATAATGCACTTTATTTGTATGAAAGAAATCATCACGTTTTAAGAAATTCCTCGATTATATTTGTATTATGCTTGCACTAACTATTCTGATGCCTAAATACTGAGAAATTGTATCTATCTGTAATATTATGTACTTTAAATTGTCTTTTAATATGTATGTGTAAAATTACCCAACTGTTAAGTCGTGCATTCAAAAGCTAATTACGTTTACTAAATTATACCTGGCGAACCCTCGGCAACAATAATCTAAACGATCAACATTAAGGATTTGTTATAGCTTAGATTTACTATTAATCTTTTTTATTATTTTTGTGGAAGAAATGAAGGGATTTGTAATGTAACAGGTTTGAAAGGTTCGGAATATTGTATATTCTATAAATCATGGTTTAATATGCTACGTAGAAAGATAATAAACTATCATACTTGAATCTAAATTGAAAAGCTGAATTGTCAAACCTGTCACAAAACATGTAGCCCAAGGGTTTAACAGGTATACTTAGTCGTTTATATCATTTACTTCCGGGATCAAAGTTAGATATGTTAAGGAAAAAGGCACGAGGAATTGTGTAATTTTACATAGCGGCTAGACTGCTTAATTAAATATATATGCTGAAATATAATTATCTAGAGGGAGAAAGTTAGATTTAGGGTTAGAGAGAAAGATGGGTTATAGATGCTAGATTGATAAGGTCACCTTTACTTAATAATATCTAGCTAAAATGTTATGTTTAAATATTGAAGACTGTTGCTATGATAAATAAAACTGGTTAAAAGGTTATGTTTGTTGTATTAAATGGCCACGCTACGTTACAACACGCGTTTCTGGTGCCGTGACCAGGATGGACCTTTGGAATGTTATCAGGGCACTACGATGAAGTACGCAATATCACTAGATGATCACGCCGAGAAACAAGATTAGAAAACTGTCTATTCTATTTGCTTGTTAAATAATTTATTTTAAAATGGCAGACAACGCTTCAATTCAGCAAATCTTTCAAGATTTGGCTATTCAATTAAAAAATGTTTCCACCGCAATAGGAACTCAGAGTGTACAACATATGGTTTCAAAATTTGATGGTAATTCTGAAGGTTTTAAGTCATGGGTAAAATCGATAGAAAAATATTCTATTTTAAATGATTTAAATGATGATAGAAAGAAATTAATTTGCTATCAAACTGCAACAGGGCCAGTATCAGATTTCATACATAGATTTATGAACGAAAATCAAGATTGTACTTGGGCTGCTTTGAAAAATACTTTATTCACTAGATTTTCTACAGTACATGGCTCACAGCATGCTTTATTTCTTTTGCAAAGTATAAAACAAAAACCTGATGAAAATGTAAACGTCTATGCTGAAAGATTATTAACTCTGGCAGAAGATGCCTATGAAAATCAAGATCAAGGTCAAAATCATACTGTTAATTTAGCAATTATTCAGAAACAGTTAATAGGTTATTTTATTGACGGATTAACAGAAAATTATCTGAAAATGAAAGTTATGCGTGATTCGCCGGAAACTTTAAAGGCTGCAGTTACGTCAGCTATGAATGAACAAAATTTAAGAGATCGGTTTAATTTACGATTCGGAAATGTTACTAGCCAGCAAAATGTTTCAGAAACTTGTCAAAAAGCTAAAGAGTTAGATCATATTCAGCCACAAATTCGTTGTCAATATTGCCGAAGGTTAGGTCATAATGTCAAGCAATGTAGGACACGTCAGAAATATGTTCATGCAGTATTATTACGAAAGAAAGCCACTAGACATATGCAGAAATTAAGCCAAAGTAAATTTCAAAACAATTACAATTGGAAAAAATATATTGATTGTTGGAATTGTGGGAAATTAGGACATTTTATGAGAGAATGTAGAAGTGTATTGAGACCTAAAAGAAACATATTTAGGCCTTTAAACTAAGATCTTCCTGTCATAAAGAAGTCGATGGTAGGAAAAATGATTTATCAACGTATTTTATAGCGCTAGCAGGAAATCCAAACTCTTGTACAATTAGAATAGGGAAAAAGAAGATTAGGGCATTAGTAGACTCTGGAGCAGAAGTCCCATTAATTAATAGGAGGACATATGAATCATTAAAGAGAAAGCCAAAACTATTTAAAAATCATAAAGTTTCATTACAGTCTGTAAATGGTAACTCACTGCATGTAGATGGATACACCAATCTTATTTTTCGAATAGGTGGTGAAAAAATAGAACATAAATTTTATGTGGTCTCAAATATGAATAGAAAAGCAATACTTGGAAGGGACTTTCTCATTCAGAACAAATGCAGAATTTATTTTGATCTTTTATCAATGAGAGTTAAAAATAGCTATGTCACATTACAAGAAGATGTACATATTGCTTCAGTAGTTAGGTTGCAAAAAGATACTGTAATTAAACCTCAGACAGTGCATATTTGTTCAGGACAATTAAGAAAAGACTCTAAACTAAAGATTTTTAAAACCTATGAATTAAAAAGTGTTGAAGATGGTTATCTTAGTACAGAACCTGGTTTAATGGTAGCTAATTCAGTCATAAAATTACGAAAACATCGTAAGTTTCCTGTTATGTTAGTAAATTCTACAAATAGAACAATTAAATTAAGAAAAGGGTGTGCTGTTGCACCTGTTGAACAAATTGATGAAACATGCATAGCTTCTGTTTCTGATGTCAATAAATTATCACACAATAAGGGTGAAAAATCAAGTATAAATACAAAAGAAATAATAGCACCAAAAGAACACTTTCAGTATGTAGAAAAATTAGTTCAAACAAATAATAGCGAATAATGACTCAGAATTGTCACAGACAGATACGATTACAATGAAAATTCCTACTGTGGAACATGAACCGATAAAACAGCGACCATATAGAGTACCATTAAATGATAGAAAAATTATGAGTGATGCTATAGATGAAATGCTTAAGGCTAACGTAATAAGACCTTCTCAAAGCCCTTATGCAAGTCCTGTTGTGCTGGTTAAAAAGAATAACGACAACAGTACCAGATTTTGTATAGACTTTAGGAGGATCAACGCCCTGGTGAGACCCACAGCATATCATCTACCTCATATCGATGATATATTGGCTCTTTTAGGTGATTCAAAATACTTTACTACCCTAGACTGTCGCTCAGGATTTTGGCAAATACCGATTGATGAAAAAGATAAAGAAAAAACTGCATTTACCACATTCAGAGGTCTATTCGAATTCAACGTTATGTGCTTCGGATTAGTTAATGCCCCGGGGGTGTTCCAGGAATAAAGTCTAAAGTCTTAGAGGGATTAGATTTTGCTGTGGCATATTTAGATGACTGTCTCATATTCAGTAAAACATTAGAAGAACATAAACGCCACTTAGACATTATTTTTCAAAGGTTAAGAGAGCATAAACTTAAACTTAAGTTGAAAAAGTGTCAATTCATGCAGCCTAAAACCGAATACTTAGGATTTGTCATAGATGAAGATGGCATCAGACCAAATCCTGATAAAGTTAAAGCTATTAGGTCACTTCCGGTTCCAAAAAATGTGCGTGAAATTCGAAAAATAATTGGGGCATCCTCGTTTTTCGTCGATTCATCCCCTCATTCTCAGAAATAGCAGAACCTCTAATTAACCTTACAAGGAAAAAGTCTCCATTTATTTGGACAGAAGAATGTCAGAAAAGTTTTGAGAAAATTAAAGAACAATTAACAGCTATTCCTTTCTTATCTTACCCAGATCCAAACAAGCCGTATACACTGTATACCGATGCCAGCGATAGTCATGTGGCAGCGTGCTTAACTCAAGCGTGTAATTCACCAGAATCAGATGAAAATAAAGAAAGGCCTATATATTTTCTGTCTCATAAACTAAGTGAAACACAAAAGAAATACAGCACTATTGAGAAAGAGGCATATGCCATTTTTTATTCTTTGCAACGTTTAAATTACTTTTTACACAATGCTGAATTTACAATCAAATGCGACCATTCTCCACTGCAGTATTTATTAAAAAGTGAAATGCAAAACAAGAAAATTCAGTTATGGGCATTGTCTATTAGTGGTTACAACTGTAAGACAGAGTATCTTCCAGGGAAGGCAAATGTTATTGCTGATTTCTTTTCACGACCACCAGATTCTGAAAATAAACAAAAAGAAAGTGAGCAAGAAATTGAACCAGATATAAATGACAATACCTACAAAATTTCTGACAAAAATACAGTGAAAAGCATTAATGTTATAAACTCTAACAATTTATACCCGAAAGAAGTAGCTAACAAAGAATATCAAAAACAAGATGCTTTAGTAGAAACTGTCCCAGCATTTACAGATTTAGATATGAGATTAGAACAAGATAAAGATCCTGCAATTGTTCAGATGAAAATGCAACTTAAGCATGGTGACCCAAGTAAGGCTGAATTGAAAAAGTATTTAGAAGTAGACAATGTTCTATACTATATCTCTAACCCAGATGAAGAACCAGTTATGAGACTGTATGTTCCTAGTCATTTGAAATCATTAGTTATAACAGAATATCACAACAATGGTCACCCCGGTACACAGCGTATGTTTGCAACTATAAAAACAAAGTACTACTGGCCAAATATGTTTAAAGAACTTCATAGATAGGTAACAACTTGTGTTGATTGCCAGTCTAGAAATTTGACAAAGGTTAAAGCTCCTTTAAGAGAAACAAATATTGCACCATTTCCATTTGCTATTGTTTCAATAGACATATGTGGTCCTTATGAGAAAACACTTAGTGGCAATCGTTACATCATTTGTTTTATTGACATGTTCAGTGGTTTTCCAGAAGCTTTCGCAGCTCCTGATAAAAGTACAAATACAGTAATAGACTTACTTTTGAATGAGATATATCCTAGATATGGATGTCCTCTCCAGATACTTCATGACCGAGGGTCAGAATTTACGAGTTCTGCCTTTAGGGAGGTCCTGAAAGAGTTAAATATTGACAATGTATCATGTACAGCATACCACCCAGAAAGTAACGCCAAACAAGAACGAATGCACAGAGTTCTGCATGATATTTTAGCAAAAAGAGTTCAAGGTAATACACGAGAATGGGATCTCCATCTTAATATGTCTTTAGCAGGCATACGTCACAATGTTTCTTCAAGTTCAAAATTCACACCTTTCTATTTAGTTTACAACAGAGACCCGATTTTACCTATTGATAATTTGCTAAAGCCTAGAGCTAAATACCATGGCGAAGAGTTTCACAAGATAGTTATTCAAGAGCGACATGCAAGTTTCCTTACTGCTTATAGACATTTAAAACGCTCAAAACGAAAACATAAGGCACAAGTAGACAAAAAAGCAAAAGACATTAAGTTCGAAATAAACGATCCTGTCTATTACAAGAACTATCAAAGAAAAAACAAGCTTGAAGATCGCTGGAAATCGCATTACAGAATTCTTGAACAAAAAGGCCCAGTTACATACCTTATTAAGAACCAGCTTGACAACTCAGTTGTTCAAGTGCATGCAGATCAGATAAGGCTTGCTGACATTGCTGAATGGCCCGAACGCAAAGCTGTTAAAGGTTATCCAAGACGAAGGGTTAACTATGTAATACCTCCAGATGATTCTAGCTCAAGCAGTAATGATGAATCTGATGTTTCTGATGCTGAAATATCAAACAAAATCAGAAAAGTTAAAATGCCTAAAAGCACAAATAGGGTCCGTCAAGAACGTGAAAATTCTTCCTCAGAAGATAACATTCCTTTAGCTCAGTTAAGAAAACATTTAAGAGAACAGAGTAGGGAACAAAATGACTCAGAAACTGAACAAAAAGCAAGCAATACTGGCGAAAGTTCAGCTAGTATAGGTAACAATACAGACGAAAACAATTACCTTTATAATGAATCCCGTATGGAATCAGGTGCTTCGCATTCTGATCAGTCCATAGAGACGGATGACATGGATACACAGTCTTTGTCAAACGAGTCTGAAAATAATCAAAGTAACATGGTTATTGAAAATGTTACAAGACACAAAAAGACACCTAATCCTGTAATAAAACATGATACTGATGACAAACAAAAATATCTACAAATGATATTAAGTCACATGGCTGAGAATGAAAAAAGCAAAAATGACATAATGCAAGGTTTGCTAAAGACATTGTTTTAGACTTTAACTGCTAGACAATTGTTTAAGGGCTTAAACGAAGGTCCTATCTTAGAGAATATTTTGCTATTTATAGCATAAAATGATACACAAGAGATTGGTAAGAAAAGTAGCGCTATATGATGATGTTGATAAATCCAAATGACTTCACCAAGGTGTATATTCATATACACTGTATTGTTTTGTAAATATCTTCAATTAAAGTTATTGTTCATACATTTATTATTATAATTGTTCGGTGTTGGTTAAGTTTCTAATGCACAAAGTTATATTTTCTGCATAGTAAAAGGCTAGTAGAAAATACAAGATACAACCACAAAGTAACATTTTTTTCTTTAATTCTGTTTAGAACAGAATACCTATGCTGTTATTCACATTTGTAATTATTGTTATCAGAATATTTTAATGGCAAATCATTTACTGTTCCGAGACCTGGGAGAAAAATTACATCGTGAGGTTCACTTGTTTACGCATACATTAGTATTGTAAGACGCATGAAAACAGTCATAGTGTGAGGTTTGCAATGATGATCATTTATTAATGTTAACACTAAAGCATAAAAATTGTACATTTTATGTTTTGTTTCTGCAATTTAATGTCAGCTGCAGTCTGTAGAGTATAAAAACCAGTGTCACGATAAGTTTCTCCACGCACCTGTTTATATTAACTGGTGTCATGATAAATTTCTCCACGCACCTGTTCCAGAAACCGGTGTCATGATAGGTTTATACACGCACCTGTTACAAAATCCGGTGTCATGGTAAATATCTCCTAGCACCTGTTTAATCTGAATTGCCAAGTTTAAATTATTTCATAGTATGTCACTGTTTACAAAATGTTGTGTTAGAACTGTCCTAATGTGTTGTGTTCAAGACAAGCTTCAGATACACAGACCAAGTGTTACGTTACAAGCACTTTTATGGCGCCGCAGACAGGATGTCGGACTTCTACAATGGGTTGTCGCGAGATCGATGTGCAAGTACTTCCATAATACCATGACACGCCAAGAATGATGTGATGCCGCTAACAGTATGACCTTTATTTTCATACATAGTTCTTACAAAATACAAGCTTTTTCGATTTTAAAAACAATAAATTAAACTTATTCATCATTTAGAGTTTGAGATGAAATTAAACAAAAATGTACATGACAAACTTTTATATTCAGCTGAGATTCGTAAGGAATCATGGAGAAATTTTATTAGGATACGATTATTTAGCTGAAAAATGCTGAAAATAGCAAACTGATAAAAGAAACGCAAGTGAACCTCAAATGTATATATGTGTATAATATAAAGATCCTATTTTTTTTTTGTTGTTTATGCATATGTCATTCTGTAAATAGTCATTTTATTGATACCCAATGGTGCATTCTTATATTGTAATTGTAAAGGAAAAGCTATGAAAGCTTAAGTTCCTTGAAACCATTTTAATAATATTAAATGGTGTATCCTCTATAATGTGTCCATTTTTGATATGGATACTAGTAATTAAAACTATAGAGATGCTGTGCTTTCGCACGGGTTGAACGTTTAAGTACACGTTTATTTAAGACATTTTTGGGAGCAATTTTATTGACTATTTATTTCTTGTATATAGATTCATCGGAGTACAGTTATAATGATTTAAGTGTTTAAAATTAATTAAGCTGAATTGATATATTTGTTTCGTAGCCTCAAGGCAGGCTTGTCAATCGCGTCTAGAGAAGACGATGTGTTGTGATATAATATAAAAATCCCTTTAGAAGCTGATTTAATACAAACAGGCTCAGGGGTTTGTTGTGAATGTTAAAATCGCCACTATACTAGGTTCAGTATGTAGACTGTTTTTATTGAAAATAACAGTTTGTGGTCATTCATGGTTATAAATATTCAGCTGTTCGTGAAGTAAAAGAGATGTTGTACTCCATCTCCGTTATGCATGTAGAAGCATAACTGATTATTGTCATTAATTTGTGTAAATGTTGATTTCAGTATGTGTTTTGTTTGCTTGCAAATTTTTTTTTTATTTCTATGTAAGGTGTCATACGGTATAATATTTGACGTTTTGCTAGCGTTTCTTCTCTTGTGTGAAATACTGATTTTGTCCATTGTCTATTTTAGAGTATAGATTTTAAAGAAATTGATACAAGCTTGTACTTAATATTAAGAACTATGAAGATTAAAAAGGCTTGATAGCTTATGCTCACATGTTCATATGAATATTCCGGTAAAGGATTTAGAAATAAAGACAGTTCTAACACAACATTTGTAAATAGTGACATACTATGAAATAATTTGAACTTGGCAATTCAGATTAAACAGTGATATTTAAACGAAACATCCACATTAAAAATCGATAGAAAAGGAGAGACATTTCACTGAATTTCTTACTACGAAGTTATTTTATTCAAATTAAAACGCAATGAATGGACTTAGGATGCACAGTAGCATAATTATTAAATTAAATGCATATTATCGAATGGCAAGCTGAAACAACAGAAAGTTAACATGACATTAAATCGCAGATCTTTAGAATTTTAGTACACAGAGCAATGAAACCACGACTATCGAGTTGGATATGGTACGATGAAGTTTTGGCGATTCAACGATCATGATAACATCTCCTTTGGTGGATATCGTTTAACAAAACGATGAACGATGGCAATGGACATTCTTAAGAAGCTGACGGATCGAGAACTACCGACTGTTCATACCATGGTCGTGTAACGTTATACTACGGTTGGATCAATGGTTATGTGCAGTAGATGTCAATTCCACCAGCCAACTGGGAACACCAATGGAAAATTTCTCATTGCATTTGTTTAACTTTATTTCTTTTATCACTTATTTTTTTTAAACAAGTTGTTATACTTTATCAATTGATTTTTTTTTCATCCTAGACTAGTACATTGCTTATGGTTAAGAAATCACATATTCATAATATAATATTCAAGAATGTTTATTTCAATAGTAAGGAAACTAAAAATATGTTATCGTGCAGAAAATGTGTTAACATACAAACTAATGAACTTTCGTATATCTGAGTTTCATGCAATGTTAAACAGAATTTTAATTGTGCTTTCTAATTTCAGAATTTGATGTATTTGTACCTATTGATTCAGAATATCCGTGAAAACACAGACATTGAATGGAATCCCTACGCAAACTGGAGCATTCTTAATATGGAGAATGAAAATGACTTTCATTACGTACAAATGTGTGATTGTGAATAGGACTATATCAAATAATGAATGCTACGTACACATATGAAATGATGTTTACTGTGTAACTTTTATGAAGAATTCTGTGTTCAAGTTATAACTTCTTTGTATGTTTAAGCTATGTTAATCTATCATATGTTTTAATTTCTGAAACCTAAACAAGTAGGGATTCCTGTTTATTTGATTTCATTGATGTATGCAAGGGAACGAACAATTAAAGGAACATCTCCTGTCTCCTTGATTGGCGTGCCCTGTTATATTGACACATTATTAAATTCCCCGATATACAACTTAATAGTCCATATTAGTTGGATCTTTTAGACTTCTATAATTTTACTGTTTATTTTGATCATTCAGACATTTCAATTCAGACATTTCAACCTTTTTTTAATTGTTTTTTTTTCCGTGTAGAAAGGAAGGAATTTGTAGTGTAATGCTCAGGTGTTTTGTATTTTATTTCGGGTATTTCTTTCAGAAGTTTAAGATTTTAAAAAATTATAGAAGATGAAAACTGTACATTTCATAAATTGACAAGTCAGACAAGATTTGACAATCTTCAGTAGCTTAAGGCTTGTTGAACTTGTAGGTATCCTTAGGTGATCGGGAAATTAGATAATGTGGCTGCTATGTTTTCCTGTATAATCCTTTATAAACTCAATACACTCTGTGATCAGGGGAGAGGCTGCCAAGTGCGGGCTACGGGACTTGTTCCCGCTCTCATGAGCTAAAACTCAATAAGCATATTGTTAAAAGCTAGTTTGAAATATATTTATAATTAAGAAATGTTGTTAAATAGATCAGTAAACAAAACTGTTTTAAAGGACTTATTGAACATTGATTATATTCATGAAATTAGACTGAACATTTATAAGTATGTGCATTGCTCTTCGTAGTAAATAAAAATGTTAGAACTGTCCTTATGTGTTGTGTTCAAGACAAGCTTCAGATACACAGACCAAGTGTTACGTTACAATATCTGGGCGACATTTGACATTCAGCCGGATCTTCGCAGTAGTTCTGGGGTAACGGAACTGGAAGTATTCAAAATCTAGACCACATTTTAATAACCAGGTTGGTGTCAGCTAATTAAGTATGTCCAAAGTCAAAATTAAACCGTGGTGACAGGCATGTATAATTGTGACTTTGGGACTCGTGTTTATCCACAAAATGCTGACACTAAAAGCCTAACGAAAATTCATATTATAATACAACATGTACATAATCTAACATGTTCATTATATTCTATAGGTCTTTTATGTCTCGGCCAGTATCTCCAAAGATAACGGTTTGATATGTATACTGGAACTTGGTGCAACAACCCGGTGTTTATTATCATAATGGCTAATGTCAGAGTAAAATGTGTCCGAACTTATGCAACAACCGGTTGCACACTTAGGAAAAGTAACAGACTTATTTTTCTTGTAATTATTAAAGTTTGAATTCAAAGACGCATTTTCCATGCTATCCGTTTCATATTATAACCATATTAAAGGAAAATACCTACTTTTCTGATAATACTACAATGGAGCATTTAAGTAAACAGAACTGGAAGGATCAACAATACTCAGCGTTAGCTATTTTGTAACTCGTTCCGGAATTTCGTAATCTGGATAACTTTGCATTGCGTTATCCTGTAACTTTCGATAATGGTGAAGATTGTGAACAAAACCTGTTTAAACTCCTCCCTGTCAGATGTTTTGCCACGGAAAGGTAACAAAGAACGGTGCCTCTCGTGTTCTTCGATTATTTTGTCTGTGTTGTATATTTATTTTCTTTTGTTTAATGTTGTTTTTTGAAGATGTCCCTCATCTATATATGCATACATCCACTGTTATAGTAAATTTCCTTTAGCCAAAGCTGCGTTCCTGGGACGTGGGTTTTCCCGTTGATCCTATCGTTTTAACGTCCTGAGTTTTCATTGAGCAGAGCACCAACTCCAAAGGTCGTCTGAATATCTCTAATATCGCTAGCAGTGTCTATATTTACTGAGACATCGTGACGAATTATCATCATCATCATGGATTGTCTTCATTAGGAAAAGTTGTTCAGATGTTAAATCAGCGACTGCTTATTTGATAAATACGTCATGTATGTATCTGCACTTCTATAATCGATAATTTCTCCGTTCTGTTATATTCATTATACAGTTTATCAGTGTAATTAAATAAATAGCACTAAGTCTTGATATGCACTGTTATGCGGGAACGTGTCAACAGAACCATATGAATCATTAGGATGTTAGATAGCATATACAATATTGTATCACACCGTGACTTCTTTGGAAAGTGATTACGAATTCATCCTGCACGACTAGATATTATCCATGTCAATGTAGAATATATTACCTGTACGAAATTTATAAGATTATATAGATGTAAATGTCATCATTCTATTGCATTAAGATAGTCAAGTTTGCTTGATACTATTGGGTTATTTAAATGTATATTAGATCAAAATTTCATATTTAAAAACATGAACAATTATTTCATATAGTTTATGTAAGCATAAAATCAACACGTTTATATTAACAGTATTAAGTTTCTACTGAAAAAAGCTGTATTTTAATATGCATGACATTTAAGTTTGAATGTGTGTGTGTGTGTGTGTGTGTGTGTGTGTGTGTGTGTGTTCGGGTTTAACGTCTTTTTCAGCAATTTTTCAGTCATATAACCGACGGTGTCTACTTGTAGCAGAGAGCACAATGCCCAACTTTATAGTGCTGCCTCACTGGAATATCACGCCGTAGACACGTGACATGATACCCCACCCAGTCACATTATACTGACACCGGGCTAACCAGTCCTAGCACTACCCTCTTAATGCTGAGCGCCAAGCGAGGAAGAAGTTTGAATGTAATGTAGTGCTATATGCAAACTGAATATATATATTAAGTAAAATCAAATACATTTAATGAGGAGTTTATGCATTTGAAGTTAATATCTAAAGATGAAATGTTTTAGTGGAAGATGGCCATTGGATATCTTTAACATCAGAAAGGTTTTGATTTCACTTTTGTACAGGAATAGATAAAGCAGAAATATTTTCCGTTATTGTGTGCTTCACATTCACAGACAAACAAATGTGATGAAGCTTTACATTACGTAGACGATTGTATGCTATACCTGGTCAAACTAGCCATACTCGTCTGGAGATTTATTTAATGCTAGGCAATTAGTTAAATTACCAATTATAATGGTGGGCAACTCTCTGGCTATTATTTAGAATTCATAGGTCTCTATCATAAATTCTCGTGAGAAAAGGTCGTAATATTCCAGTCGTCAATTATTGTTGTTATTAAAGAATGAAACGTTATCAAAATTTGGCAGACATTTCTTATCGATGCTCTCGTGCAGCTGAAATTCAATCCTTAAAGTCAGATAACCACATACGGCTTTACTTTATTACGCCTAAAGGTCATACAGTCAGTGCAATTAATCAGAATGTGGAATGTAAGATTTCTTTTAGAAATTTGTAAAATTTACAATCTACCAAATGATTTAACTGCTGAACCTGTTCGCTTAGAGCCCTCATGGCTCATATAAAGTTATGATAGACTAGTAACTACTAAGTTCAAATCACTTAAAAAGCTCTCACATCAGCTGAATATTTATTATTTGATGGACGTAAAAGTAACTTTTTTTTGTAGATTATAACTATTACCGACAATTTTAAATTTATAGCAATGATTTATAGATAAGCAAGCTGTGCGAAATTTTAGAATATACATTTGATACGATCTTGTTAGATAAATAAGTTTATGTTTAGGTTCTTATGGTAGAGTACTACCGGAGGTTATGTTGAACAACTTGCATATTTATGATCATACACAAACATTTACTTATTATTGTGTTAATAGTGAATCTTGGACACTAACTTCTCAACTAAAAAAAAAGAATAAATGCAACGGAGATGAGATGTTACAGACGACTGCTTGGAATTTCATACAGGGACCACATTACAAATAAAGAAGTCAGGTAATAAATAACACAAGCTATTGGGCCTCATCTTGATCTACTGACAATAATCAAGAGGAGGAAGCTACAATGGTACGGCCATGTCACAAGAAGTTCCGGACTGGCAAAGACTATCTTACAAGGGATAGTAGATGGGGGAAGGAAACATGGAAGACCAAAGAAAAGCTGGGCGTATAATGTTAAAGAATGGACAGGGCTTGATTTCGCAGTATTCCAAAGAGCAGCAGAGGACCGAGTGGAATTGCGCAAGTTGGTCAACACGTCGTCATTAATGCCCCAACGACCACCTCGGTTAAGCGAGTGGTGAGGTGAAGTGAGTGTTAATAGTATATATAAGACAACCACAGCAACTAGACTGTCCTATTTTGTATGTTATTTATTGTTTAGCTTTTGCATATTCTGCCTGACTATCTTTTTGACCAAAAAAGATCAACGCCTAGCTACTGTAGTTTATACGAATTTTGAAACGAACATCGTAGACACAGCGTATTACAAGTACCATATAATTCATATTATAATACAATATGTACATAATCTACCATGTTCATTTTATGCTATAGGTCTTTTATGTCTCGACCAGTATCTCTAAAAGCCTTTGAAACAGCATCATTGCTGGCAGATAACAGTTGTATATACATACTGGGACTTGATGCAACAACTCGGTGTGTATTACAACAATAGATATTGTCAGCGGACATAATGGAAAGTATATATTCCCGAACTTAGGCGACAACCGGTTGCTCACTTAGGAAAAGTAACGGACTCATTTTTTTGTAACTGTTACAGTTTTGAATAGTTAATCTATTGTTTACTTTTGTATTTAAAAAAAAACAATATTTTGATTTTCAAGCACGCATTTTCTATGCTATTCGTGTTATATTGTAACTAGATTAAAGGAAAATACCTGCTGTTCTGATGATACTACTATAATGGCACATCTAAGTAAAGAGAATTGGAAGGGTAAGCTATTATGAGGTTTTGATTTACCGCACGTTTTGTATTATAGGAACGTGCCATGGTATATTGGTTCCTATTTATAACCAAATAAGGGAAAAACTCTGCACTACAGTGATCTATATTTTCATTAAGTTTCATGAATATTTACTTTGTTGTGGGAATTTATAAATTTTGAACAATAAAAGGTCGATAACTTTGCAGTAACTAAAGAGATCCTGGTGAAAAATGTGCATGTACCACCACCACCACCCTATATTGATCAATATTTGTATTAACTTTCATGAAGATCTATCAATGAATTACCTTGTTATGTGCGAATTTATGGACTGCAAAACAATAAAATGGCAATAACTCTGGTAACTGAAGTGATCCTGACAGAAAGTGCACATGCACCACCGCCCTATAGCGATCTTAAATTTAATTTTTGAGGCTTGTATCGAGAGTCATACATACGTTATGTTATTGTAGACATGCTTTTATTCACTTTGAATATCAGCTTCAAAAGCATGGCTTTAAAATATGCATGTAGTGCAAAAATATGATTTTCATATGAGATTCGGTTTTACTGTTAATGGTCTGCCTACAGTGTATTGATTTTCAGTTTTCTTTAACAGGTAAATGTAGAACTACAGTTATTACACTAGAAGCAAAGTATTAGTGTACATATTAGAATAACAGAATAATTAAGGGTGATGAATGTATTTTAAGTTAAGATTTTGCAGATCTCTTTCCTGACTCTGTTTAATTTTTTATTTATTTTCTTGCAATTTTCCATTCCGAGTCTTTTAAGTCTTACAAAATGTTTGGTTATTAATAGTATGATAAAACTTATATATACATGCTATTACTTATTACAGTGAAAGCTAAATATACATATTAGACTTAGATATGCATTTTATATAACTGTGATCATATCAAAGCTTATCAGTGGTAAATATTAAGTTATCGACGAAAGGTTCGACACCGAGTCCACTATAAACGTTAGCTTTACATCCCCAGTACCCAGTCTAGGACGAAACTGTTGAAAATAGTACCAATTTAAGTAAATCACCGAGCACACTGAACACTGGTCAGTCGTGATATCAGCTATGACCGGGAGTCGAACTTGGATCGCTGGATGTGTATTTCTACCGGGTAACCACTGTGCCACTGATACCCTTTCAAGCACTCAGTTTCAACATGCATTTCGGTAAAAAAGTAAATAATTACACGATTGAGTGTAAGAAATATATATAAATGCTTATATACTTGTATTCATTTTAATCAAGATTTTACATTAGTATTGAAATCTCCATGTCTACAAAGTACACATAAAGGGAAGAGTTAATTTTTCCTGATAATTTATTGGAATATCTTGCTACTATAGACAGAGACGAAAACAAATACTGTTACTGGTACTGATTTAAGTCATTTAGTGCTGATCCCAAGAATCAGAAAATATAACAACACTGAGTCCAAATAAAGGAACCGCCATACAGCATTTAAAGACTGCTGTTGTAATAGTTATATGTATCACAATCTATTAGAAGATCCTTTTGAAGTTTAAGGTGTTTGACGCAAACAATTGAAATGAGCACAACAAGTTTTATTCCTACATACTGTATTAACTTCTCTTAATTTTGGTTAGCTAAAAGATATCATTCACTTCTAATCAAAATAATGAAAGCTTATCAGGTAGAAATCCATGCGGATTTTCCATATAAATTCCTTATTTTTATTCGCTCATTTTGGAAATAACGGACGTATTATATGATGGCGATTATCTCGGTCCGTCTGTCTGTCCATCCTATTTCATGTCCGGAGCATAACTCAATTTATTCCAGTTTTTTTACTTTAATGGCATGTAGTTGGCGATGAGCCGATGTGTAGAGCGCATGAATAAGGTCGGAAGACCAATGGTCAAGATCATTAATGAAGCTCAAAGGTCATTTTTCCTTCATATTTTGTGTCCGCTTAACTTAATAACCATTAAAGGTAAAGACTTCATTTTGAAAAGTGGGGATGAAACAATGTACGGAGCGCATGAACTTGGTCGGTAGGTCAAAAGTCAAGGTCACAAAATGAGTTCAGATCTTAAATCTGTCCTTTGAATTTTGCGTCCGGAGCACATCTTCAAAAATTGTTCAAGGTATTAATTTTAAACATGGAGTATAGGTTTTATGGTGATAAGGTGGTTTAAGGAGTGCAACAATCAACATTATCTACCCTCACATTACCCCTTCCCGTCGCTCCCCCTACTCCACAAAACAATAATCAACTTAATATTTGAGCGCATGAACAACGTCGGTAAGTCAAAAGGCAAGGTTACAACAAGGTCAATTCTGTCCGTCAAATTTTGTGTCCATAGCATAACTTAAGACTGACTTCAGACTTAGCATATGAGACGATGTGCTCTCCTTTTTTATTTTGTGTCCGGAGCACAACTTCAAAACTATTCAAGGTATTGACTTCAAAACTGGAATATAGATGGGTGGTGATGAGAAGATTTTGGGAATGCAAAACCTAAACGACTGCACCAATCCTCACCGCTCACACGCATTAAATCCCCTTACATCCCACCCTCTAAAATAGTTTCAGTTCCTTGTGCCTTAGTAATCCATCACCGCCGCCAGACAACACCCCCGCCCCTAACAACCCTACCTACCAACACATTACATATAACAATAATCTCTGAATTTTACTTCCTCCTTCTCTGATCTAGAACTACGAGTGTATATTACCACGCTTTGCGGTGGTCTTGTTCATTTAGCTCATTGAATGTGTATCTGATAAGTGTACATTAAAGAGCGAATGAAGAGGTTTTCTCTTTCCATTCTTTTACAGATATGAACGTTGTACAAGCCGTTGTCTCAATCATTGATATTGGCATATCTATATTTAAGCTAAATGTACGATTAATTAGATGTTTGCGATGGTCATATTGGCGAGGCAAAAGTAAATATGAGATTCAGAGATGGAAAGGTAATAAAACTGCCATTAGTGATAGCTTAAACTGAATGTATTTGAAATGGCACACATTTCTCGAATTCTTACAATAGAAAAAAATTAATTTTGGTCCAAATTATAGGAAGGATGTTAGTACTAAAATGTCGAGTTATTCTGGCAATATAAAAGTAAAAAAAGCATCAATATATTCGTCACTATGGTAATGAAATATAAGAAAGATAGGTACATAGCAAGAGATAAATTATTAAAAAGTAATCCTACCTACGTTTTATCCAGTCACATGTAAGACATTTTAACAAAGTAACAATGTTTCATTTGTGTTGTTGAAGCATTACGGTATACTAGTACTCAGTAGAGTATTATTTGGACAAGTATCCATTTGAAAAAAAAGACATATTGGAAGAACCGATACACATATAAAAACTGGCTGTACTTATTCATTGATTACTGAGAACTAATACCTTTGAAAAAAAAACAAAAAAAAAACAACAACACGAATGCGATAGTTCAAATCTACAAATCAGTGATATATCAGTTTAATATCCATATACCGAGCAGCAAACTTAGTGATTTTAAGTTTGTTTCAAGTTCAAAAACTATGATTCCTTGCTAACGTTAAGCATGATGATATATTTGTTATTACTATTTCTAACTTAACATGTCCCGCGAGCGGAATATGATAATATCTTGCTAATAATACGTAATAAGTTATTCAAAGAACGAATTACATAGCATGTTAAAAGCATGATTTTGATAAGTGAATCATTTGTTGATAACCACAGTAGTTATCTAGTTTCCAGTGATTATATTTCCATTAAGATGACAAGCAATACAGAGTAAAACAAACACTTGTTTACGTTGTATCAAAGGATCTCATTATTTGTAGAAATATATAATGTGTATGTACTGTGATTACGTTTTTATATTTTGTACACAAAAATGGAAAATATTTTGATACAAAATTACAGTGTGGCTATCCCTGAATATCTTTACAAGAAGTAAGAACAGGAATGTAAATTAAAAATTATTAAGTACAAACAAAGTGAGAATGTAAATAATATTTTATTATCATAATAAATGAGACGCGCCATGGGAAAACTAACATAGTGGCTTTGCGACCAGCATGGATCCAGACCAGCCTGCGCATCCGCGCAAATCCACTATGTTGGTTTTCCCATGGCGCGGCTCAAATCATATCTCAGCTGACAACATTCCAAACGAAAACGTACAGAGTTTAAGAAGTTTATCTTCTAGCCATCTATAACAGGAGCGTTGTTACTAAATGTAGGAAGAAGGTCTGGCTTTTTAAAACAATCTCAAAATAGACTAAATATAATAATGAGTGAAAATGATATTTCATATCAGCAAGAAGCAGTAATAAAACACACGTTTAGATTTTAATAAATGAATGTATAAGTGCACTAAGGATCGGTAAAAATCAAGATAAACTTTAACGAGTATGATTGACATCGAAAGCTGAGAAATTATAAATAGATGCACATTGACTTACTGTTTTGATTACTGTGACTATCCTAACTCTCATGCAGTTTTGCATTGCACTTCATTTTACAGAACAAATATAGTTACAAACAACGTCATCTAATTTTAATATCAAGTCCAGGGATTTCTACCAAGTTTAGGTAGTTGAATGATATCGCTGTCTGCTCAGTGTTTTTTGTGGACTTTTCCCAACCAGTCAACAGTTTTGAGTGTCACTTATTTCCAAATATTATTTAAACTGAAAGATTTACAACATATTTTTTATGAAGTATCTGATATTTTGTTTACTTTATAACAGGAAAAAGCTATACTCTAAGGTAGTCAATTTTAATCAATCAGCACATCAAAATCACACAATAGCGTTGCAAGAGACCTCTTTGGCGAAAATGTGTATATATATAGATCTATAAGCACAAATCCGCGACGTAAAAACAGTAATTGAACAAATATTGCTCGAATCAGTAACAGCATATCTAAACATGTTTAAGATGTAGCTGATATTAACTTAAAATATTTAAAAAAAAATCTATCCTATCTGTCGCTTACTCAAACACCTTCCACTTCATCTGTCATATTCTAATACAAAGTCTGCGTGGATTATTGTGACCTAGAAGTATGGTGGTTGATTACAAATTTATCTGTTCAGTTTTCGTGTTGGCGGGTATAAATATGTCGTGTTGGCACCCTTTATTTTTTTCGTGTTTTCGCCCCGCCGACACGAAAATACGACAAACACTTTTCAGACATATCTTATAAAACGTAGAGTTAACTTATTTTACCATATATTCTGAAACCAGTGGCATAGGGTTTTAGAAGCATTTTTCTTTCTATTCGAACGAACCGTCAATTCAGAATTTATTTATATTAACTAAAGATCTGAGATTATTAAACAGTTCAATAACATGTCAGATGTCAGTTATTGTTTTAAGAATACAAAGTGTATGTATAACAGACCTGGTTCCAGAAATATTTCACTGGGGTGCGGTGAGCGGCAACACTTAAAGAATGAAGGCGGCATCTACGAGCCAAGTAATGTATTTGTCGTGTTTTCGTGTTGGCGGGGCGAAAACACGACAACACGAAAACTCGAAAAATACCTAATTTGTCGAGTTTTCGTGTCGACGGAGCGAAAAAACGATAGCACAACAAATAAAGGGCACCAACACGACATATTTATACCCGCCAACACGAAAACTCGACAGATAAATTTGTCGTGTCGGCGCCCTCTAAACGTCGAGTTTTCGCGTAAAATGTGTTGTGTTTTCGTGTTTTCGCCCCGCCGACACGAAAACACGAAATGTCAGAAATCAGCCACCATATAGAAGGAGAGAAATATTCTCATGAGAGGGGAAGTTTCTCACTTATTATGACGCAATCAATTCAAATTAAGTCAAAAAGTGTGTGCTTTGTCATTTCGATGTGTATGTGACCGAAAATCTTCCAAACAGCGGTTACTGTGACAAGTTTACACGGAATGTTTACTCCTATAACAGCCCCTATGTGTACGTAATTACAAACCCAATAGTATTGGTTTCACAATATCAGTTATGGATCACTTAAATTATATACGTTAACAAAGTCATCATTTATTGGCAGTCACAAAAATATTATGCATCGTTATATATATGACCGTTTCATTTTTAGCTATTTAGCTACATTTCATTATATTTTCGTAGACAAACTTTCAGACTAAATATGATTTGTCTTCTTATAAGTGTTTGTCAAAATTTCATATTAGAAATGGCCTAATATAATGATAAGATACCGTCATGCTGATGAAACAAAGAAAAAAGATATTGACAGTAAACAAGTCATTTGCTGTTTCTTTCACATGGCAAATTTGGAGGGAACGTAACTACAAACGAGTATCGAAGAGAAGTGTGTGCTACTAGCGCTTTGTAGTACGACAGAGCAGATCAAATAATAGCTTACATACTGGCATCTGTATTCGTTTATATACTAACGTGGCAAAATACAGAGCAGGCGGTACTATTAACTGCGAAAGAATTTTAATTAAAGGACTCGCATGCGATGCTTTGAACGTTCTTCTTTGTACATTTATAGTCGGTACTCCTTTTCCATCGAAACTATGTAGTGCATTAATATATCGGTTTCAGGTATGCTGTAATTGCATAATTGATCAGTATGTGTACTGCCTGTGTGCATGACTGCAAATATAGCTGGCACGTCAAATGAGTTCTATATATAATCCTTCAAACGTGTGTTACCTCTCGTATAAGTCTGTCAATAACCATTGATGTACTTAAGCATTAAGTAACATTTTAATAGTTAATGTACGGGTGTAATAGCAACCTTTTTCAGGTGTTTTGCCTGTCTGGAATTTAAGTTTGTAAATAAAGTTCTTTAAGGCATTTTCGATCAGAAAATAAATTTATTTAGAAAAATATTTTAAAAACTCTTTCTTACCATACGCTAGGCTTTTGTGGCTAACGAGGGCAGCTGAATTTCTTAGACATCAAAGTATTGTATTTGCTAAAATATAAGTTGATTTATTTTTTCATGGGATGTTGACAAGAAGCTCCTTTGGTATCTACACCAGTTGCTCATTAAAATACAAAGGTCATTTATTTCGAACCACTTGTCCCTAAACGCTTGTGACTTCGATTGTTGTGTAAAATTCTGTCATATAATTAGTCATCCAATTGGCCTACGGAAGGCCGGTGGTTCTACCAAGATATCCTCCCGTGGTTGAAATAATGCCCGAAGGGGAACATGAGGACCACCACCAACATCTTGATATGGGATAATTATAACAGTCTTGATGGAATATGCTGAATGTCAGAAAGTTTCCAACATCCTGCACTTGTCGTACCAAAACCAATAAATTACTTATAATAAACGATTCTTAGGATTGGCAAATTATGTTTCCTCTATTACATTATGTTTAAGTAGAATATAATTATGTTGGATTGTACAGATGTTAAGAATGTCTGAAATGTGAGCTCCCTAATATACTATTCTAATTTACAATTTTATTGCAATCTATACGTATTAAAGCATGTCACTTAAATAAATAATTATAGGCTATATAACATACAATAGCAAACTAAAACACAATATGTGAGCCGCAAAAAGATTACTAATTAATAAAATCTGCAAACCTAAAAAATAGAACTGAAAAATAAATAAATTTCCGATTGGTCATACTATGGATACCCGGGTAATCGTTATATTTTGTTTCATTGTGTAGTCAATAGCTTTTGAATCTGAGATCAGGTATGATATGTAATTACTTCTCGCGCTTTTACATTGTATACCTGGCTCACTTTTATCCTTATAATTTTCTGTAGATATATTTTAAAATGTTTCGGCTGTTTAAAGTTGATTTATCACATGTTTGACGTCGCGGGAGTGTAATAAAGCCATCATTTAAAAATGATAATACACTAGTGTAATAAAGCTTTGACGTCGACGTCATTTTTAGTATTGGAGACGTTGGTGAAATTGACTTGTTTATATAGCGAAAGAAAGTACAATTTTTTTATATTTCTTTAGAAAAAGCTGACATGTGATAAAAAGAATATTACATTTGTGATTTTCCACATTGAATTTCTTAAACTCGTTGAATAAAATTGATAAAATGCTCGGTAGAACCTCGCATTTTATAACTTTATTCAACTCGTTTAATAAATTCAATATGAAAAAACACTCATGTAATATCCTCTATATATTGTACAGTGCACTTCTCAAGTGTATTTTAGATAACTGAGCAAGATGTTACATGATTATTTTTAATCGCCGATGTATATACAAATGTACTGTCATTACTCATACATACAATTTTTCAAATAAATGCCGTCAATAACTTTGTGGTTATATTTACTGTACTATTATATTTACCCTTGTCTCTAGTGACAGTTTACGTCCCCCAGGTAGCTCAGTAGGTAAGACATAAGATTTCCAGTCACGCGGTTGGGAAGATGTAAAGCAGGAGTACAATAAGACAAGTAGTTTGTCTTGTTCCTCTGAGTCACGCAGGATGTTAAGCGCAGAATAGGTTATTACTGGACCAGGTAATTTAAAAAATGCATGCAAAGATGACAGGGATAAGCCTACAGGTGAAAAGTAAAAGAAAATAATTTTCAATTAACATGTCGACTTTGCTTAAGTTTGAACATATGATGCATCACGAAAACCTCGAGAAAATGTATCAGAATTGGATCATGCATTAATGAATACACAGAGGCATAATCTATAGGTATCTTTTAAGACACTTTGGTACGCTAAAGAAAAACTTATTAAGGTATCCTAAAGGTTTGAAGAGGTGATGATGCTGAAAAAGATTACAGATAAGTGAACATTGGTAAATCTTTTACACATTATGGCAACTGTTTTACAGTTTATCACATCTTGCAGAGTTTGATAAAGCATTAATAAGACATATAATGTGTAATATATTCATCTGATAACATTTGAAAAATAATATAGGTAAGGGTCGATTTCCCGGAAGCACAGAGAACCCGATACACAGCCAGACAGCCACGCATGTAAAGAAGGCCCACAAAAAGAAACTGTAACGGAAAGATATAGCAGACGGGTTGCTTCAAAAATCCAAGAACAAATACATTTAATTATATGCAAAATACACAATGGGTAAGAGGTTTATAAAAGGGTGGGAGTGTTTGGAAATTGGAAAAAAGTAAGGGTATTCAACAGGGAAAGCCAAGCCTCCATACCGCGGTTTCCCTACACTGCAAACCACAGCAGAGCAAAAACACGCCGTTTATGGCAATAGGTTGCCTTGTAGAACGTAGAAAGTATAATGTATATAATGGGTCTTATTAAAAAAGTGCGTTTATACTAGTAGCTCGATCTGAGATGCTGTTATAGGCTCGAGTGGATTTTTGCAAGATGGAATCTAACGAGGCGCGCAAAAGCCGAGTGTGATCCTACCTTGCAACATCCACGAGAGCCGAATACAAAATCCCAGATCGAGCTACTGTTATAATGACCCTTTTATTATATACCTCCACCTTTTTGTTTGTTGTATTGTTATTGAATGAAATCTTCAATGTTAAAATGGAAATAAGTGAAGTTTTTATGTGCGCTATTCATAGAATTGTGTCAGGTCATGCATATTAATGAAAATAGTCCGGCAACATACAATACAAATGGTACAATACGGATTTTTTTCTGCCTGTTCATATTTACTAGGAAAATACAAGCCAATTTTTCCCAGAATTTATATAAGTAAATAATAAAAATTGTAAGTACTTCAAGATAACAATTAGTCAAGGCTTGCTGGCTGGATATTAGATTCTGCATTTTGGATTTTGTTTTGAAATTTAATGTAAGAATCTTTCTGTATCATATATTCCCATAGTCGTAGCTATAGGTCATACAAAATATCTTGATAAGACTTGGACTGTTTGTGGTAAATATTTTATACAGTTGTACTCCATATCTGTAGCAGCTAGCCGTAATGATTTGACAAGCTTGTGTTGATACGAAGACATACATACATCATGTATGACCCATGAACGAAGCATCAATAGACACCTGTCAAGTTCAGAACCTAATATTGTTATAACTTCACTACACATTATAGTTGCGTGTTCCAATAATCCAACAAAAGTTTAAGCAAACTTTTATGGCCTTGATATCATTTGAACATTAAAAACCCATTAAAATACATGTCGATTTATTTCATTTTATACCATTTGTTAGTATATTACGATAGAAATGCATTTCTTGTAAACATTTTGTGCACATATCGACCTGTTAACAGCCAGATATTGATCGATATATATATGTTATGTAATTTGTTCTTTATACAGAAATTTCCGCATGTACATCCTATTATACCTAGTATATTTTGTATCAGTGTGACAAATGTACAAGACAACTCATATACATTAATTCCAAAGCTTTTTGATAAATAGTAAACTAACCTATCTCATATATGCGAGTCTACACCATACCTTTCATGTTCATCATCAATGAGTTCTGATATCATTTACGCTGATAAAAATGCAATATACATCAATGACCTCATATTTCAGACGCTCGTAAAGATAAAATGAGAAATTTCTCGTTAAAGGATCTGTCGAGAAACGTAGTGTCTATCGGTAGGTTAAAGCAGTAAGATTGCAGTACGCTCATTAAAATCAGACATCTTTTCTAACCGCAATGGCAGGTGATCCGTGTTTTGCTATTTAAGAAATGAATTGGTTTTATCTTAAAATACATAAACTCAGCAGAAGAGAAAAGGTAAGAACTACTATGCCCAAAATCGACCTATATGCGCTGTAAAGTTAATGAAATCTCAACCTTCAAAACGACAACATTAATCCATGAGGAGCAAGCAAATGCCAAAAAATATATGAACAGATTATCACTTAACATGGTATTCCTACCGTATCTTAAAGTTATAAGGAACTATGGCAACAGTGATATTTAATATATCTCATATCTTGCTTTTTTGTAATCTAAAAAGCTCTAAATAAAGTTTTAAAACATTATCTTTAAAATATATTTGTTTTATTTTCATATATTTAAACAATTATCATAGTTCAATGTACTTTCATAAGTACTCATCACCTGACTTTTAATGCTAGGGGGGCATGTTGTGTATTTCACATGTCATTACCTGTCATAAACAAATAAAATCAAACCGAGACTACTATTACATTGTATTTTTACGTTATATGCTTCCTTTTGATCTTACTATGGATAATTGTTATTAATATGGAAAGTCATGAGTGCTTGCAATTATTGTTCTCATGAGACATTTTGAAATAAAGTTAAAAAGTAGAAACGAAAATATGTTCCTGGAATACCCCTGTGTCAAAGCCTTATAGTCAATTAGAATTATAGGTCTCGTGGTTCATTTCCATAGCAACATTGATTTTTCGATTTTGCTATTTTCTACTATCAACATGCATCTTTTTAGCTTAGTTATTAGTATATTAATTCCATACTATCAATAAAAATATAAAACAAAATTTAACAAATCAAACTGCCCATTTCTTGGAAACCGACCGTAATTATTAACCTTACACACGCCTATTCATTCCAATAGAATCCGTCATCAACGACAATTTTCTTACATTCCAAATTACATTCATACAAAGTTTGTTGGCAAATAATGCCCGTTGTTTCAGGTGAGCTCAAATAAAATAAATGCTGAAAATTATGTACTTTTAAGATAAAAACTTAATTTAATGTCGATAATGACGTCAGTTTAACACAATAATGTTTTTACCGTTCCTGCAGTAATTAGTTATTATCACGGCATTTTGAAACTGTTACAGTTAGTGCGAAAACGGGGGCAGTTTATTGTAATAGTACAGAATGAATAATTAAACAAACACAATTAAATTTTGTTTGTCGTAAATGTTATTGTAAACTCTCATATTTGGTACCGGCGTAATACTACTTTCTTAAGACGGAATCATAGATAATATATGAAGATTTCAAGAAAAGTCCACGTTATAGTGAGATTCAAATGTTCAATAGAATAAACAAAGGTAACTGTGTAGACTCCATTTTTGATTAATCCAATGTACAGAAAAGTTGCTCTCCAAGGATTAAAGTAAAAACTGTGATTGCTTACATAAGTTAAAGAACAAAATTGGAGATAATGCACAAGTATTTAAGAAAGAGTAAAGCTCTGCATTTTGTCGCATTGCATAATCACTGTATCAAGTTTAATTCCCTTCAGTTGAAAAAAGAAACAAGGTGACAGTTAATGCAGTTCTGCACGTTTGATAAACCGGAAGTAATGACATAACGTCATTTATCCGGATAACGCAGAATAAAGCCTGAACTTAGTATACGTCAACAAAAACATTGCAACCTGTTAAAACGACAGAAACACAATTTTTCTGGAGATAAGATACGATCTAAAAATGACACCTTAGATAACTCCAAGTAATGTCTCAAAATCAGCTTGAAATGTGCGGATCCCTTTTAACATGGGCAAATATCCTTAAAGTAAGCAAGACGGACCTATACATGTTATTTCACCATATTATAGACCATATGTAAATTTATAATAGTGTGTTTATTTTTCTAATTTATTAAATATATTCTGAACATTTGAAAAAAAACAGTGTTTCATCAAATTCTACATTTTTAGAAATTATTTTTTGATACGAACGTACAGAATTACCTTAAAACTGTTCATGGTATCGTCGTGGTTATTTTTCTGAACACACCCCATCATCTGGGATTGTATCAAGCTATTTGAAATTTCATTCCAACAGTTTACGTTTATTTCTAGAATGAATATACAATATGTGCAAAATAAATACTAAAAGGATGAGAAATCTATTATTCAATTATCATTGATAAAGTTATAGTGCTTACACTCATCACTGCCGCTAATTGCAAGTTATCGTTGTTTCAAGTTATTCTAATTTCCTTAAAGTAGTAAGTTATAATTGAAATACCTTAAACGTTTTGGGACAGTCGGAATTGAAAAGCAGGGCGTCTTAGTCTCTTTAAGTTTGTTGTACACTTTCTACAATTCTCAGACTTATAAAATGTGACATGTTATATGACTTAAGACAATTTTACTTAATATCAAGCATTTTCATGACATTGTTTGTCTTAGTTCTTAGTACTTAGAATATTTTATAGTGAGCTTAGGCTGTACATAAAATTCAAGTTGTTTTAGAAAATTACATCCAGCTTTATATTCCTGTTTGATGTATTTCAAATGCATTTAACAAAATATTGACCGCTTAAAATACACAAATCATTCCGTGCCAAAACGCCAAATAACAAGTATTTGTAAAATCAAATGAGGATAAACATTATACTATAGATTTAATGGTGGTCAGTTAACCTACCGCTTGCTCCTATATTCCGTTTCAATACTGACTTATGTTCTCTGCAAGGTTTTGATAACTTCCTCAAAGAAAGAAAGAATGTGGATGAATGACTTTTTTAAAAATTAAGTGTTCATGCATTGTCTTCATGGAGATAATTTGTCAAGACTGGGCATCAAACACCAAGCTTATAGACTGGGTTAAGTTGTGTCTACTGACCAAACCAGGCCGGTCTGCAAACTTCCATATCATTCGCTATGTCAAGGGATGAAACTTTCGGCGTTATGTGTGACAGTGTTCTGCCTACTGGCTTGTAAAATATGATATCACTCGTTAAGCCCAGGGACAAGACATTGTTATTTCCATAGGCCGGTCTGTCAACTATAATATAATTCGCTAAGTCCTGGGATCAGACTCCCGGCCGATAGACTGACTGAATTGTATCTCCTGAACAAACCACGCCGGTATAAAAATAAAATATAAGATCTGTATGTCGTATGTCTGTTTGACGGGTCCTTTCTATATCCTCCGATTTCGTCTTATACCCCGAGGTGTAAGGTGCCTAATGTGATGTAATGTATGAAGAATCGTACGCCGCTACAAGAATAAAATAGTGCTTTAAAGAAAGCATTTGTTTTATTTGTGTATTCTAAATAAAAATATTACGGTCGGTATGCAAGAAAAAGAATCTGTCATAAGTTAAAGGTACGGATTCAGAGTCTCGTTACCGCCTAAACAGTAACCCTCAAGTACAGTATTTCCACACATTCAGCCAGTCAGCCAGTGAAAGATTCTTATATCACCCACTATACATTTGAACAAGTTAAAACAGCCAATGTGGAACTAGATCGGACACATCTCATAGGCTTCTAGGGTTTCTTCATTTACAGTAATCAGACTGTTTTGGTAAAATTTGTTTTTAAAGTAGAACTAGGCAGACGGAAAATGAGATGTTTTGATAACTATAAACTAAAATCACACGCTATGTACACTTGTGCATTTTGCAAACATTACCATCGGAACCGTCTTGCACAAAGGAAAGTAAATTATAAAGCTAAAATATAATCGATATGTCTTCTTGTTGCTTATTCAAATATCAGTAGATTGCCACTCAGACTATATGTTGACACAATGGTATTTAGCTGAAGTGTGAAAACACGTACAGTCTAGCTTGTCATGTTATGATTTACTACATTGACAGTATGAAGGGGAATAAAACAGCTGTTACATAGAAGTACAAGAATTGGACAATACTGGAATGGTCATAAATGTACATACTCGAAATATCTCATAATTGTGAGAATAATATCAACACAGAGTCGACTGCATAAAAATGACATGAAGGAAAACACATTTAGCCGTAATATCTAACTAAATTGTACAATCCTAACTATTATGTGAGAATATAAGAATGCATTATACTAATCCTACAGTTTCCATTCCTTTAGAAGCATTGAACATGTTGAAAGCATAAAAAGCAACTAAGCAAAATAATAGCAGATTCCGTGATCCCATAGGACCAAAAAGGTGCATCCAAGCTCGGAGAGCCCAAAAAGACTTCTTTTACGTACAAATGTATGATAACTAGATATTAGTTTCCATCTATTATATCATTGGTGCCACCAAAATAGGGTTTCTGGCTTGTACGAAAACCAGACTTCATTTGGAATGTCAACGCCGTTCAAAGTAAATTCTTGGCCAGAACTAAAATCATTGGAATAGAAATGACTCTGGATGACCACATTGATTTGAAACGGAACACAGCAGTATTACATTCATTTATCATTTTTTCTGTATGAGCCTTTCTGAAATCTGTACATTCACTGAAAACTATTAGTCGAAATATAAGGGATGTTTTGAAAATTATGATACTAGCCTCACGTGAAGGACTGTTGTTTTTTTTCACAAATTTACATGCACTGCACTTAGACTATGCTTTGTCCAAAATAATTCTTGGAATACGTAAATGCTCACTTTTTGTGTTAAATTTTATAACATTACCTTTTCACCATGTTTGTAAATTTACGAACATGCTTTGAAATAAGTCCTAATAAATGCGTAAATTTCCGCTCTAAATGTATGTCTTGTTATTTTCTATACATTGTACATTTTGTATTATATTGTTCCGCAGTTTTAGAACAGAATCGATAAAAAGAGCGTAAAATTTGGGGTTTTAAGTTAAATAAGACAATCTGGATACATATTTCTTTTTAAAAACATTGTTCTTAAAACATTAAACAGATATGATGCCAATTTCAAAACTGCCGTATCAAAACATATAATGTCGATCACTTAACATCTGACAATCTACAAACCAACAACAGTACTTATTCATTATGATAATTTCAAATGATCCACCATTTACAATCTATAAATGCAAAGTAAAATGTGGAGAAAGTAAGCACAAACTATGTATGTCATGTTAGTTTGACATAGTAAAAGTGCTTTGAATGATCTTTTTCACAAACTAAATATCATTATCCATTTTTAGATTAAAAGTCTTGTTTCAAAAGCCTTGTTATTAAGATTACCGGATCCATTCTGACATTCGTAGTGCATTTGACTTTACCACATTTGTGTCTATATAAATTATGCAGCCTGTAATACCATTTTAAAGGTTGAAATTACCTTTTCTATTAATGCACCTTGCACATGATTCTGATCGGTCATAACAAATTATGAGGGTAGTACTAGCATAAATTTACGAACACATCTCGTAAACACATACAAACATTTTAGTTTTATAAAAATTGTTCTACAAATTTATAAGGAACGAAAAAAGTCTTTTCATGACTTCACTATTCAATATAATATGATGTAAGCATATCCTTCGAGGAATATTTACATTGAATTTGACACGATACTAGAAAGTGGATGGTTACTGTTAAGGTAGTTCTGCACGTTTGATAAACCGGACGTCATGGCGTAACGTCATTTATCCGGAAAACGTAGAATAATGCCTGAATTCGGCGTACGGAAACGAAAATCATTTTATGAATTAATGGCAACCAGTGAGTAAATTTATTACAGTGGCACTGTTACTATCTTTATAAAGTTGAAATATGATATAAAAACTTCTGACACTTTTACATGATTCAAAATAATGTCTTAAAATTAGCTTTAAATAGGTGGTTTACTTTAATCATAGCCAAATATCTCAAAAATAGGCACACGGACCTATACATTTCATTTCACCATATTATAGGCCATATATTTATTTACGACTGTGGGAAGTTTCATTAAAATCTACATTTTAGAAAAAATTCTATTTGCGAAAATGTTATGAAAGTTGCGATTTTCCCATAGACTCCCATTATGAAAATTTGCATGAGGTCGAAATTTTATAAATCAGTCTAGCAAAAAATCAAGCACACGACCCTATCCTTTTTATTTGCTGAATTTTTCTTAGTATATTCCGAAGTTTTGAAAAATCAGAGTTTAATCAAATTCTACATTGTAGAACATTTTCGATCGTAACGTGCAGAACTACCTTAATGTAGCGCATTTGGACTTGAATTTGATTTATTCTCTTCCTGTTCAGATAATTATAAATGGATGATATGTTGTCCTGGTAAAACTAAGTAGGTGTGTCTGTCGTTAAAGACAATTTAAAAGGCAGTTGCAGCACTTGAAACAAACATTTACGGATACAAGGCAATTGAAAACTGTATGTTGAAGAAGTTAATTAGATCCCAGTTATTTGTCTCTGGGAACCAATTCAATCTTATTTAGAAAGCCATTTGCTTCTGAAGTGTTGATTTTCTCGACAAAGTATAGGTTGGTAGAATAGATGAGGTTTAAATGTAATTAGTACGCTATTCTGGGCGTCAAGTAGTTTAGAACAAGTTTGTGTAATTAAAGGCAGGTAGAAGCAACAGTCGAAACAATAAGAAAAAGCAGTAGCTTTAATTAAAACTTGAGGGAAACAAAACACATTATGTAGACACACACTGATGAAAAGATAATAGCACAAATACTTCATAATTAAACACGAAATCAGAATTAATTGATATATAAATTGGCAGATCAGTTAACATTTTAAGTGGTTCTATCACATTGATTAATTGAATACCTCTCTAGGTATGAATTAACATTTGGTATAGACTAATTGATATATCAAATTCATCAAAGGAACAGGTTCAACATTTTATATGGGGCTATACAAATATTTCTATTCTTCTATTAATCGATACCGGTAACATACCAAATTGAATATATATAGTTCTGTCCAAAATTACTAACAATGGTTACTTTAGACAAGAACACAACAGATACTGTAGATCGTACTGACATTAATCATTCAGTGCTGAAATAATAGTCCAGTGCACTCCTCTGCACTCTTCCAGAATGACTGAAGACTTAAGTGGCAGTTATATAAGACGCAAAGTTCATAGTAACTAGTGACTAAAGTCATCCTCCTTATTGCATTTACATTTCGTAAAAAAGACTTATGATCTTATCTTAGGTACAATGGTATAAATTATCCAAACCCTTGGGGTGAAAATGGAAAGATGTTCATTTTATTTCTAGATAACAGTACACTTTATATATTTGCTCTACTAATCAAGGTATCAACTGAAAAGGAAAGGTTATGTGGTAGGTATTCCTGTGCACATTCCAATCCATTTGTCATTATAGAGTCTTTGGCTTAGTTCTACCAACCTGTAACTTAATTTTTGGCCGTACTGAGATTTTGTTATCATTTTAGCATCATGATGAGCTCTAAACAGTAACCGTACTTACTGTGCATGCAAAACTAGCCGAAATAGTGTAAACTCCAATAAATAAATCATTGTTGACAAACATTCGGAATAAATATGACTGGTCTTCTTGTAAGTTTTTATCAAAATTTCATATTAGAAATGGCCTAATACTTGTCATGTGTATATGATAAGACACCGTCTGCTGACGGAACAAAGAAAAAAGATAATGACAGTAAACAAGTCATTTGCTGTTTTCTTCACATGGCAGATTTGGTGGAACGTAACTACAAACGAGTATCGAAGAGAAGTGTGTGCTACTATCGCTTTGTAGTACGATAGAGCAGATCAAATAATAGCTTGAAATATTATTAATATAGCTTATATACTGGCATCTGTACTCGTTTATAAACTAACGTGGCAAAATACTAAAAGTACAGAGCAGGCGGTACTATTAACTGCGAAAGAATTTTAATTAAAGGATTCGCATGCGATGCTTTGAACGTTATTCTTTGTATATTTATAGTCGGTACTCCTTTTCAATTGAAAATGTGTAGTGCATTAATATATTGGTTTCTGGTATGCTGTAATTTCATATTTGTTTTATGATATCTGTTATGCATAATTTATCAGTATGCCTGTACTGCCTGTGTGCATGACTGCAAATATAGCTGGCACGCCAAATGAGTTCTATATATAATCCTTCAAACGTGTGTTACCTCACGTATAAATCTGTCAATAACCATTGATGCACTTATTAAGTTACATTTTAATAGTTAATGTACCACTGTAATAGCAACTTTTTTCATGTGTTTTGCCTGTCTGGAATATAAGTTAGAAAATAAAGTTCTTTAAGGCATTTTCAATCAGAAAATAAATCTATTTATAGAAATATTTTAAAAACTCTTTCTTACCATACGCTAGGCTTTTGTGGCTAACTTTGAGGGCAGCTGAATTTCTCAGACATCAAAGTATTGTATTTGCTAAGATATAAGTTGATATTTTCATGGGGTGTTGACAAGCTCTTTTGGTATCTACACCAGTTGCTCATTAAAATACAAAGGTCATTTATTTCGAACCACTTGTCCCTAAACGCTTGTGACTTCGCTTGTTGTGTAAAATTCTGTCATATAATAAGTCATCCAATTGGCTTACGGAAGGCCGATGGTTCTACAAAGATACCCACCCGTGCCTGAAATAATGCCCGAAGGGGCACATGAGGACCACTACCAACATCTTCATATGGGATAATTATAACACTCTTGATGGAATACGCTGAATGTCAGAGCGTTACCAACATCCTGCACTCTGTCGTACCAAAAACAATAAATTACTTATAATAAACGATTCTTAGGATTGGCAAATGATGTTTCCTCTATTACATTATGTTTAAGTAGAATATTATTATGTTGGATTGTACACATGTTAAGAATGTCTGAAATGTGAGCTCCCTAATTTACTATTCTAATTTGATTGTAGTTAACTGCAATCTAAACATATTAAAGCATGTCACTTAACTAAATAATTATAGGCTATATAACATACAATAGCAAACTAAAACACAATATGTGAGCGGCAAAAAGATTACTAATTAATAAAATCTTCAAACCTAACAAATGGAACTGAAAAATAAGTTATGCAACAAATACAATAATATCATTTTGTGTTTTTATTTAAGAAAATAAATTAATGAAATAAACTAAAAATATATATATATATATATAAATGAATAAATTTCCGACTGGTCATACTATTGATGCCCGGGTAATCTATATTTTGTTTCTTTGTGTAGTCAATAGCTTTTGAATCTTGGATCAGTTATGATATGTAATTACTTCTCGCGCTTTTACATTGTATGCCCAACTAACTTTTATCCTTATAATTATTTGTAGATATATTTTAAAATGTTTCGGCTATTTAAAGTTGATATATTATACAGTGCACTTCTCAAATGTATTTATGATAACTGAGCAAGATGTTACATGATTATAAGATTATTTTTAACCGCCGATGTATATACAGAGCAACCTGTCTAGAGCAATACCCTTTGGGAGATACAAATATTGACTGTTATGTGAAGGTTGTTGTTCTGGAGAGGTAAATTTGATAGTATATTTCAGTTTAGGGAAATTTCTATGATGTTGTTATAGAGAGGTTTTTGCTTAAGAGAGTGCCGCTCTGGAGAGGTTGTACTGTACTGTTATTACTCATACATATAATTTTTCAAATAAATGCCGTCAATAACTTTGTGGTTATATTTACTGTACTATTATAGTTATCCTTGTCTCTTGTGACAGTTTACGTCCTCCAGGTAGCTCAGTAGGTAAGACATAAAATTTCCAGTCACGCGGTTGGGAAGATGTAAAGCAGGAGTACAGTAAGACTAGTAGTTTGTCTTGTCCCTCCGAGTCACGCAGGATGTTAAGCGGAGAACATGTTATTACTGGTAAAAATGCATGCAAAGATGAAAGGGATAAGCCTACAGGTGAAAAGTAAAAGAAAATAATTTTCAATTAACATGTCGACTTTGCTAAACTTTGAACATATAATGCACCTATGTATGATGCATCACGAAAACTTGAGAAAATGTAAAAGAATGGACGATGCATTAATGAATACACCGAGGCATAATCTATAGGTATATTTTAAGACAATTTGGTACGCTAAAGAAAAACTAATTAAGTTATCCTAAAGGTTTGAAGAGGTGATGATGCTGAAATAAATTACAGATGAGTGAATATTGGTACATTTTTTACACATTATGGCAATTGTTTTACAGTTTATCACAACTTCCAGTGTTTGATAAAGCATTAATAAGACATATAATGTGTAATATATTCATCTGAAAACATTTGAAAAATAATATAGGTAAGGGTCGATTTCCCGGAAGCACAGAGAACCCAATACACAGCCAGACAGCCACGCATGTAAAGTAGGCCCACAACGAAAAAAAAACTGTAACGGAAAGATATAGAAGACGGGTTGCTTCAAAAATCCAAGAACCAATACATTTAATTATATGCATAATACACAATGGGTAAGAGGTTTATAAAAGGGTGGGAGTGTTTGGAAAGTGGAAAAAAGTAAGGGTATTCAACAGGGAAAGCCAAGCCCCCATACCGCGGTTTCCCTACACTGCAAACCACAGCAGAGCAAAAACACGCCGTTTATGGCAATAGGTTGCCTTGTAGAACGTAGAAAGTAAAATGTATATAATGGGTCTTATTAAAAAGTGCGTTTATACTAGTAGCTCGATCTGAGATGCTGTAATCGGCTCGAGAGGATTTTTGCAAGATGGAATCTCACGAGGCGGGCAAAAGCCGAGTGTGATCCTACCTTGCAACATCCACGAGAGCCGAATACAAAATCCCAGATCGAGCTACTGTTACAATGACCCTTTTATTAAATACCTCCATCTTTTTGTTTGTTGTATTGTTATTGAATGAATCTTCGATGTTAAAATGGAAATTAGTGAAGTTTTTATGTGCGCTATTCATAGAATTGTGTCAGGTCATGCATATTAATGAAAGTAGTCCGGCAACATACAATACAAAAGGTACAATACGGATTTTGTTTCTGCCTGTTCATATTTACTAGGGAAATACATGTACAAGCCAATTTTCCCCAGAATTTATATAAGTATATAATAAAAATAGTAGGTACTTCAAGACATTACAATTAGTCAAGGCTTGCTGGCTGGATATTAGATTCTGTATTTTGGACTTTTTTTTTAATTTAATGTAAGAATCTTTCTGTATCATATATTCCCATAGTCGTAGCTATAGGTCATACAAAATATCTTGATAAGACTTGGACTGTTTGTGGTAAATATTTTACACAGTTGTACTCCATATCTGTAGCAGCTAGCCGTAATAATTTGACATGCTTGTGTTGATACGAAGACATACACACATCATGTATGACCCATGAACAAAGCATCAATAGACACCTGTCAAGTTCAGAACCTAATATTGTTATAACTACACATTATAGTTGCGTGTTCCAATAATCCAATAAAAGTTTTAAGCAACCTTTTATGGCCTTGATATTATCTGTACATTAAAAACCCATTAAAATACATGTCGATTTATTTCATTTTATACCATTTGTTAGGATATTACGATAGAAATGCATTTCTTGTAAACATTTGGTGTACATATTGACCAGTAAACAGCCAGGTATTGATCGATATATATATGTTATGTAAATTGTTCTTTATACAGAAACTTCCGCATTTACATCCTATTATACCTAGTTTATCCTACCTTCATGCAAAATAAAGGCAAAAATCAAGGGGTCAGATAAATTTTGCTTTATCTGGTCAGTGACTAAATAAAGCTTGGCGGACTACTTTTTGGATTTTTTTTAAAACGACGCCATCTTGTTTTTGAGAATAACTGCTAAAAGACATATTTATGCAATTATTTTCATAAACGCGCTTTTATTAGGTATGTGAGACCATCACAAATGTATAGTGTATGCATACCGTACTTGCAATTACTACAAAAAGTTTTTATAACGGAAACGCTCGGAGAAACGGAAAGTGACTCATGTATAGCGTTTGTTCAGAATTTTAGCGTTCTACTCGTCAATCTAGGAATATATTGCATCTGTAATGGAGTGTTATTGAATAAAATCATCTAGGAAACGGTTTGCCTATTCGTTTTGTCAAGCGGCGATATGGCGTGTATATAAGTCCCGTCAATCGTTTGCTTGGTGAGGATGGGCAATCCGACATTCAACTGAACTTCGGACAAAACTTCACTTGGCAGCAAATTAAAATTATTCTTTAATGTTCAGCAGAACAGAGAAGTCAGACACAAAGCAGAACAAGGTTAGCCTTTGTTTTTCGTCTCTAATTTTATAATATTTTTATTTTAAAGACCTGTTTGTGTAATGGTGGGGCGTATTAATTTCTGTGCAAGACAGACTCAGATCTAGTTGGTGGTAAATTTTGAATTTTAATTAAAGAATGATTTTAGATCAGAAGGTAGGATAAATAGAACATTAGGTTACTGTCTTATAAATTTAAATTTATTAAGTTCGTCTACGAAAAAATAAAAGTCTCGGCAGAGCCTCGACTTTTATATTTTCTCCGACTCACTTAATAAATTTAAATTTATAAGACAGTAACCTAATATTCTCTATATATTTTGTTTCAGTGTGACAAATGTACAAGACAATTCCTATAAATTAATTCCAAAGCTTTTTAATAAATAGTAAAATAACCTATCTGATATATGCGATTCTACACCATACCTTTCATGTTCAACATCAATGAGTTCTGATATCATTTACGCTGATAAAAATGCAATATACATCAATGACCTCATATTTCAGACGCTATTAAAGATAAGAAGAGACATTTCTGTCGAGAAGCGTAGTGTCTATCGGAAGGTTAAAACAGTAAGATTGCAGTATGCTCATTAAAATCAGACATCTTTTCTAACCGCAGATCCGTGTTTTGCTATTTAAGACATGAAATGATTTTATTTTAAAATGCATAAAACCAGCAGAAGAGAAAAAGGTAAGAATGACTTTGCCCAATATCGACCTATATTATGCGCAATAAATCTAATGAAAACTCAACCTTAAAAACGACAACATTAATCCATCAGGAGCAAGCAAATGTCAAAAAAAATATCAAAAAATTATGAACAGATTATCACTTAACATGGCATTCCTATCGTATCTCTTAAAGTTATAAGGAACTATTGCAACAGTGATGTTTAATATATCTCATATCTTGCATTGTTTGTAATTTAAAAAATAAAGCTTTAAAACATTATCTTTAAAATAGATTTGTTTTATTTTCATATATTTAAACAATTATCATAGTTCAATGTACTTTTATAAGTTATCATCACCTGACTTTTAATGCTAGGGGTACATGTTGTGTATTTCACATGTCATTACCTCTCATAAACAAATAAAATCAAACCGAGACTACTATTGCGCTATACTTTTACATTATATGCTTCCTTTTGATCTTACTATGGATAATTGTTATTAATATGGAAAGTCATGAGTGCTTGTAATTATTTTTCTCATGAGACATTTTGAAATAAAGTTAAAAAGTAGAAACGAAAATATGTTCCCGGAATAACCCTGTGTCAAAGCCTTATAGTCAATTAGAATTATAGGTCTCGTGGTTCATTTCCATGGCAACATTGATTTTCCGATATTGCTATTTTCTACTATCAACATGCATCTTTTTAGCTTAGTTATTAGTATATTAATTCCATACTATCAATAAAAATATAAAACAAAATTTAACAAATCAAACTGCCCATTTCATGGAATCCGACCGTAATTATTAACCTTACACACGCCTATTCATTCGAATAGAATCCGTCATCAACGACGATCTTCTTACATTCCAAATTACACTCATACAAAGTTTGTCGGCAAATAATGCCCGTTGTTTCAGGTGAGCTCAAATAAAAAAAAAAATGCTGAAAATTATGTACTTTTAAGATAAAAACTATTAATGTGCAATTACTGATAGGTAACTTAATGTCGATAATGACGTCAGTTTAACACAATAATGTTTTGACCGTTCCTGCAGTAATTAGTTATTATCACGGCATTATGAAACTGTTACAGTTAGTGCGAAAACGGGGGCAGTTTATTGTAATAGTACAGAATGAATAATTAAACAAACACAATTTGTTTGTCGTAAATGTTATTGTAAACTCTCATATTTGCTACCGGCGTAATACTACTTTCTTAAGACAGAATTATAGATAATATATGAAGTTTTCAAGATAAGTCCACGTTATAGTGAGATTCAAATGTTCAATAGAATAAACAAAGATAACTGTGTAGACTCCATTTTTGATTAATCCAATGTACAGAAAAGTTACTCTCCAAGGATTAAAGTAAAAACTGTGATTGCTTACATAAGTTAAAGTACAAAATTGGAGATAATGCACAAGTATTTAAGAAAGAGTAAAGCTCTGCATTTCGTCACATTGCATAATCACTGTATCAAGTTTAATTTCCTTCAGTTGAAAAAAGAAACAAGGTGACAGTTAATGCAGTTCTGCACGTTTGATATACCGGAAGTAATGACATAACGTCATTTATCCGGATAACGTAGAATAAAGCCTGAACTTAGTATACGTCAACAAAAACATAGCAACCTGTTAAAACGGCAGAAACACAACCTTTCTGGAGATAAGATATGATCTAAAAATGACACCTTAAATAACTCCAAGGAATGTCTCAAAATCAGCGGATCTCTTTTAACATGGGCAAATATCTTTAAAATAAGCAATACGGACCTATCCTATACATGTTATTTCACCATATTGTATGTTTATAATAGTGTGTTTCTTTTACTAATTTATTAAATATATTCTGAACATTTTAAAAAAAACAGTGTTTCATCAAATTCTACATTTTTAGAAATTATTTTTTGATACGAACGTACAGAATTACCTTAAAACTGTTCACGGTATCGTCGTGGTTATTTTTCTGAACACACCCCATCATCTGGGATTGTATCAAGCTATTTGAAATTTCCTTCCGACAGTTTACGTTTATTTTTAGAATGAATATACAATATGTGCAAAATAAATACTAAAAGGATGAGAAATCTATTATTCAATTATCATTGATAAAGTTGATAAAGTTATAGTGCTTACACTCATCACTGCCGCTAATTGCAAGTTATCGTTGTTTCAAGTTATTCTAATTTCCTTAAAGTAGTAAGTTATAATTAAAATACCTTAAACATTTTGGGACATTCGGAATTGAAAAGCAGGGCGTCTTAGTCTCATAAGTTTGTTGTAAAATATGAATATGTATAAACATGTTTTATAGATACTTATGTAAGCCACTTTCTACAATTCTCAGACTTATAATATGTGACATGTTACATGACTTAAGACAATTTTACTTAATATCAAGGATTTTCATGACATTGTTTGTCTTAGTTCTTAGTACTTAGAATGTTTTATAGTGAGCTTAGGCTGTACATAAAATTCAAGTTGTTTTAGAAAATTTACATTCAGCTTTATGTTGCTGTTTGATGTATTTCCAACAGCATTTAACAAAATATTGACCGCTTAAAATACACAAATCATTCCGTGCCAAAACGCCAAATAACAAGTATTTGTAAAGTCAAATGAGGATAAACATTATACTACAGATTTAATGGTGGTCAGTTAACCTACCGCTTGCTCCTATATTCCGTTTCAATACTGACTTATGTTCTCTGCAAGGCTTTGATAACTTCCTCAAAGAAAGAAAGAATGGGGATGAATGACTTTTTAAAAATTAAGTGTTCATGCATTGTCTTCATGGAGATAGTTTGTCAAGACTGGGGATCAAACACCAAGCCTATAGACTGGGTTAAGTTGTGTCTACTGACCAAACCAGGCCGGTCTGCAAACTTCCATATCATTCGCTATGTCAATGAATGAAACTTTCGGCGTTATGTATGACAGTGTTCTGCCTACTGATTTAACCGATACGGCTGGTAAAATATGATATTACTCGTTAAGCCCAGGGACAAGACATTGTTATTTCCATAGGCCGGTCTGTCAACTATAATATAATTCGCTAAGTCCTGGGATCAGACTCCCGGCCGATAGACTGACTGAATTGTATCTCCTGAACAAACCAACCGGTATAAAAATAAAATATAAGATCTGTATCGTATGTCTGTTTGACGGGTCTTTTCTATATCCTCCGATTTCGTCTGATACCCTGAGGTGTAAGGTGCCTAATGTGATGTAATGTATGAAAGAATCATACGCCGCTACAAGAATAAAATAGTGCTTTCAAGAAAGCATTCGTTTTATTTATGTATTCTAAATAAAAATATTACGGTCGGTATGCAAAAAAAAGAATCTATCATAAGTTAAATGTACGGATTCAGAGTCTCGTTACCGCCTAAACAGTAACCCTCAAGCACAGTATTTCCACACATTCAGCCAGTCAGCCAGTGAAAGATTCTTATATCACCCACTATACATTTGAACAAGTTAAAACAGCCAATGTGGAACTAGATCGGACACATCTCATAGGCTTCTAGGGCTTCTTCATTTACAGTAATCAACTTAAAAGTTGTTTTAAAGTAGAACTAGGCAGACGGAAAATGAGATGTTTTGATAACTATAAACTAAAATCACACGCTATGTACACTTGTACATTTTGCAAACATTACCGTCGGAACCGTCTTGCACAAAGGAAAGTAAATTATAAAGCTAAAATATAATCGATATGTTTTCTTGTTGCTTATTCAAATATCAGTAGATTGCCACACAGACTATATGTTGACACAATGGCGTTTAGCTGAAGTGTGCAAACACGTACAGTCTAGCTTGTCATGTTATTATTTACTACATTGACAGTATGAAGGGGAATAAAACAGCTGTTACATAGAAGTACAAGAATTGGACAATACGGAATGGTCATAAATGTACATACTCGAAATATCTCATAATTGTGAGAATAATATCAACACAGAGTCGACTGCATAAAAATGACATGAAGGAAAACACATTTAGCCGTAATATCTAACTAAATTGTACAATCCTAACTATTATGTGAGAATATAAGAATGCATAATACTAATCCTACAGTTTCCATTCCTTTAGAAGCATTGAACATGTTGAAAGCATAAAAAGCAACTAAGCAAAATAATAACAGATTCTGTGATCCCATAGGACAAAAAAAGGTGCATCCAAGCTCGGAGAGCCCAAAAAGACTTCTGTTACGTACAAATATATGTATAACTAGATATTAGTTTCCATCTATTATATCATTGGTGCCACCAAAATAGGGTTTCTGGCTTGTACGAAAACCAGACTTCATTTGGAATGTCAACGTCGTTCCAAGTAAATTCTTGGCCAGAACTAAAATCATTGGAATAGAAATGACTCTGAATGACCACATTGATTTGAAACGGAACACAGCAGTATTACATTCATAAATTATTTTTTCTGTATGAGCCTTTCTGAAATCTGTACATTCATAGATTACAACTGAAAACAAAATTGAAATTAGTCGAAATATAAGGGATGTTTTGAAAATTATGATACTAGTCTCACGTGAGGGACTGTTGATTTTTTTCACAAATTTACATGCACTGCACTTAGACTATGCTTTGTCCAAAATAATTCTTGGAATACGTAAATGCTCACTTTTTGTGTTAAATTTTATAACGTTACCTTTTCACCATGCTTGTAAATTTACGAACATGCTATGAAATAAGTCCTAATAAATGTGTAAATTTCCGCTCTAAATGTATGTCTTGTTATTTTCTATACATTGTACAGTTTGTATTATATTGTTACGCAGTTTTAGCACAAAATCGATAAAAAGAGCGTAAAATTTGGGGTTTCAAGTTAAATAAGACAATCTGGATACATATTTCTTTTTAAAAACATTGTTCTTAAAACGTTAAACTGATATGATGCCAGTTTCAAAACTGTCGTATCAAAACATATAATGTCGATCACTTAACATCTGACAATCTACAAACCAACAACAGTACTTATTCATTCTGATCATTTCAAATGATCCACCATTTACAATCTATAAATGCTAAGTAAAATGTGGAGAAAACAAGCACAAATTATGTATGTCATGTTAGTTTGACATAGTAAAAGTGTTTTAAATGATCTTTTTCACAAACTAAATATCATTATCCATTTTTAAAAGCCTTGTTTAAAAAGCCTTTGTTATGAAGATTACCGGATCCATTTTGACATTCGTAGTGCATTTGACTTTACCACATTTGTGTCTATATAAATTATGCAGCCTGTAATACCATTTGAAAGGTTGAAATTACCTTTTCTATTAATGCACCTTGCACATGATTCTGATTGGTCATAACAAATTATGAGGATAGTACTATCATAAATTTACGAACACATCTCGTAAACACATACAAACATTTTAGTTTTATAAAAATTGTTCTATAAATTTATAAGGAACGAAAAAATCTTTTCATGACCACTATTCAATATAATATGATGTAAGCATATCCTTCGAGGAATATTTACTTTGAATTTAACACGATACTAGAAAGTGGATGGTTACTGTTAATGTAGCGCATTTGGACTTGAATTTGATTTAATCTCTTCCTGTTCAGACAATTATAAATGGATGATATGTTGTCCTGGTAAAACTAAGTAGGTGTGTCTGTCGTTAAAGACAATTTAAAAGGCAGTTAATTGCAGCACTTGAAACAAACATTTACGGATACAAGGCAATTGAAAACTGTATGTTGAAGAAGTTAATTAGATCCCAGTTATTTGTCTCTGGGAACCAATTCAATCTTATTTAGAAAGCCATTTGCTACAGAAGTGTTGATTTTCTCGACAAAGTATAGGTTGGTAGAATAAATGAGGTTTAAATGTAATTAGTACGCTATTCTGGGCGTCAAGTAGTTTAAAACAAGTTTGTGTAATTAAAGGCAGGTAGAAGCAACAGTCGAAACAATAAGAAAAAGCAGTAGCTTTAATTAAAACTTGAGGGAAACAAGACACATTATGTAGACACACACTGATGAAAAGATAATAGCACAAATACTTCATAATGAAACACGAAATCAGAATTAATTGATATATAAATTGGCAGATCAATTAACACTTTTAAGTGGTTCTATCATATTGATTGATTGAATACCTCTCTAGGTATAAATTAACATTAGGTATAGACTAATTGATATATCAAATTCATCAAAGGAACAAGTTCAACATTTTATATGGGGCTATATAAATATTTCTATTCTTCTATTCATCAATACCGATAACATATCAAATTGAATATATATAGTACAGTCTAAAATTACTAACAATGGATACTTTAGACAAGAACACAGCAGATACTGTAGATCGTACTGACATTAATCATTCAGTGCTGAAATAATAGTCCAGTGCACTCCTCTACACCCTTCCATAATGACTGAAGACTTAAGTGGCAGTTATATAAGACGCAAAGTTCATAGTAACTAAGATCATCCACCTTATTGCATTTACATCTCGTAAAAAAGAGTTAATATGATTTTAGGTACAACGGTATTCATTATCCAATCCCAGGAGGTGAAAATGGAAAGATGTTCCTTTTATTTCTTGATAATACACTTTATATAGTTGCTCTACTAATCAAGGTATCAACTGAAAAGGAAAGGTTATGTAGTAGGTATTCCTGTCCACACTTCCAATCCATTTGTCATTATAGAATCTTTGGCTTAGTTCTACCAACCTGTAACTTAATTTTTGGCCGTACTGAGATTTTGTTATCATTTTAGCATCATGATGAGCTCTATACAGTAACCGTACTTACTGTGCATGCAGAACTAGCCGAAATAGTGTAAACTCCAATAAATAAATCATTGTAGACAAATACTGCAGAACGTAATAAACATATGGTGCATTTCATTATAAAAATATCACTACATTTTCGTTTTATACTTTGATAACTGATACCTACAAAAATGACTTATGTTGCACAACAGATGAATATATATTTTTTTCAATTTGTTTTATTCTAATTTGTAGTCAAATATATATTACTGTGCAAATGATCATATATGACATATGTAGTCGTGAGTTATAACTTTGAAGAAAAGGAAATTTACAGTATCCTATGCATTTTATAACGGTTTCAACCAGTTGCTAGACATTTTACGTTTGCGGCCAAAAAGCAAAAAGCAAAGATCAAGTTTTCATTCGTTGCACATATAAAACAGCATCGCGACATTTAAGAAATGTAGTTTTAGCATTACATATTATTCATGGTGGCTGCTTGCCAAATATACAATTTGATTCGTTAGATATTAATGATATTTTAATTTGCCGTTATTTTGTGTGATCTGCAATTCATTAGAATTAAATGTTTCTGAATTTCTAGAATGGGAATTACCCTTGCATCCTTTTATTAAAGAGTATTTTTAAAGAGATATATTCTGATTTTATAGCTACATTACTGTTTACAAATAAAATAAAAATTGAAATATAGGTAGGCACTTATTTTCAAAAGGGCACTTAACCATTAAAAAGTCATTGCTTTTCGAAACTTCAAATGTGATTTTCTCAAAAATGGAAAAGGAACATACAGATATGTATAATTAAATGGACTGACTGCCAGATTGTAACAACAAGGTAGAAAGAGAATTTTAAGATATCGGGCAGTTAATGCTATATTTCTAAAGACGGCTTGAACCTTAGTTACTTACAGATTACTTGTTATGGAAACACATGAGAATTAGGTATTTTACATTCTTTTCCATTCGCAATTGCTTGTTGGTACGAATTCCTCATTGGTGTATAAGTTTATAATAAAATGTATTAGTGTTTGATAGCCCTCTTGCGCTTTTGTAGAATCAATATTTATTAAACAAAAGTCATTTTGAAAAATCTTCTGATTGAAATGTCTAAGTTAGCAACTCTTAAAAACAGAAATATCTAACGCCTAAGGCTTTTACTGGCACTTTTAGACAGCATCAGGGGCCTTCAGAAAGAATTTTGACGTGGTTCAGAAAGTTTTCATATACCCTGTGGTATTTGAATTTTTTCCGCGCGCAAATATTTTTTTTCATAGATAGAAAGCTCACATGTCGAGCTCAGCCCTATATATCTTTAATTCATTCTAAAGAGCTAAAACCTGACCCCAATAAGCAAAAGTAAAAAGTCTACACGCATACTTTTAGACAGGGTGACCATTGCGCGCGAACCCTGACTCTAGACTGCGACTTTCATTTCAAAGTTTAAAGTGTGTGCTTTCATTTTCACATTTCTTTTCGAGAAAGACTGAAGGTCATCTGACGTCATTTTCTGTGTTGTCAAAGCATACTAATGCCTTGCGAGGTTGTGTCAAAATGGACCCGGTGCTCTAAAATTTTACTAATAAAACGGAACTATTTTGTTTTAAATGTAAAATGGGCATTTAGTTAAGCTAAAACAGAAATAATAGATTTATGCAATATCTAAATATATCGAGGTTAAGAGTGTAAATGCATTTTTAGCCGCTTATAGGAAAAACAAAGATCAAGTATCATCAACTCTGACAGTTTTGCAACAACTCTTTAAACTGCAATATGTCTTAATCAACTCATGTCGACAAAAGCATTAACTGAACATACAATTACCAATTGTTTTGGATCAAGAGACGCCTCCATAAAAGGTTTAGCAAATAATTGATAGTTTCTCATACTGAAGATCAAGAGAATTAGCAGTACTTCCTATCCCATAGTCACAGATCATCCATTACATTTGTCTTATTCTTAGAAATAGTGTGCTACAGAAAGAAAAACCATGGGAAGAAAGGTTTCTCCCTAATTAAGACGCTCATTTCATTCAAACATGGGTGATATTTTTCTGGGTTTTCATTTACGATAGTCGGTAGTCGTGACAGAAAATAATGTTAAGAGATATAAGAATAGTTTGCATACTGTTTAAGACTTTGTTGTTACGTCTGACTATACGTTTCCTCATATTTTTTCAAACAGATTTATTGTTCATTCGGAGGATGTTAATTTGGTTCACTCAGATCTTCTGATTCAGTTGCATATTGCAATTCTCAAAGTGCAATAATGGTATGGTTATACTTTTTGTATGCATCATTAAAAGTTATTTAAGTAAAACTTATTTTATTGTGCATAATAAATGACTGGTCTTGTTTGGTTTCGTATCAGACTCTACAAGAAGAGATACTACATAATCGCATGGTACTCCACCACACACTCAATCTCTGTTATCTTGTGGATGCGAAAGGAGTGTGCCATTTGTAAAAAGTGAGACGATTCAAGTTTAAAATGTTAAGGAGGTAGGTTACCTTGTTACAAGGTTAAATTCAAGTTTGTTGAACCGCAGCATTTTTTTTTGCATTTCGTGTTATATGGAGTTTGACCTGCTACAATCTCAATTTCTTTTGTCTCTGCCCCTTCAAATTCAATTTTATCTAGGTTTGAAGAACATGACCCTCTAAAGATATTTCATATTAAAAGAAGAAGGAAAATACGGATATTTAACACTTTTCAGTGTATTTAAGTTTCATTGATATCCGTAGAAGTCTGCATAATTGATAATTTTACTAGTATGCACGTTAGCTTTCTAATACAAGCTTTAAATGCATATGTCGCGGGGCTCGTGTTTCCATGGTAACGCATTTTCTCTCATTTTTAAACAATTATGTATAAAAATAGGCGTTTTCGACGGCCTAAGTGGCATTCTGTTAATGACTAACATGGAATATTTGGGAAATATTATTAGCAAAATACCATGCACTTTACATGGTACCCTATTTTTCTTAAAGTTTACAGTAACCATGGCAACAGAGATGTTTAAAATAGCTTATATCTTGCTTTTTGTCGTAACTTCTTATAAAAAAATATTGAATAAGATTATCTTTCTAGTTAATGTAGCTTTAAAACATATTATTTCTAACGTAAGTTATATTTTCTTGTTATTTGCATTGATTCAAACAAATTTCACAGCTTAGAATACATACGACAGTACCCCTCGCCTGGCATTTTTCATGGAAAAATCGTTCAGCATGCTGATATTATTCTAATGGATATTGTTGAAATGAAAATAAAAAGCCGAAGTTGTGTTTCTTAAATAGACCAGTGTCAACGCTTTTGAATTTTACATTTAGATACATAGGTCACGGGCTTCGTTTCCATGGTAACATCAATTAAATTTAAGGAACCAAATTTTTCTACTGAAATTTGAACAGTTTTAGATCTTATTTTAGTATATAAGTAACAAATTATCAACGGAACCTGAAAAATAGGTATTACAAATCAAACTGCTAGATTTTTTATTTGAAAATGGCCGTTACAAGTAACCTTTCATCCAACTATATTCCAGATAACATTGGTTACCATCATCCATTTTCTTACAATCCGCATAACGTTTCAATATAACTACATAAAAGAAGCAAAATGTTGATGATTATTCAGAGCAAAAGATTCATAACAAATATTTCAGCAAATCTTTGTCATTTGAAGATAGTTAAAATAAAGAAAATGCACAGAATTACGTACTTTCAAGATAAAAGCTATTAATTTTGCGCGGTAACTGACACGTAACGTCATGACGTCAATGACGTCATTTTATAACAACATTGTTTTGAAGCGTTTCTGCGGCAGTTGATTCATTATTTCTGCATTATTAAACCATAAAGTATCAGACTGGAGGCAGGTTCATGATTTGTTTTCAGGAGAATGAATATACAAACACATTTAATTTGTCGTAAACGTCGTCGTAAATCGTCACGTTAGCTTCCGGTTGGACATGCGCACATACAAATATGAAGGTAACCTACCTCCTTAAATTCTGTTCATTGGTATAGTTAAAAACAAAAGGAATAGATTAATAAGGGGCATGGTAGCAAGCCACTTAGCATATAGACCAAGGCTGGGACTGTATAGGACATTGGATTCTATAGACCGATTGTTCTCAAAAAGAAGATATATATACGGTGCTGCTTAGGATATGTCAGACTAAGTTTGAAGTATTTATCACTTCTTGTGTAGTCCTAGATGTTGCCGAACTGTTTTCCTAATTAATTAAGGACTTTTGTCTGGGCAGCAACAGTTGAATAATATTCTTGATGGGCGGGGATATGTGTTATAAACATTTATTCTATTTTTTATTGCTTGTCTTGATATTTTTATTTTGTGAAGCGGACCATTTATATTTTAACATGCAAGAGGAATCGGTCTTTTTAGTTCACTGCTATGCAGAATATAATTGTCCCTTTTACTGCTTATCCACAACACCATACACTATTCAGGATTGAACCACTACCTACCGCACTGTTCAAGAGATTACAAATAATTTTGTGAGGTTTGGGAGTCTGGTGAAGAATGTAGTCAGTTTTGCAATAAGAGTCATTTGCAAAACGTCTGGCTCTGCTTTTTGTTGAATCAAGAAAGTCTGTTAGGCAGATGAGAAAGAGACAAGGACCACAAACACCAGGATAGAACAAATACTTTCAGGATAAACTTGAGAGAAGCTCAAATGGATACTGCATCGTTTCCCTGCAAAACTCGAACATACCAACTGTACACTTTCTGAGTGTACCCTTATAAAACAGTTATATTATAATAATATGCGAGTTTCACAAACATAACACAAACTGTCTGTGATTTATGTTAAAATTGAACTTGCCATAAATCATTATAGACAGATACTGTTGAATATAATAGACGTATACTGTATTTTCATATGCATATAACATTACATTCTATACCTAGAAAACAAATACCTGAGACAGTGGACTACTCTTGCACCGATGTCTTGGTCTGAGTTCTTGTCAGATACATTGAACTGTGCATATGGTCATGTAATTATGAAATACTTGGCCGCGAGTTGTGCCCTTGATAAACAGGAAACATACAGTAATATATGCATTTCATAACGGTTTCAGTCAGTTACTACAAATTTCGTTGAAACTTGGAGGTGAGCCTAAATAAACCAGCACAAGAAATCGAGTTATATATAGAAGGCATCGTACAAAATTGTACTATATTCTTGTTAGTGGAATGTATATTTTTTCAGATATTTTCAAGCATTAGATTGTTATATGCCATTTAGTTTAAATTAATACAATTTATTTATGTCGACTATCTGACAAGCAGACAATTTGATAGTAAGACTTTAGTAATATTTTCATTTGCATTAACTGGTGTTTGTTGCTTTTTTTAACAGGCGAAATTCATTACAATTAATTATTTCTTATCCGAATATTTTGTAAGAACATTTTGTCTAAATATTTAAATTTCTAGACTGAAATTTTACTTGCATTATCTTATTTAAGACGATTTTTCGCAAAATATATTCTGAATTTAAAGCCATATTATTGTATATAGATAAATACAATTGGAAATATAGAAAAGCGATGTTGTTTTGGGCTCCAAAAACCATTGGTTGTACCAGTTTAACCATTAAAACGTAATTTCTATCCAAAACTTCAAATGCGATTTCCTCAAAAGGGAAAAGGACTTGCATGTTTTTAGAAACAAAGTAACTGAACTCCAGGCCCCAATTTCTTTTGTTTGTTTTTGTTTGTTTTGGGTTTAACGCCGTTTTTCAACAGTATTTCAGTCATGTAACGGCGGGCAGTTAACCTAACCAGTGTTCCTTGATTCTGTACCAGTACAAACCTGTTCTCCGCAAGTAACTGCCAACTTCCCCACATGAATCAGAGGTGGAGGACTAATGATATCAGACACAATGTCGTTTATCAAATAGTCACGGAGAGCATACGCCCCGCCCGAGGATCGAACTCGCGACCCCGAGACCAACGCTCTTACCTATTGAGCTTAGCGGGCGGGCTCAGGCCCCAATTTTACGAAAAAACTTAAGTAATTGCTTAGCTAAGTCTGTTATTTCAAATGCTTATTTCTTTTTTTTTTGCCCTTTATGCGTCTTCAATGTTGTCTTTTTCATCTATATCAGACCCGTACATGACTATTTCATAGATCAAAGCACAACAATTCTGAATTTTACAGAAAATGAAGTATAAAAATCAGAAATATACTTAAGCAAGTACTTAAGTTCGTTATGTTGTGCTTAAATAGAAATATCATATTTGCGTGACTGAAATAAGCACTGCAGAAATATACTACTAACCATAGATTAATTTAGCTATAAATATATTGGTATAGAAAAAATCAACATTAAATAACAATAATTAAATAATAATAATTAAATAACAAACGTCCGGTAGGGACGTTTTTATTGACGAGACAATCCGGGTTCGGTTCCCAACTCAGACATGTCTTTACTTGGGTTAACTATTCAATAAAAAGGTTAAGAAAGCAATACTCGTCTGATATATGATTTTTGGGACAATGTCTGATTTTATACATACTCATGAAGGGTATTTATTTTTACAAAACTCAGTACTGCAATATTTAGATACACAGTGATTACAGTGGTTTTAAACGTTACAAAGTCGCTTACAGAAATGATAAGACCAAGAATAATTGACTTTGACAGCTATGCAACTTCTGCAATATAATCAAGTCGTGGGAACAATAATAGTAACATAACATACCATAATAAAGTTTTTTGGATCAAGAGACGTCTCCCTAAAAGTTTAAGATGTAATTGATAGTTTCTTATCTTGAAGATAAAGAAAATTAGCAACGCCACATCCCACAGTCACACATCATCCGTAACATTTGTCTGGTTTTAAGAAATATAGTGCTACAGAAAGAAAAATAAGGTCATAGGAGGAATAGGGAAGGTTTCCCTTTCAATTCAATTAAACATGGATAATATTTATATAGCCGAGATCCGTGACAAAACACTGACATTGGTTATACTAATGTGTATATACGCAGAAAGAAGCCCCTTTGTTTATATACTTTTTATTAGATAAGTCAAAGCACTAATGCTGATAATTCTTGTTATTAAAACATTATAACAATATTACCAATCAATCAGAAAAAAATATCATGTTTGTTTACAATGCTATGAGATATAAATATGCACTTTCGACAATGATTTGCATACTTTTTAAATGTTTTTGTATCGTCTGACTAGGTTTCCTCATACTTTCTAGGACAACCAGTTTTATGGCTTATTCGGCGGATGTAAATTTGGTCTTAAATGTTGTGATTATGTTGCATAATAGTGATGACAGTCAAGTGTATTTGATAGAATAGCCTCTTTGATGAAAACGATAAAAATAATATATATGATATTCTTTATTTGTAATAAGCCATTTATGGTACATGAACAAAGCATCAATATACAACGTACAGAGAACATTGGTAATACAGCGAGTCACATTATGCAACATATAAAATACAAGACATAATGCAATATATAGAATACAACACATTATGCAATATATAAAATACAACACTTTATGCAATATATAAAATACAACATACAACATATTATGCAATATATAAAATACAACACAAATCTAGCATTTGTAGGAGAGACAAATTTACATATAAATCAACGTATTTGTGTTTAGACGTCTCATATTATTCGTTAATTTTATAACATTAAAACCCTGGCAATTCATACAATTAATCTTCTCCGGTATTATTGAAATTAAATATTAGAGAACACCTTCCTCATTTAAACGCCTTATAAACATATGTTGATAGTTTTCTTACTTCATATTCATTTGCAGAATTCAACAACGCAGTAAATTTAACATAATTTGGCAAATGCCAGAAATATTTCGTAATGTATTGTTTCCTTAAATCTAAATAAAGTGAGCATTCTATGACAAAATGATATTCGTCTTCTAAAGACTTACATAATGTACATTTTCTATCATCAAATGGAGTTCTTTGAGGCTTTTTCCATCTTCCACATTCTACTTCAAGTCTATGAGATGACACTCTTAATTTTGATAATACAATACGATATTTAGTAACATTTGTAATATTCAAGTACGGTTTAAATTAAAAAATGCAATAGATCTATAAAACAGAGCTCTGGATGATTCATTTAAACTTGCTTGCCAATCTTGTACAAAATTGTCTGTTAAACGTTGCTTTACAATTGAAAGAAAAATGTTTACATCTCCAACACCTTGATTAATCCACACTTCATAGAAACCAAGTTTTGATAATAAGAAGTTTATTTCGGTCACCCAGTTTGTCCTGTTTAGATAAAGACCTGGATCTGTTATTAACATCTTATATGCAACTTTTATATATTTTGTGTCCGGACTAGAGCCATTTTTTAACCAATATCTAATTATAGATACAAAACGTCTAAACAAAAATGAAATTCTACCAGTTTCTCCATATACAAAAGTGTTCTGAGTGCATAGTTTCACACCTAGAATGTGTTTACAAAAATGCATGTGTAGTTGTTCTATTTTCAAGCCTTTATTAAAGCCCCAGACTTCTGAGGAGTAGTTAAGAATTGGTGCTATCAATTTATCAAATAGTTCTAACAAATCTTTTGGTGCGAAAGGGGCAAATCTATATATGTATTTATTTAGCTGAAATATTTCCTTTAGAGCTTGTCCCAATAGCATATTATCAGTTTCATTGTAAGCTCCTCCGCTCGTGAATATAAGACCTAGATATTGCAACTTTGTTACTATTTCTAATTGGGTATCATTGTAATAAAATTGTTAGTTTTGTGGAAGCCTACCATCACTTCTAATCACCATTATTTTTGTTTTCTTGGTATTTACAGGCAGTTTCCAATTGAAACAATAATCTGCTAAAACATTAAGTGAGCGCTGCAGGCCATCAGCTGTTTTGGAAAATAAAACTATGTTGTCTGCATACAATAATAAGCACAGTTTCAATGTTCCTATATCTACGCCTTCTACACCCTTTAAAACAAAAGTGTCCTCTATATCATTAAGATACATACTAAAACGAAAGGGAGATAAACACTCCGCTTGTCTAACTCCTAAAAACACGAAAAACTGTCACTGACAGTATTCATTAACTTTACTTTTGATTTAAAAAATTTGTACATTGACCTAATGACATCTAAGAATTTTCCTCTAATACCCAACTTTATTAATTTATACCATAAAATATCCCTCACTACAAAATCAAAGGCTTTCGTAAAGTCGACGAAAGCACAATACAAGTTTTCATTATTACCTAGACAATGTGAAATAAGAGCATTTAAAACAAATATATTGTCTACAGTACACATCTCTTTACGAAAACCTGCCTGGGCTTCAATGTATACATTGTAATATAGAAAGTAAAGAACTCTTTAGCTTTTTAAACAAGAGTCTTTTTTACCCAGTAATTAAAAGACTTCAATGAGCGACCGAGTAGATGGCATAAGAACTTGAAAGAGATACTAGTCTCATTATAATCATGTTGATTTGCTTACTAGTACGGAAATGGATCGTGTGTACTATTACATGCTATAAGTATTCGTAGTCAGTATACAATTATCAGAAATATACTGTAGTTCAGTAACATACTGGTATCTGGCATGATGTAGTTTTATATTTTCTTTGTAACAGGCCCGGTACCCACCCTTTATCTTTTAGACTTCAACTGTGTAAATAACAATCTTTAAATTCTATTTTGTTTAGTTCTGCCCATTGTTTTCTCGTTTAGGGCAACACCATTATTTTAACTTGGGGCATACGCCACTTTTCATGGAATTACACTCTGTGTAATATTAAAAGTTCCGTGTGCACCGCCGTATGATTACATCTACAGGTGTATCTAAATTAAATTCTGGTACTTATAACATGTGTAAATGTTGAGTTCTGCTCAACCCGGGGCTAATGGGCGTGTACTGTAGTTTGTATTTCCGCTACCGTCCACGAACAGGCTCTATCAAACCGAACCTGCAACATTTATGTCTTGTTGGGCGACCTGTGGTTTTCCACCTTTTTATTTTATTGTAAATAAAATCAAGATAATCTTTTCAAGCAACTGTTCAAATTGATTATTAGGTACAATGTGTAATAGACTGAAATAGTACCCATGTTCAAAGCATATTCAGCATTGCATCTGTCTGAACATTATCTTTGCAACACACAGGAAATAAGGTACTGCCAAGCCATTGTATTAAGGAAAACATTGAGAAATATGTGAAGTTGGATTATGCATAGATTAATATATCGAGGTAAATTATCATTTACTTTGTTAGAACGTTTTACATGTAATAGAAAAGATTCGCAGACACACATTCACGCATCTTAAAGAATTGTCCAATGCGTTGGAGCAACATTACACATTTTTCAGATTGTAGTATATACATTGCTAAATAATTCTTTTTGAAAATATGCAGTAAGTAAATGTTATTAAAATGATAACTACTTACTAGAAAGAATATAGTATTGTTTCCTTTTGTGAATGTTTTGAAAGAGGATATACATGTAATAATAATATAATATGTGAAAATATGTTTCACTTAATGTTTCTGCATGGTCAAAGCTAAAATCATTAAAATATGGCTTTGTATCACTCTACTTTTAAACTTCAGTCTCTTACATAGGAGTATTTTCATCTAAAAGAAGCTTCTTGTACATTATTACGGACTTATCTCCGACTCTGTTACATCTGAAGCAAAAGTATTTAACTTTTATTAGCAAATATATTGTCAGCTAGCACAGGATAATATCAGTCTACTTGAAATATGTAGGTATATTGTTAGTGGATACGCCTTCGTGAAAATATTCAATAGTCTCCCTTATCGGTGATGATATATTTCGATATCTCACTGCAAACAAACAAATTTTCTTTTTATTTTATGCTAGTTTGTGAAGATCAACGAATTTTCTGTTTATTACGTGCATAAATGTTCATATAAATCCAACATTTCATGACGAAATTCGGATTTATTTAAGCTACCGTGTTACATATGATACAACCGCTAAATTACCATGGACACTTAGGCACATTAATATCGAATATTGGTGATTAGGTTCATTAAATCAACACGACGCCATTTTGTTTTTAAAAACAAAAACTGCATTTAAATATTTTGTGTAAAAATACACAGTCCGCGGCTAACAGAGACATTGACAAATGCCGGTAGTTATGTAGAAGCATATTTAAAACTTTTCGGGTCAATCCGTCAGTTCGTTGAATAACCGGAAGATTGCTTTGTTTACCAAAACACACGCTGAAGGTCAGATTAAAAAGACAACACGAAAAATCTAAACAACTGTTGAATATGCGTAAGTCCTTGGAAAATCAAGCTGCAGAATTAAATATCATCATGGATTCAATAGAAATAGCTAGGAAATATTGATCTAGGAGCTGCATAGCATAACAAAATGGATGGAAGTTGGAACACAACTGGCTGGGCTTGGAGTTGGAGTGGGAAAGTACTTCGACGAAAATGCTGGCATATTACGTAAGGTTGAGTTGATGTCTTGTGATAATTAACTAAGACAACAACCAGCTAAATGTGCTGTCGCCAGTAATATCTACCACACGATAGTGAACCAATGGAAAAAAGTAGAGGAAACACATCTGTAGCTACATGAATGGCAAGACCTAGCAACCAAGCTGACAAAGGTAGCATTATTTCTTTTGCAAATTTAATTATATAGCTAGCCTGTTCTATATAGGATTGTCTAGCAGTTCATGACTCGTGTATGGCTTGAGTATTAGTATAATCCAGTAATTTTAAAGGTAGGCAAAGGGAGGTAATTAAAGAATATATTTCAAGGGAGATAATTTATCTGGAAAAAAAAGAAGTTCGGCACTGTGAGTGATATCGATTTATATCTCACTGCTATTTTCCAGTATTTCACCAATAATATAAAATAAAACTATGTTCCTCATTTGGCATTTTACTACAAAAAGATGATAAAATGTTTGAGGATGGGTCATTGAACAGCAGACATTTTAGAGTAAAGATTTGAGTTAGCGTTGTTGATCGTTGCCTTTCGAGTGCTGTCGATTTATCAGACTATACCAGTTATTCACAGACATTTCCGAGAAGGGCTATTGTGTAGGCTGTATATCAATCTGTAAGGCCAGACATAAGGCAGAGTGCCATGATTTACTTTATGCGTTTATTTGATAGTTCATCTATTGCAGACATTTCCGTCTGTAGGTTAGAGTTTAGATAAACATTGAACTGAATCAGTAAATAAAGGTGATTAAACCTTTTTCTTATAGTCATCTATCCGGTCTTTTTAGATAACTCTACTAATAAAATTGTTGTTCTTATGGAACTAATGATTGACATGGGATAAAAGCAGTGTGCACTTTTTACTGTTTCTGCATGATAATTTGTTCATGCAAAGTATTATATAATTATAAACAATGGTTCTAACTCATTATCCGAATTATAATTTGAACAATTGTACAAAATCGGTATGTATATATTTTTTTTTACAAAATAATATTTTGTTTTCAAAAGTTTTAGTTTCATTTTTTTTTCTGAAATTTTAGCGAAGAATAGATCTGACATATGGACAGAAATACTACACATCACTATAATTTCATATGGGTAGATGTGTTCTTTTGATGCCAGATGGTGATTATCTTTGTTTGTTTTCTTTTTCTTTTTTCACTTTTAATAAAAGAAACGCTACTCTTGCGTGCGACGAAATGTCGCCAGGGGTGAACTTTGAAGTTCTGTTATACTTGAAAGAAATCAACCCTAGAAAATAATACCGATCCTTGTAATCAAAATTGAATTAGCTAACATAGATCTAATTTCCGTAATTATACAATGATGAATAAATGTAGGTAAGAAATCTCAGATACGTTGCTGTCATTCACTGCTTATCACAACCAACACACGTCTCCTAAAGCTGTCTTATTAACCAATTTAACATTTCCGGAAATACATGTTTCTCCTCAAGCTTTTAAAATAATTATTAACTGTATACAACTGTGGAATATTGTAGCTAATTTGATACCTGTTCCAAAAGACTTTACATCTGCTAGTGAACAGTTCCCAGTAACCGAATACAATGTAGTTATAAATAAATTCAAATTTCTGTCATCCCATGCAGATTTGAGCAACCTCATTTCTGTTGCGGAAACCAACTTGACGTATTATTGGTGGTGTGGTAGGCTTGTAGTTTTTACATTTCATGGCACGGTCAAGATCCCAGTTCCAGTTTAACTGCTTTAACCCTTATCATGCTGGACACGATAAACCAGTGTAGATCATGATCAGCCTGCACATCCGTGCAGTCTGATCATGATCTGCACTGTTCGCCATTCAGTCAGTATTTTTGGTTAGCACCCCTTTTAACAGTTAATGGTACGGTCCAAATTGAAAGATGGACAAATTTATCATAAAAAGGGTTTAATTCAAGAACAAATCAAATTATGATAGTAAGTTGTTACTGTAACAGACTGTTGCTATTGTGTCAAATATTTATCAGAAAGATGCTTAATGTCACTTTTAACCCTGTTCTGGGCGAATATACCTGTAATGATTTACATGTAGTTTATGATTTCCCCTTTCCGTAGATTCGTTTTGGAGTACAAAGTTCAGAAAAGGGACCCCAACTTTTATCATTTTCCGCAACGACCGGTATTTGCAGGAATCTCATCGAACGGCTTCGATATTAACCGGTTTTTAGGCAATTGCGTCTGAAGCTGACGGCTGAATAAAGACAAACCGTTTTTATTCCAGAGCAGAAGTAGTTACAGCCTATTTAATATATATAATGCGACTGTTTGCCGCATCACTCACTGAGGAGGTCTGATATCAATTATGCTGACAAAATGCAATATACAACAAATGAAATCACATTTACAGACTTTCAACAAGATAAAGAGAAATAATTCACATTAACATAAACATTGCTCAACTTGGGAAAGTAAAGTGTTTATTGACATGTGAAAAACTGGGAGATAACAACATTTTATAGGAAGCAGATATTTTTGTCTAGCAAATATTGCATGATTGTTCCTTTGTTCGAAATTATTTATCAGATTGCTATCAAAGAGATGCTTTTTTCATTTCTTCAAATCATTTCTATATGTATTTTTATAGATATTTGTATGATAACGTGAATAAACCACGGGTTCATAACCAATAAAAGCATTATTTCGCTTGTCCTGCTAGTTGATTAAGTTATTTCATATAGGACTTCATCGCTTGTGTTATGATTCAAAGTGTACGTAATGCTTCATGAAAACCTGGAAGTACGAATGTTAAGAAGTCTAAGTAAACCAATATGTATGCTTCTGAGCTACAAATAAAACATTGCTATGAAAAATAAGACACATGTGAGCTTTTCGTCATGTATGGCACATATGTGTGTTTGTTATTATACACAAGGCAATACTGTATATGTAAATAATGCATACTGGTGCCAGCCGATAGTGTGGCAAATTGGCAACATTTTTTCACGTTGGCTTCTCCAAGACATGCTGTCTTTTAGTCATGTCCGCATTGTTCGTCTTGTTGCCATGTTATATCGGTATTTAACAGTGTTTTTTTTAATTTAAATGCCGGTTATGATATTCAGTTGAGGATTTTGCCGAGTCAAAATACTGCTTTTAGTAATGTGATTGCGCCAACGTCGCTGAATTTTCACATATTTGCGTTTGTACATCTCTTTTACTTTTCTTTTTATTACATTTCATTGGATCAGTCCTAGCAAGGTCATTATTTATATAGCCATATGACTAATTTTGTCATTTTGTGTCACGTGATCTTGTAATAAAACAAAAACCTATATAATACTGCTATCATGCAATAATGTATAATAAAATGCAATTACCATATTATGTATAATTTCGAATTATATATTTTGTCTGAATCTTCACTACTTTGGCATAAATAATGCATGTTGAAGCTATATTTCAATACATTAGGTCCTTGATGTCTCGGCCAATGTCTACCAATGCCTTTGTAGTAATAATAGTGATGGCAGATAACCGTCTGTTTGATATATGCAATGCGAGAGCTGAAATGTAACTTCCATTAGTATATCATTTTTTGCGACGTCAGAAGTCTTCAATGTGATCAGAAGTTATTGGTCAATTATGAGATGAGTCCTCGCAATATTTAAGACTGTTACGTGTAACATGGTTTAGTAGTTATATCATTTTAATTCCTTCTTGAATCTTAAACAAATTACTAGAAATCAAAATATTAACATGTTAAATTATTATGCTTATTTCTTTCATGTAACATGTTGGCTTATTGCAAATACAAAGAACATTACACGTCTTACTGAAATATCACTAGAAATCGAAAGATACTAGTTTAATCAGGAATTAGTTAATGTTGAACAATTTCCACAAATCAGTCAAGTGAAAATGACAATAAACCTTTGATGATTTTGTTAATTCTAGGTGTGTACCTTGACTTGGTACACTGCCTCCAGCAGATCCACACGTAACGTTTCCTATAGCAAGTGAAAAGCCAGCCGAGGTTCCCTATTTATCTTTAGAGGACTGGAGGACCTCGTTCAGCAAGGAACATCTGTCATTAAACCGAGATCTGGTCATACAAAGATACAAAGATGAGAACAAATATGTCCAATGTCAATTTATGTGCCTTGCTTGGTTCTCGTGCGTACTTTTTTCTGATTTTAACATTTGTACCTTATCGTATTGATGCAGAAAAATTTACTTAAACGGTTTGCATTTTAACGAACTATATAAGTAATTATTTTCTTTTTATTCTATATAAGTTAGATATTATTTCTACAATTTGCATATTACCCTTACTCTAGTTGACTACAAAATATTTACCATTTATACAAAATAAACGACAACTCAATTTGTTTAGAAATAATTGTTAGAGGACGACAATGTAATAATACGCTATACCTTTAAACACTGACACTGTCTTTTTATACACAAGGTATGTATTCTACCACGTGCTTATCATTCAGCTACACGGGGCTTATCGGCAAATGTATTCGTTGTACCAGGAGTTTAAACACGGACAACACTCTGTTGCTAGAACTGATAGCATTGGTTACATTGTGTGGAACAAAAACATAAACAGTTGCATTCGTAAAGTTCAAATTGGTTATTGAACTTACATCATTTAATTTCGTCTTGATCAAAGAATACTCTATCGCGACTTAGTTAAGCAGTTATATGGTGTGTAATCCCAACATAAAAGTGGCATTGTCAGACTGCTTTTAAGGAAATTCGGCACCTCATTAGCAACGCGAGAAGAAATATGACACAATATGAATAACAAGATTTGCGAATTATCTTTACAACATTTTGTACGTATATTCTAATACTGGTCCTGTATATACATTCACTTGATTTAACTTAATGTTTCTATTTAAAACTTTGTGTGATGTATGTGGCTTCTAGTAGTCAATAGTAGTCAAAGTATTTGGAAACACATATTAAATACGCTTTTGCAAAAATGTATAACACGGTGGACTGCACAAACATAATTTTTCATTCGATCTCCATAGACAAGGTTGAGGCTCAAATATTATATAAATAAATTCTAAAATCAGTATTTTCCATAACTTAAATGAGAATCAACCATTCAATCATTCAGATGCTGAATCTGTAAGACTGGTTTCACACTGTATGAACTTCTTCAAACTACATACTGTATTTCAACATGCTTTATTACTTTCGAGTCTCACATTATGTCGTTACTTTTCCTGTATCGTTCTATCTCGATACTTATGATTTTTAAATCAATTAACGTCTGTAGATGTAGAGCAATTTAGTTGTAAATACGCCGTAGCTTTACAGATAAGACTTTATCTTTCTTCCGCTATTGAATATTCATATTGCCGATCCATATATTTTGAAAATATAGATTGAAATTCCAGATCAGTTACAACAAAGCGACGACAGCAAATTTACCATGTCAGTGAAACAAGTTTCAGTACTGATTTACTGGAAAGTATTTCAACATCTTCTAATCGTCTATATTGATAATCATCAACAGTTTTAAAATAGTATGCAAATATTTTAGCTGAGACAAAAATGCTTATTAACTGCTGCAAATTATGGGGGAAATAAACTTAAGCAACTATGCATGAGGGAAAAAGTTACTCACTTATATAGTGTTTGCTGGCATTATTCTCAGTTGTGTATTGTAATTATGAACAATTAGAAGTTACAGTAAATTAGGTCTTCTACGGAAGAGCTGTAGTGTCTTCATGATTTCACACTTCAAAATGTAAAATGCGACGAGTTTTGAAGTACGAAAGCATAAACTTCACGATTTCTCACTTCACAACTTTACACACAACGTGAACTCGTGAATACGAAATCAAGGACGATTGCATATTTTACGTCTTCACGTATGTTTTTTTTTTTTATTTCATTTATCTTAAAGTCTTGATTTCACATTTTATGATTTCACGTTTTAGGATATTTTGAGAAGTCGTGAAATAGTGATGTTCACTATTTCATTTTTAAATTTCATACAAAATAAGATATATATTAAGTATCAAATTATGATCTTAACGATTTAACAGTTTCAGACTTCATACTTTCTTTGAAGAATTCACCTTTGAAGAATTCATAAAAAATGAAATCGTGAAGATTTAAACCGTGAAGTTTCAAATCATGAACTTCACGGTATCATTCTTCATGTCTTCAAGATCTTTTATAAATTTCAATTACAGCGAAAGGGAGAAGCAGAAACTTGCACTTAAAGGTTGCCAGGCCGTAATTGTTGTGTACTCTGATTGGAAGTGTAGCTGATAAATCGACAGTTGAACGAAATACTGTCGTTAATATTGTTTTACTTTTTTATAAGTTACGACAATATTGCATTCGACCCACGAAATGTAAAAGAGATGCTTCCTCTTTCATCCTTTGATAAATGAATGAGCACTTTCATTTTTCTATAATAAGGGTCGATTTCATGAGTATTAATATCGACATATCTACAATAAAATCAAATTAGCAATTAATTGGACACTGCGGATGTAAAATGACACATACCTCTTATTGACGAGGTAAAATACAAACAACAGAAGCATGGATGTAAAGGTTTTATCACTGTAATAAGCGTTAAAATTAACATAATTTCTATCCGATTAAATGTCACAAATAACATCAAGTGTTTGATCTAAGACTAAAGAAAATCAATAAACTGTACATTATTTATATGACAAATTTTGAAGACTTCAAAACCCTTCCTATGATAACACTATTTGGGTTATCCTGGCAACAAGTATTATCAAATCCTTAGCTCACTGATGTGCCATTTCATTACTAATCACTCGACAAGGACACTTGTTGCTTTTAAATTTGCCATAGACTATGTTTCCATTTATTGACAAATATCGATGTGTTTTCAGTTTGATATATTTTGTTATGAGTTGGAACTTGCATAATTGACTGTTTTAATTCCAAGCATCATGCATGATTAAAAGCAACCACTGTTCAGAGTTTATCAGAGTAGATGCAACTCAAACTAAAAGTTCTTCTATAGTTCTATAGATTTTTAAAAAAGTAAACTGGTTGTTTTTATAGGGCCATTTTGGCTTTTTGAATATTATCATCCCAGGTAACATTTTACTTAGTTTTTCATAGTACTTATTAATCCCTGCCTGTTTTCACTTTCTTTAGCATTCAAAGGTGAAGGTTGCATTCAATTCAGTTGTATAAATTGACCTAATTATTCTTATCTCAGGTTGTTCTTGTAAACTCATCCCTAAGAATCATTTACTTTGATGTCGATGTGCATATTTTTTGAAATACATCTATATATATTCTAATATGTTCTAGAAGGACTGTTAAGGGCTCATATTTCAACCTGCTGTATCAGTAGCCATGTCATTCACGTAACTGAAGTTTTATTGGATTGTGTTGTCAATAAGAAGGTCCTGTAACATTCACTTACATGACAGACACGGAAGGGTTGAACATTAAACGAAAGTAAAATGGATTCAACTTACGTACAGAATACTGCTGTAAAAATACACAAACATATAGCATCAATAGATACTTACAATATCTTAACCATAAGTGTAGAGATAAATAGGAATTAGTTACAATATAATTGAAAAGATTATATTTATTATAAAATTCTCTTTGTGGTTGTGACTAAGAAGTTGTAATCATTTTTACAAGCATATCTTTGCTGTATAAATCATTCATTTCTGCTGTATTTCTCTTATGTTTAAAATTAGATAATTAGGCCTATATTTTGATGTTTTATTTCTCATTTGCTTCCAACAATTAGCTAACAATTAAAAGACGTCATAAACCCCTAAATATCATAACAAAAAGAATGAGAATGTATATTAAAGGTACTAAACAAACTTTAAGGCAAATCAGTATATATCGAGCTTTATTAATTTAGAAAAAGAAAACAACATTCAAATTCTGTGGCAAATTTTGAAAACTGTACGCTCGATTGGAACAAGAATATTATTGGAAGGTATATTTTATTTTATCGAAAACAGTAAAAAATACTTTTATCCGATATTTAAATGTAACCGCTGGCTCTAAAAATGTGTTCGCTTGCAATTGGTTATGACTGTCGTTAAAACGACCAATCATTTTTATCAATTCTAAGGACCAAATGCAGTAACTGAGCATACAAAATACAAAGCATTTATTATATAATTAGATTCTTGAGTCGGCCATATCAAAACATTTAAGATGTTGCTTATAATATACTACATAATATCTTATATCATTAGAAGGAAAAATAGCACAAGTAAACAAACTATATCCAATCTCACAGTCACAAATTTTCCATCCATTTTTATGTCATATTCTTAAGGAAAATCTGAAAGAACTCTTTTGATATAGAAAGAAAAATAATCTCATGGGAGGGCACGTTTCTCTCTCAACAACATTTGTCAATTATAACTGAATTAAACTTGCGACGATTTTGTCATTTGCTGTCATAGATGACAAACGCGAAATTAGAGTACGTACATGTAGCTAAAACACGGAAGAGTTTTATGTAAATAGTAAACAACATATATAATCCTACGTTTATAAAGTCATCACAATAATTATGACAATTCTGGTTACGTATATTATATAACGCATCGGCCAAAAAGTGTTTGCTTACAGTGTCAAAAGAGGAATATACTATTACAACACTGGGTGCAAACGTTATCGTTTTGCTACCGTAACGTCTGAACGTATTTTCCTAGATAAACAAGTGACCGAGTTATGCAGTGGCAATACAGAAGTCCCCGGTGTAAACCTTTTTTAGTGTTCGTCCCTCGTTGTTGTTGGCAACAGTATTAGTAGTAAAATTGCTTCAAGGCAACAAAAAAACAAGAAACAAAAACTACTTTACTTAAATTTCAATAGTGACCCACAAGCATAGGTTCTGTTCGCGAAACAACATTGTCTTATCATTGGGATCATTTGTGTGCAGTACTAATATAATCCATCAATGCATATAAAAAGGTACGGAGCTGAAACAATTTTATTTGACCTTTATTGGTGACACTGACCTTTAACCAACAACCTTGAATCATGTGCGCGACATATAGTCTAATCATGGGGAACATGTCACTGTAGTAATAAGAAAATCCTTCAATACATATAAAAGTTATGGAGCAGACACACTCGTAGAAAAATGATAGTCATTTAAAAATTAAAATTGAAAACCCAAACGAAGCATTTGCGTCTGAATCGCATGAGATCAGATTAAGATAAAGTAAAGAATCCATGTGTGTACGGCGGATATGGTGTTACCTTTTTATTATACAAAAACTTGGCAAAATATGAAATAAATGGGATCGGTATATGTATGAAATGATACATTGAGGCGCATTATCGCGGAGTGTTTTTCACGACGAACAGTTTTCCAGATCCCCATTTAGTCATCTTAAAGCATCGTTTCGTGCGATGATGCTGATATATTAGCGTTACAAATCATAATTTATAATACGTCAAAACATATACTTTCTGTATCATAAGACAAATTATTTTGGGATTATTCTCTCTTTTAGTTTTAAGAAAACCTTTTAATCTTAAATCGTCGCGGAAAAATCTCGCCGCGCCCGTGATTGTTCTGGCAACAGATCGATCAATATTTCGGTAACAAATCGTTAAAAAATTATTTAACCTACTTAAACTACAGACGAAATCCAAATATCTCAATTTTATAATTACATAACAGCGTGCACTCAATGTTGTTACATTTGCTATTTCTTTTGATCATCGAGTACATTATCATAAAACAATTCTGCTAAGGCGTATGGTGTGTTGCACACGCAATTACCTTTCCTGAAGACGCGTCTCTGCTATCATTTTGCTTAGTTGCTTTATATGTTTGAAAGGATCTTGTTATTGATTTTAATGAACAAAATGTATACCTTTTTGTTTCAAATTTTCTTATCTTCTGCTTCAACGGTTGTAATAAATGTGGCGCATACTCTCTTGCTACTGCATTGACTAATATATATTGATGCATAACAAATATCAGCTTTCGATCTTCTGTTAACATAATTGGTCTTTGTTATATACATATTCCGTATCTATAATGGTTTTGATCAATAAGTTTTATGATGATAAAATGCAATAAACTACAATTAACCTCACGTTTAGACACGCTTTTAATGATAAAGAGATATAATTCACGTTGATAAAACATCTTGCATTTGGAAACAGGTAATGTGGCTATAGGCATGTAAAGTCTGAAAGATAACAGCACTTTGACAGGAAGCAGATCCCTGTTCAGCTTTTAGCAACATATTCTGGATAACTGATTAGATTGTCATTAAAGACATGCGATAATTTTGTTTCTTAGATTGTTTGCTAAAACTCTCTTTCAGTTGTTGATTTGTTCTGTAGAAATCAGGAAAGCTCCACTAAGTGACTTGTAAATGGTTCTTGAGGCACCACGGAAGACCATAAATTGTTATACAACCGTTATCATCAAAGTAAATTCCATGCGGGGTCTCAATTTATTATGATAACTTATGGAGTTTTGTGAATAAAACATGCGCTTATGAATAATAAAATACTGCTAGTAGATAGAGTGTCTATTTGAAATCAAATCGTTGACATCATAGTCAATATTGTTATTCGACTGAGATACAGAATTATGTAAACAATGCTTTATCTAAACTATCAATCTAGTAAGCAAATCGGCAATGCTAACCACAACATTAATATATAAATATACATGTATATTCTATAAAATATGTTACAGATGTAAAGTTCTATCATGAATGGATCAAACCCTGCAAGAGGTCTCCGTTGCCGAGGGATTATGGTCGTGGGTGGCTTTAAGTTTAGAATGCTTCAGGTCTATCATTTGTTTAAGAATTTTAAAACACCAGACACAGAATTGCACCTGTTCAATCAGGAAATCAAAATAATAAAAACTATATGATTCTAAAAATCAAGTCAAATGAAATGGACAATCAGAAAACTACTCTATATTTGACTTTGTGTTTCCCGTTATCAGTTTTTTCAGTACCCTTGTGTTCTGCTTAAGTAGTAAAATGCAATATTTGATTCTGCGAAATCTAGTCTTTGAATGGAAATATAGATTAGTCGAGAATAAAATGTGATTAAGTCTAAATAAACAAACTGTCAAGCTATCACGTTTCTATTTAAGCTAAATGGGTTTTAATAGTTATTACTGTATAGAATTGAAAAATCAATTAATCCCTCTGTAAGTGCTAGACAAGTTACCAGTTATTATGATGACAAAACCTGTAAATACGTCATAGCTTTGCCGATAAATCCCGATACAACACATTAGCAAACAAATCAACAAATGGATCCAAAGCTTTTAATTACTGAGTGCATAATCAAGAGTCCTATACATAATTACAGATATGATTACTGAATACTCTATAGCAGTTTTAAATGAACATTGAATACCCGCGGTGTTGAATATCTTCCGACTTTATGACACTATTATTGGAACATTTTTTATAGATAATGAGTGTTAGATCAATTTCCGCTCATTTAATGCAGTCTCGTCGACAGATGGAATTAGAACATAGTTTGAACCAGAGACTTGGTGTACTAGGGCTAAAAATGAAAACATTAAGTAAGCAAATGTAACATTTATAACCTTTGTTCATATCTCATAAGACAGCAATGACACTCACAAGGTTTTCCACTTTAAATTTTCTATTTTGTTCAATTGACCCAAACAAGAGAAATTTTACGCACAGTTTGAATTTATAAAGCACTGTAAGGTCAGTCTCAATGAATGATTCATTACTGGACATTGGTAGTGTAATAGGGTGGTCCAACCGCATACCTAGGCAACCTGTCACAATTGGACACTAAACCTCAAATGTAAGATCACTCTGAAAATGTTAATAGTTTGAACGTAAGATCGCCTAAAGTCCAGCTAAAGCATTGTAAGAAGTAATAAATTAACAGCATAGCATCTTGCCCTTTAATGAAACATTTTTCTTTTCAAATAATACTAGGTCTTGATTAAGCCTGTCTCAGATCAAATCTTGAAACCAAAGCGGAATTACGATCATATTAGAACATTTACGCAGCATTTGAAAACGATAATTCTGCTAAGAGGGCGTTTTGGTTTTACGTTCTTTAATGTCCTTAACTTGACTATCCACTGACTTTACGATTATTTAAGTTTATTCCATATCTATCAAGTGTAACATCGGCTGGCGCCAATATTTTAGATCAAAATAAATCAGCTATTATTTTATCAATCTGAACATTTCAGACTACTAAATATAATTATGCATCTATCACTAAATTATGCCTCTAAAAGTATGATAGTCTTCATTTTAAACGTCTTTTCCGTCTATATCTTTGGAGAAAATAATTGAGCCGTGCCATGAGAAAACCAACATAGTGGGTGTGCGACCAACATGGATCCAGACCAGCCTGCGCATCCGCGCAGTCTGGTCAGGATCCATGCTGTTCGCTTTTAAAGCTTATTGGAATTGGAGAAACTGTTAGCGAACAGCATGGATCCTGACCAGACTGCGCGGATGCGCAGGCTGGTCTGGATCCATGCTGGTCGCACACCACCTATGTTGGTTTTCCCATGGCACGGCTCAATTGTCATCGTACTGTGATATCACTTGGGCATCTTAGGACATTTTGTCATTTATATACTGTATAGGTCTGGTTGTCATTGTTTGCTACAATGAAAGTAAACGTTTCTCCTCAAAGGGTGAAAGCATGCTTGCTCAACGTGCTTCTCTGTTTTTAATTATGACTAATTTGTTCATTAATTATTTTTATGAAATAAAAACATCAAAGGATCCGATGGATCAAGGCATGCCTTTATGAATTAGCAGCGAAAACAACTCGCATCAAGAAAGAAGAGTGTAACCGCGGGCAATGTTTTAACAGTTCCATAGAAGCATTTAATGGCAATAGTTTCCTTTATTATTGATGGTGGCTTATTTATAGATCTGCTCTCAATACCACTCATAAACAGATTCAGTCAAACCGTGTATGCACTGCTTGGTTGCGTTGTAGTATGCTTACAAAAGCATTCAAATGATTTTACTTTATGAACAATATATCTTCAGTTCATGTTATCTACACTGAAAACGAAAACACAAAAATGCATCAAGAAATTCATGCATAAGGATTTACTTTAAAAACTAGAAACTAGAAAACTAGAGTAATACAGTAACTGTCAAATGTTACATCATTGTTTCAAAACATTTGTCATAACAAAACTTTCCTTAAATAAAAATCAAAGCATATAGCATTTAGCACTTACTGCAAATTGTTTAAAAAGTTGTCAGCTTTTGATATAACCCAATGTCTAAATAGGAGCAACAATAATAACGCATTGCACATACCTTTGTCAACGTTTCGGTTTACTTTTGTGCTACTGTAGGTAATAACGATTATATAGTACATGAAGTTCATTATGTTTTAAGTAGTAGTATTTTACTTAAGATTAGTAAATTAGTAAATCTTGTTCCGTAATCTTTTTCTTGAATTTTGAAATTCATCGTATCAAAGATACGTTGATAAAGTTATATCACCGATACAGTGTATATGATGTGCTATTGCAAAATACATTGGCTGTAAAGTAAAACTGAATGATGATGTCTTGTATTGTGAGATGTCCAAACAAAATTTTAAGTAAAAATTCTAATTGTTTTATTATTTCGCCTAACCTTATTTTATTTGCAGCAAACCACATTTGTTACAATTACTCCAGTATTATAGAGTCAAGTTTCTTGCACCAAGTAATGTAAAATGAAGTAAGCTATTACTATTGGAGGTTGACAACGAAAATACATAAGTAGCAAATTTTCGTTGACTGTCAGTTTAACAAAAATAGTTTTCTATAGATTGCCAAGATTTAGGTATGTATTTTACTAAAGTATGACAACTACGGTACATGTATCAGAGTATTTAGTTCTAGTTATAAACTGTTGGGTGTGCAAAAGTAACTTTAATATTCTGTAGAGGCAATATGTACTAACTTCCTAAAATACTTAAGATTTTTGTGTTTACATTGTAACGTGTGGCCTAGTGTGTAAACGAATTTATTCAGGTTCATAATGTCTAGTAAATACATATTTTATTATTGTCAACTTAAAATATCGATACATCTAATGCAACTTTAACGCATACTAAACGATTAGGTCAACGGTGGTATATTCCTGGGTTAATTTGATACATTAATTTGCTTCCAAGCGCACATTATTCTTTATTTTAAATATATCGTAAATGATACAACCACTCCTGCAGCTTGTCAGTGTTCTGTTACAAAGAACTTAGTTGCATTTATTCTCTTTTATATAAATGAAGAGTAAAACGTTACTATAGAGACAAATGTCCTATTTTCCATTTATAATAAGTGATATTTGAGCATTCTTTGGCATTTGACTCTGATATATAATATTGCACATAATTATAGCAACTGTATAAGCTATTATGTTCGTATCATCAGATATCCTTTTATATCACATAAAACGCCCAACTGACATATTATTGAAAACACATACATGTATATCGTATTGGTACTGGTCATTTATCATATAATTTCATATTTCTACACCTTCCTTTATGTTATAAACAAACCGACTATTTACGGTGATTGTCAGTGATTTGTGTTCGTACCTATTTAATCCAAAGAAATATGTCAGAAGATTGGTAACAAACAAATTAATCGCCTACATTCGGTTTCAGAATTATCTAATACAGTAACAATATATGGACTCTTTGATCCCAAAGGAACGCAAATTCTAAAGACACTTAATCCAAGTATGGGTCATCTAGGTCGATATTAGTGTTGCTGAAACAGTAGCCGGTCAGCTTACTTCATTTTATTTTAAATTTCCACTTGTCTTAAACAGCTACTTAGCTTAAGCAGCCACATAATGCTGGCTGATCAACACAGATTTGCCTGTACTTTGAATATGTCGAGTTAGCAGAGGCAACGCTAATTTGTTTAATTTATTACGGAGAGTTATCGTTACGGTTTTTAATATTTCAGATCATTTTATATCTGTATTCATAAAAAACTGGTAAATCGTATCTTATAAATATATTAAGGGGAAATGGACAGTTGCGTATATGTATATAGGCAAAAATTTTTGCTACGGGCATAATTTCTTTAAACTTTGTGTACTAACGGAGCATTAAGTTTTAAACGGAAATATGTATTAAAAATCATAGGTACCCAGGCTTGATATTGAGTTATCTGCCCTTGAAAATCAGAAAATACAAAACAAATCCAATTTTCAAGGGAAGATAATTCAAGTTTAAGGCAAGAGAACTGTGTATTTTAAATCTTATTTCTGTTTCAGACTTCATTTGCAGTCAGTATACAAAGTTTAAAGGAGTTCGGTCCATGGGAAAGTACTAGGACTTTGCGGTATCATTTTGTCATGTTCGTTGTTAAGGACATTTGCCACAGTCTCTATATTGACATGGGGCAAAACTTTTCTTACAGAAAGAATTTCTTCTTTAAACATTTTTTACTGACAGAGAATCAAATCAAAAACAGAAATATGAAATAAAACAAACCATAGGAACGCAGCCTTGGGCATAAATTATCTACCCTTGAAAGTCGGAAAATACTGAAAAAAATCTACTTTCAAGGGCAGATAATTAAAAATCAAGCCTGGGTACCTATGATTTTTGATACATATTTCTGTTTTAAATTTGTTTCCCAGTCAGTACACAAAGTTTAAAGAAATTCTGCCCGTAGGAAATTGTTTGCCCTATATACATATAGGCAACTGTGGCATTTCTTCTTAAACATTTCACAAATATTTTGCGACATTACGGAAATACCTGTTTTTTATGAAAATAATTTTCTGGTATAAAAAAAACTCAACACTACAACCTATGATATGCACACATACACATATGCTTCACCTGTGTTATGGACATCTCTCCTAGATGATGATAGAACTTGTAGAATCTTCGATCAATTCAGTATAGGAATGATTCAAATTGAAAATGTTTCTTCTGTTCCTGGGAGGAATAGATGCACAACACATTCACAGCATAAAAATAAATTATTTATAATGTTGCTCGTGTGACATTTGCATAATTAGAAGCTGGTGTTGCACATATTAACCTGCTCCAAATACATGTAACCGACACATTCTGCTAGGCGATATTCTACACGCGAATATCTTGTGCAATATGATAAACTGACACGATACTACATTCAAACTTTCTAAAACATAGCCTGAACTGTAGACTGGCTACCTGAACTGAGAGAGCTTATATTTACTGTAATCAGCATTCATCTTGTCTCTGCCCATTCTCACATATTTACTTATCAAATAAACTGGCCTCTCTTAATCCAGTTGTAGGTATACAGGGCGGTGTTTCTTTAAAAAGTTCTATCATTGCATTCCAGTGTTTTCTAGTAAACTGCCTTCTATTTATCCAGCTGTAGGTATACAGGGCGGTGATTCTTTAAAACGTTCTATTGTATTCCAGTGTTTTCTAGTAAACTGCCTTCTATTTATCCAGCTGTAGGTATACAGGGCGGTGTTTCTTGAAAAGGTTCTATTGCATTCCAGTGTTTTCTAGTAAACTGCCTTCTGTTTAGCCAGCTGTAGGTATACAAGGCAGTGTTTCTCTAATACGTTCTACTATATTCCAGTTGCTTCAGTATTACTTTGATGAGATTTTCGTAAAATTTCACACACAAGGCCGTGTTTCTCTAATAAGTTCTATTAAGTCCATTTGCTGCAGTATTACTTCGCAATTTCAGATTTAAACTTTGTCATAATTATATATATATATCCATTTTCGATTGCTTAATAACTACTTTTAAAAGTATAATTTCTCACATGAAAGACTTAAAAAAACTCGTATGTTATATACAACTGTCGTTATCTGTTTTTGTTTTTTGGGTGTAGAAAAAAAAAAACCCATAATGCCACTCCTTCAATCTATTCATTAATATAATTATCATGAATCTATTCGTAAATTCATCATGAACGAAAACTTGTACGCAACAGAAATGTCTTTAAGTAAATTATGTTCATACATATTTGTTTTAGCACAAATAAAATTTATATTTACATCATTGATGAAGAAGAAGGTAATAATTCGTTAAAAACTATATTAATTTTCTTTACAATACAAAAGCATGAGACCGAAATATGTTAATCATGTTTCAAAATGTAGAACCTCAATCATTTAGGGAAATTAACGTGTTTTTCCATGACCTTTGTAGACTTGGCAAATAAGAAAATATAAAGAGGGTTAAATGCGTTTTTACATTCATATTTCATTTACAAAGTAATAATATGTGATGAAAGACATAGATTCTTTTGAGCTTTATATTACAACCAATTCATCAAATGTGTGTTTGTTTATATTTAATTTGATAACATTATAACCAGCGGTTTCTAAAGAAATAACATACGAGGAAACTATTTATGACAATGGTATCCTTTACATCATAACTAGAACAAGCTGTGTATCAGTTGTCCTTTATGGCTTTATTTATATCAAATTGGGCCCATTTCTTTATTCATTAGGCCCCCTTTTAAGTTAGAATTTCGGGTTAAAGTTATGATGCACTTTAATTGATGTATCTCACTTATTACTAAATGAATTTGATTCAAATTTAAGATAGTTGCTTAACTTGCACTCGATTTGTGTTATTACTACTAAATAAATTTGACGCGGATTTATTCCATTATACTCTACTGTCTAATACTGCATCCACAATAGGGTCATTTAATACTCCAGTGGCAGCTTCATCTCTCTCAGATGTGCCCTATTTCATAATACAGCATCTACATAGTCGAGCTCGCTGTCTCTTGTTTCAGCTCTTGTTTCAAAATGCAGAGCGACTTCTAACAGCAATTTAAATCTGTTGTCGCAAAGCAGTTAGAAAGTTTAAAATAATAGACTTCGAGAAATTCAACTGAACAGTCTGAATAATAACAGTGTTAACCCTAATGCTTGCGTATTTGAACACTACCCACTAATTACGCAGTGTCATGTCAAATGAGGACCACAACCTCATTACTCAGTATAAAAATGGCCAAGATTGATACAATTAGCTAAACAAACTAAAAGTTGTAGAACAGGATGCTATAAATCAGGACAACACAGTTGTTCCAGAACACAATAAAGCACATATATATTTCTGAGAGGCAATAAGACAAAAGTGATCACTATAACCACAGTATTGTATGTGCATTTTCTTTTGCTTACACTTAGAAACCCTATCCAAAACGTCACATGCGTGACGGGGTTTTAATAACTGATTGTACAATCATATATCTTATACATTTCTTATGTGATCGGAATAAAGCGGTTTTTACTTGATATCATGAACGTAACAGTTATAATCGGAATCCAATCCCTAATCGACAGTCTGACGTTTGGGTATAATTGTACTGGAATCGAGTCTATTATTAGATATTACATTTAAGAACGATCTAAACACTAATACTTTGACACACAGTCTACCATTTACCAAGATTAAAAAAAAGAGTCTGAGCAAAAAACCTTTCATTAAATTCCTCCGAAATGTAAAAATACTTCTTAAAATTATAAACGTTGTTTTTTGAGGTTGGTTTTTTTTTTTGCAATTATGCATGGTTTCTGCTTTGAAAAAAAAAACAATGCCTTAATAATTCTGCATTATGGAAATTACTTCTTCATTTCTTGGCAAGATTTTCATAAAATACTGAATTAATTACAGTATTCAGTCTGCCCGAATTTAATGATAGTATTTTAGTTTGGTTTGGAATTGACTAAATTGCAGAAAAACTTACATAATATCTGCTTAGTTGGTCAGAATTTCAGAAATTATTACATCTGAGATATTCATGAATAAAAGGGTAACTTTGAATCATTGATGTTTTGAAGTGCTTTGTGTGCTTATGTCAAAGCAAATACTAATGCTAGATGCTGTATGATTGTTATGCACAACTCCTTTTATGGAATATTGTATCATCAATTGTCGTTCATGTAACGTGTGAGAGTCATTGACAATACATAAAAGCATACGTAAAGAAAACAATATAAATTATACCCGAAAAAAAAGCTGCATGGACAAGAACTAAATACCTAAATTCATGAAGATGTGTTTATCCCAGCATTTCAGTGGCAAATAAAGTACTTTTAACAAGTGAATGAAGTACTGCCATGCAATACAAAGTCCCCTATTGGAAGGCACCTTATTGTTTCTACTGCCGTATAACATAATGAATTGATATATGTCAATAATGTATAAACAATATTGTACTATATATACAATATGTTATAACAAAACACTTGGATTAAAATTTGCATACATGAAAAACCTATAGTTGCTTTCATTTGTATTTATTTTGGCCAATTATGAAAATGTTATCATATAATCTATCTATAGTAACAACAAAGGAAAATTAATAAAAAAAAAATAAAAAAAAAAAGAAAAAAAAAATCTGTTAGAAAAAATATATTACAAGTCCACACAAAACTCTTTACCAGGTAGAGATAGGTCAAATTACATCTAAAAATTCAATGTAACATGCATGTTGTACCACAGAAAAGTGGTCTCGATTTTTCCCTACGGCCAGTAAATAAAAAGTAACAATATAATCTATTTATAGTAAAACAAAGGGAGGTAATTCTTAAAATAAGGGTGCCTCATGGCAATGAACATGTGTGCCAAGTTACATCAAAATCTCTCCATGCATGGAGAAGAAATGCTCTGGACAACGTCATCTTAAATTTAACCTTTGACCTCTAAGTATGACCTTGACCTTAAACCTAGAGACCTGGTACTTGCGCACGACAATCCGTCTCATAGTGGTGAACATTTGTGCCAAGTTTCATCAAAATCCCTCCAGGCATGAAGAAGAAATGCTCCAGACATAGTCATTTTTGTATCTGACCTTTGGCTTCTAAGTGTGACCTTGACATTAGACTTAGGGCCCAGGTTTTGCGCATGACATGTTGCCTCATCCAGGGAAATATTTGTGCCAACTGATATTTAAATCATGCCTTGCATGACAAAGTTATAGACCGGACAATCCTATTGACCTTTGATCTCAAAGTGTGACCTTGACCTTCAAGCCAGGGTTCTGGGTTTGCGCACGACATGTCATCTCATCATGGGGAACATTTGTGCCAAGTAATATTAAAATCTCTTCATGGATGGCAGAGTTATGGACCGGACAGAAAAAAAGCCCTGTTGACATTTGACCTCCAATTGTGACCTTGACCTTTGAGGTAGGGGTCCGGGTCTCATGACACGTCGATTCACCATGGGGAACATTTGTGCCAGGTAATATTAAAATTCCTTCATGGATGACAGAGTTATGGACCGGACAAGAAATTGTGGACAGACGGAAGGACGGACGGAATGACGGAATGACAGAAAAGCGCATTCCTATAGTCCCCGAAACTGGTTTTCAACCAGTAGGGGACTAATAAACAAACATGCTGTATAATTTTATAAATAAATTGACACACTATGCATTTTTATATAGCTTTCTTTTCTTTTTCTATAAATACATCAAGAACGGTACTATTTGCGTTCTCTTAGTACTTATGGTAAGTTTTATCCTCATTAATGTTGCAAAATGTCAAAAATAAAGTCAGAGGTAACTGGATACTGGAATAATGTCTGTGGTCAGGTGTGTGAATTAAATTTCACTTTCTAAGATTTTGTACGAAATTGTTAACATGCGCCGGCTGTAGAAATGACAGATACTTGGTAAATAGTACAATTATAGTTATTAATTACTTACATTTTACTTGACTAAGCTCTTTTGTCATAACTGTTACCAGTAGAGTAATATTTACGCCAGCGGCTGTCAATATTGTATTTCTTAAAACAATGAGAATTTAGAAAAACACCAAAGAGTCAACGTTTTATTATAATGTACTCATTCTAAGTCTTTGCCAAGTTACAATTGAACTGTATTTTTCCATGACGTCACAATTTCATACCGGGTGTGTGACGTCATTTTAATGTGTGTCGTTGAGTTATATTATTTATTATTGTCAGTATTTTTAATTTTATTTCAGGCTTTTGAACAAATGCATAATATCTATATAATACAAATATGTGTAGAAACGTATGTAATGAAAAGAAGTATTGCATCGAAAAGATATGCACTCATGATGAAACGAAGTAATATTGCGGTCAAACAGTCGTTCAATATTTCATTTCTACACTGCATAACTCGTGCATAATTCTTGATACAAAGCTAATAACCTTTGATCATCATACTGAAAAAATATTTGGTCCGAAACATCTATATCTTTCAATGAAAGAAAAAAATTTCTGCCTGGCCCCGCTTTCACTAACGTTCTCAAAGTGAGAAAATTCTAAGCTCAAAATTTTCTCAGAACTGTCTGAGAATTGTCTCAGCTGAGAAATTTCTCAAGTTGGCTTTCACTAAACTTTTTCTCAAGTCTTGAGATTTTTCTCAGCCGTAGTTTTTATAAGACAGTTAGTAGAGTATTAACCCTGTAAGTGAGGGTCCCGAGATTGAGCCCATTTTACTCTATCTGTTAAATTAATTAGGCGCACAAAGTTGGACAGAGACTGTAATTACTGCAAGGTCATTATCCCCTTAATTGATTTATATCTAATTAGAAATTTAAGAACGACTTTTATATAGCAGGGGTGAATGTCATGGTACTTTATGCGATACTCATACAGCAAACTTGTGGATAAATCGTTGCAAGGTCTATCTCAATGTGTGTGTGTGTGTTTTTTTTTTTTTTTTTGAAGAAATATATAATATACAAGTTATTGTCAGTTAAATGGTTAATGCAGAAATTTTATGCTTCATCCGAGCAGCTGCCAATGAGTAGCATAAGGAACAAAGTTTTTGGCAAAAATAAAAACAAAATGAAAATTACCAGAACACTCCTACAACAGTCTTCTGATGAAGAACACTTAACCAAACACGTGTGAACTGTTGAATGGCATGAAAACACAGAGTATGACATTGTCATTATGTACTTGTTGTAACGTTAGTAAGCATAATTACTAGCATAAATATTTCGTTCCGTCTGAGGCCATATGACCGATTTGGCATTTAGACCCATGAGCATTTAGTTCATCAATTTACCATGTCTTCAGTTATTTTTGTAAGAACTTGACAAATATGCCCGCTAATGTATGTAAAAATAGCTTCAGCCGAAACAAGAAATTATCTTTTGTCTCGTCATATAACAAAATGTTACATACTAGAACTGAACCAGAAATAGTTACTCTTTTTGTTCCCTTTAAAGTTTCAAGTTTACCTGTTTACTGCACGTACATCGTGAAATAGAGCATTGTACGACATATTTAGCGTTTAAAGTAAACACGTTTTAAAAGATGAGACTGAAATGGAAATAAAAATGATAAATGGAAATAACCCAGCTTCTATTAGACTTAAATAGATATTGCCAACTTATGTATTTCATTGTATATGGTACTTAAACTATTAAACAACGACCATATTCAATTTCTGTTCTTCGGTTTTGATCAAAATGTTAATAGATATCCTTGTTTTATCAGGTTTCTTTATGAGAACTGTATGAAGTTAGAACCTTTTTATTTTTTACAATAACAAAATGTTATGTTTACTGAAATAGCAAGAAGTTCCTTATCTTCAATGAATAAATCATTGCCTTACTTCCTGTGTTTCCATTAAGAATGATTCTAAATGCGACACAAGTTTGTATTCATGTCTTCTATGACTGCGTACACGATTTAAATTAGAATTTTGATTTATGTTCATATAACGTCCAACATATAAACGCGGCACAGTACTTGTTATTCGACTCAGTGTTGTTATGTTTTCTGGTCCTTTGGGATCATGGGGTACATTCCCTTTTACTATTACAATAGAATTCCACTTGGGCCGGTGTTAGAGGGCTTGAGGGGTTATACACATTTCATTACGTCTCATAAACAGACTCAGTCAAATATTATGTTGCTTAGTTTTGTTCTTTGCTTCCAAAAAGATACATAGACCCTGGGAAGCAAGGATTTGGTAAGAAAGAGTTAAAAAATGATGGATAGAAATACTGTCCTAGTAATGAAATAGTATTGCGACTGAATGTAAAATAAACCCCTACACAACAAGCAGTTTATACTTGCAAACAGAATATAGTTTAACGGAAAACAAACAACCCATAAACATGGTTTAGCTCTTGTCAGACATTTATATATAATAGCGTTTTAATTACAACAATAAACAAATAAGATACCATTATAGTATTTGGAAACAGGGTATATGTGTATAAATCATAAATATAGCTAATTTTCAGTCAGAGAAGACTTCATGTAGCATCAATCGCTGCTGCAAGTTTCACTCTTTTCCATCGAGTACCTGAGTAGTTCAAGCGGTCAATGTTTACAAACTTTGTGGATAAATTGGAAAATAACGGAATTATTTGCAAAAGGACCATATTTGCAACAATGCCTTTGCCTTTGTTTATTATGTTTGATTCTTTTCAAACAATTGATGGCTTAAAAGAACAAAAGGGTAAACTTCTATATTACTTTGACAAGATATCTATCAATCGTCCTTAATTATTCAGAAATGTTACCATTTACATTGATACTTTCACTTGTATCTCAAGTGCCATTGCTAGTTCAAATTATGCTCTATTCACACCTGGTTAATAATAGACGCAAATGCTTTATAGGATTGATAATCAATACACAGGTGAATCAAACCTCGTTATTTACAATAAACATTTCAATAACGGAGCATTGTATTTGCAGGAGATAATCTACAGTAATTCTACAAGTATTTAATTTTCGCTTAAGCTAAATAAATTCTGTTGGACCTGAAATTCAGATTACTCGATAATCAAATCATGTATTTAATTATGTACAGAACTCTCGATGGCTGCCTCAGCAATTAATAGGTATGGGTTCCGTTGTTTGCTAATACTTTAAATAGCGGTCTTATCGGCAAACATGTAACGTATTTATAGATGTAATTATATTGGGTACTGAAGTCATTTACAGAAATTTATCTATCAAGTGTGCCTTATGTTGTATCAAACATGTTCACAAACCATGTAAAATGTGAATTTACACGGAAACGAATGGGTAAAACAAATTATTCACATTAGTAAAAAGGTACATTTTAATCAAAGAAGTCCATTTTTCAGCTTCTTTTAATTCTAATAATTACTTTGGTTTCATATTTATACCTGAATAATTAAACTGAAAATAAATCGTAAGGTACATATTTTCCTTATGTATAGTAGCAAAATATCATTGCACATATTCATAATTTATTTACTTAAATGACATATTAGCTTCTATAATCCCTATGCACGTCTCATAACTCAACAGATTTACATTGTATTTACTGATGTATCTCATTTTCTTGAATGAACTATACCTATACGGTTGTATAGCCCGGGACATCACGAGCCATTACAGTGTTATAATGATATTCATGCAGTTTTACTTTAAGCTTATGAATTGATATTTTCACTTTTGCGTTCAACATACTTTTAGTGAGAATTTAAAATGACTGTGATTTGTATGAGTGGAAATCATCTGACTAGGTTACTTGAGGAAGGCTCTTGTTTCATGTTTTTGAATCGTTGAAGGTTTAAAAAGCAGCCTATTTGTACAGTCCGCTTTAAAACGTGATTAGCAATTCACCTTTGTCAATCATACAATTTCCATGGCAGAGGTCAACATGACGTGTCAATCAATTTTCAAATTATTTTACAGTCGCCCAAGTATACGCTTTTCTTTATGCCTAGAAATGACCGAGTCTCATTGTTGTTTGTCGAAATAATGTTACGGTGGTCTACAAACAATATTTTCTATAATTACGCGAATAGAGGTATGTACTCAGAAGTGTTATTATTTCGTTGAGACAATGCTTTTTGGGGGCAGGAGGGATATTGTATTGTAAAGCATTGGGAAATACGGAGCTATTTAAAGTGTGCCAACTAATGTTATTAATGCGCCAACATAATCAGGCTAATACGCACTATTCAAGTATATTGATTTTGGCTGTGACTAAATACAGAGTTGGTGCGCCCGTGATATATTACAGACTCCGGTATATACCGGATTAACTAAATTTGAACAAAAACACCTTAAATATATATATTTTGAAACCATGGTGATTCTAACCCTAACCTTTAGTCAGTATAACACTAAATGCGTGCGGACATGCAAAAAAATGAGTATTTTTGCCGTGCGTTCCATTTGATAATAATCCCGCGCATGTGCAGACCGGCTGCACCAACTCTGAGAAACATTCATTGATTTTTAGCCCCAACATGTCAAAACAACACCATCTAACAAAAATGATGTAGCTAGTTTGTGAATGTACGATGGTAGAAATTCGCCGGATGTATCTTAATTGCCCACTAGAATGTAGTCCATATTAGTTTATATCAGAGTCATTTTCCCGCTGATACAGACCCTTTTCGTGTCAGCTTTACTGATTCTGGTAAAATGATATACGCATTTGTCACGTGTCATAATCATGCAATCATGAATGTTCTTGCATTATGGTCAAACACTTATTTTGTTGGCATTTTCATTTGCTGTATACATACTTTTAGTCAAGAGTAGTCTCTAAAGAAGTGAAAGCAGCAAATGTTCATAAAATGATGTTATACATTGTTGTTTTATTTCGTAAAAAAGAAGTAATAACGGAGATATTCAGTAGCTTCTGGCCTAAACGAGTCATGTTATTCAATAGTTTGGTGAGATCATCTTAAGATTTACCACCGCTTACCAGCGGATGTTGACAGAACGTTTGTCGAGAATTATGCGTTTTGTATTAAATGTGTTTACGAATCAATTTTGTTTGGTACTAGATAAGCTTCTTTTGAAAACGGATAAACTATATTTCAATGTATCACGATTCAACATTCTGTTTTAGTGATGAGGATCTAAATCAAACATCCATGCGAATAGCGAAATACTGCAATAATTAGGTTTGGTTTGATTTGTTAGGTTAAACTTTACACCGACTCAATTATAGGTCATATGGCGACTGGCTACTGGTGGTGGGGGAAGGCTCTAGGTTCCCCTCCGTGCATTATTTCGTCACGGGGATCAAATGATTCAAAGTCAGCGATCTTAACCACTCGGCCACGGAGACCCCTTAATAAATAAGGTATCGCTGTCTACTCCGATAATTGTTCTCAGCAAAGAAAGAAAATTAACCTTTAGCATGCTAGATAAATTGTCGTCTGCTGGAAATGTCGTCTGCTAAAATTGTAAACTTCATTCAATTTGCTCCAAAATTGGAAGAAATATTGTCAGAGTAGCAAACAGCTTGGAACCTGATCAGACGCCGATAATCGGCGTCTGATCTGGTTCCAAGCTGTTTGCAAAGGCTGTTAAATTCGCCTGCAGCAGGCTCAGGGTTAATTGGAAAAATATCTTCACATTTATAAGTTTAGTATTCTAGTTTAACGAAATGCCGTTTTCAACAATTTAGATTTTTAAAATTAATTTGCAAATAAATTGTAAAAACATATTCATACATTAATGATAGTACAGTATATTTTTGCCCCGTACAATATATTTTTTGTCACTATGGCTCAAATTGAATCCTTTCTTAAAGGAATGCATACAAAACAAATTTGTTTTGTGTTGAAAGCCTGTTTAGATGTTCAGGTTGTATCGTTTAAGTGTAAGCAACACGAAAAGTTAAACAATCGCATACAAAATGATCTGCAACAAAAAAAAAACTACAGATGTACGTTATTATGCAAAACCTGTCAAATCTTCTTTGACATATTCATCACTTAACATTGGTATTGATCAATTTCACTATAATTACAGGTACGTTTATAAATATCTCGATAAAATATCAAACATACGGAGAAGTGATTAAGTTCTTAGACAAAATGCATGTTAACATGTTTTGTTATAGGTATGCCATATGGTATGAATAGATATGAACAATACAAATTCTGCTTACATCGAGTGAATGTCATATCAGAAAAATCAAACATGAAAATAATAAATATAATCTGCTTCGTTGGAGGTTTTTACTGCTTTACAGTATGCTGACATTTCACCGTATTATTGCATACATACCATGAATGTTAAGGCCTAAGACACGAACAGTAGATTAGTGAATGCTTCAATGCCAGTTTTGCAGTAATGTTCATACTTTTACAAAAATTCATTTTTAGATATTGAAACAAATCATTGTTATGTTACAATATACATTCATATTTCAACATTATTCAGAATTATATATGCAATTTCAGACGTATCATGCTTAACAGCTTTAGATTTTGCTTTTCCACATTTTTTTATTCGCCACAATCTGTTTACTTAAATTACGCCATCAAGAGGTGAAGTTTCCCAAAGTGTTGCCTATTTTGGTATCACTGTCCTTTATCTATAGAAAAATAATATTAATGTCACTTAGTCTGAAAGTATCAATAATATAACATGCCAGAAACCTTATCTAGTTTACTGTATTTTATTACCTTTGCTAAACAACTAAAGCTGTTTTCTGTGGTGGTGATTTATTATTCATTTCAACGACAATTTGGACTGCTATAAAGACATAAATGTCTGTTTCACGTGTTAAAGTATCACGAGTAATAACATTTTATAAGCAAACAAAATTAATCGATAAATATGTCAGGCCTACACTGCAAAAACAGCTTACTGTTTTCCAGTATGTATCTAATCATACACTACAACATATTTGCAGTTTTGTTTCAATTATTTAATTGATGCTGGAAATATACTTCTGTTGTATTATTGGATCTGGTCCCAATATCACGAAAATCTTAAGTAATTGCTTAGCTAAGTCTATTATTTCAAACGATTGTTTTTGCTCTTGATGCGTCTTCAATGTTGATTTTTTCATCTATATCAGAACTGTATAGGACTATTTCTTAGAACAAAACACTAAATTTTATAGAAAACGAGGCAGACAAATAAGAAATATACTTAAGCAAATACTTAAGTTCCGTAAATCGTGCTTAAATACAAATATCATATTTGTGAGACTGAAATAAGTACTGCAGACAAATACTACTAACAAAGTTTAATTTAGCTATAAATACACTGTTACAGAAACGTCAGCATTAAATAACAATATCTTAAGCAATGGCACGATTTTAAAATAACAGACTTAACTAATTAATTACTTAGATTTATTCGTGGAAATGGGTCTCTTGGTTATACCATCGGGACACCCATCCATGCTATTACCATTGATTCACTTGTTAAAATTGAAAATTATTCCAAATATTAAATCTAGTCGCTAAATTCCTGGTACTACAATCAAGCTGTTCCATAAATGTAACAACTACACTGCAGATCTACCAGATATGCTGAAAGTACTGCATATCGCGCAAATGCAGTATAAAAGGCAAATCTTTTCTTATCAGTTATAATATCAATATTCACGGCAGCAAATATGAAGTACGTTTCAATCTTTAAGTGCCGTGTGGCGGCTGTAAAAAGTCTCCCCGTACTTGGATTTAGTGTTGTTATATTTTCTGGGAGTCCATGCAATATACTTTTCATCAACAGACTCAATCAAATTCTTATTGGTTGCATTCGATTCTTCCAAAGGATTTTTTACAGATTTTATAAAGTAGTACAATTATGCTAGGAAAATGCAGAATGTATACATCTTTTCTGTAATATCCCCTGTGAGAAATTTAAATAACCCATTCTTGAACAGTTCAAGAAATGTTCAAATCGGGAATTTTCTCTGAAGAAACCGATCTTGAACAGTTCAAAAACTTTAAGTTCAAAAAATAGTTATAATCAAGAACTTAAATTAAGTTTGTAAAATATCAAAGAACTGGTACTTAAAAGAGATTCTTGAAAAAGGCAAAAAAACCTAAATCATCTCAAGTTATCCTAGGCTATTTACTTAAAATACTAAATAGTATTTAATTAACTAAGTCTATCGCACGAAAGTTGTTTTCTTTGTACATAATTTAACCCTACACAGAGTAAATGCAAGCTGATCTAAATACAACATGACAACAGCTTTAGAAATATTTGCCTTAGAATATTAATATTTTCTTGACGCAAGTCATTCATCAATGATAAAATCAACATATAGTAGGCCGTGCTGCAAATTACATATAGATCAGCTTACAATGTCTACATTAGAGGCTAATGCAAAGACACGTATAATGAGAACCTTAATGTATATCAAATGCATTTTGCCGACATTTCGTTTGATCTCTGTTTGCAAAAACGCATTTACTGCATTGTGTTAGCTGTAGGAGGTGGAAGTTAGAAATAGCTCCCTGTTATTTCATAATTTACTTATTTATGACAAACACCGCTTATAAAGTTTAGAATTACATTTAGATTTTCTTTCTCTGAAGTGCTACTAAATTTAGAACGATACGTTAACAGCATTTTTATATTAACATTATGTTTACCATGCAAATATAATATCCGATAAACGGTCTACGTGGTGTGTTGGATCAATTATAATTAGTTACTAAATTATAAAAAAAAAGTTTCGTTTCAATGATTAATACGCTAGATTAAGGACGTATGCTAGAATTTGGTGCCAAAATTTTCCAAATAACAGAATTTCTTCAAACTTTGGATATTGAAGGACAATCATCTAAGAAACAAAAAAATGCAATAAAAATCATAGGTCACCGGTATCGAAAAGAGTTATCTGCCCTTGAGAACGGCGTTTCCCCCAAAAATGACGTTTTCAAGGGCAGATAACTCTTTTTCGAATCCGGTGACCTATGATTTTTATTGCATTTTTTTTGTTTCTTAGATGATTGTCCTTCAATATCCAAAGTTTAAAGAAATTCTGTTATTGGGAAAATTTTCGCCCATCTCATATACAGGGAATTCTAGCGTACGCCTTTAAGGGTATTTTGCCCTCGATTGTACTGATGAATTGAATGCAGAGTCAGTATGAAAAACATCTGATGTAGAAATATAGATTGGTACATATTTGACACGTTTGATCGTTTGCAAGCTACCTTAAACCCAACAGTAACATTTCATGTTCGTAGTTATACTGTATTTACTAGCAACTAAATGGAATACGAATATTTATATGCCATTTAAATTTAGTGTTACAATTTTGACATATATAATGTATGATATTATGTCGTATTGACCAGTTTGGCATACACTGTATGAATAAAACTAGCAAATGAATTACAAAGACCTAAATAAAATCAAGTTGCCGGGTGTATGAATATGCAGACAATAGGCAGCTACACAAAAAACGTAGACGAATTGATTAACAATTATAAGAATCAAATAAGCAAAATAATAGCATTCTCAGTTTGATCGAGTCTGTTTTTGTTAAGTAATTTAAAATCTGCAACATCCAACACGACAACCGTAATTTTGTTATAGAAAATCAAATGAACTCCATGATCACGAAGGTCTAGAAAGTATAACAAAAGCTAAATTGGGAAAAAAACATGACAGAACGCCATGGACACCGCGTTGGAACGGTAAACGGAAAAAGTATCACAGGAGAGCTGAGCTAACGCCCCCAATCATAATAACAATGTACCAATGTTGCAGGACAGTGTACATAAACTCTTGTCATGTACATTCGAAACATATGATATTTCTTATTGTCTGGACCGTACTGTTATTCGCGTGCTTTGCTTCATTGTATACCTGTACGTACCGGTACATGTAACTAGTAAATGTAAACAATGGAATGAATGAAGACAGTTGATCTTAGTCATAACAGTGACTAACAGCGAATGCTATTCAATGTGTGTGGTGCAGAGAGGTATCAAGTTTGCAACTGTAATTTCATATCAGTTTAAATCCTATCAAACTCGTACAATTATTGAAATTTGGAAACAACTCGGTGTCTTAGCTGTTCACCGGCTGCCAAAGTGGCAAAGATAAAGGATTCGGTGTACTGGTACTGCCATTTAGTAAGGTCTTTCTCTCAATAACACGTCAGAGAAATATGGGTATAGATGTTGGAATTCTGGTTATATATTTTCTTTGCCTGAAAATTGACCTTCGCTAACAAAAACAATGCACCGATGATCAGTGGTACCCTGAACATGTCATTATCACAACATTTTTCCAGTTTACGTAATGTCGTCGGGTAGAGTATACCGGATGCACTTACACGGTCTATAGATTATGCTGTTATAGGGTTGTGGTAGGGTATCATCTTTATATGGGAGTGGATATGGGTTCGAGTTCCGGTCAGAGCTAAAATATTTGCAATCATATTAAATACTATTTGAATCAAGCTACAGAACACCAAATGTTTTCCAGTAAACTTCCGTTACAACTTTATAGCATGAACGGTCTTCCATGAATCAAAACATCTACATCTATATATAAAGGCTCAAACGTTGTAAATTGTGATATTTTTTTAACATCAGCAATTAAAATCTTTTATAAAAAAAGTTTTAAACTTGAAGTGCAAGTTACTTAATTTATCCTACATAAAATAAATATTCAAGGGTTTCATATATAGTGTGTAAAAAGACCGAGGCGAAATGCCTTAAGATTACATGGATCATCAGGAGAACGAGAAATAACCACGTATTCGTCAGTCAAGAACGTTATGAATAATGACGTCGCTTCCGTAAATAACAATGATAACATTGATAAATCTCACGCTTATTATGTACGTGGGCGATATCATTATTCATAACATCGTTGCCTGAGAACGATTTCATTATTTACACAAATAATAGAAAAGATACCAACTGTCGCTTTTATATTTTTGTTATTTTACAACTTAATCATGCTGTGCTAAGGACGTCATTCTTCCCTGTCTCTGTTACTATTTTCTGTGCTGTGCGATTATGGCGTTTTATTTTCTTTTCGATTGTTTTATTGCCACCTAATGTTCCTTGTCTGTTTTCTCACTGTAATATATCTATCGAGATTATTGTTGGGTGAAGAAATGCTTCAAATAAGTACTCGCAGTCTATCTCTTGCTTCAATCATTCGCTTAATTCTATGGTATTTTACTTACCAAGGTCGTTTCAACTTAAATTTATAACTATCACGTAAGATGGAGAAGAAAAACTTTGCTTCCCCGCTCGGTCCACCATGCATTCGAAATGTTTAGTATACCGATATTTGACTTCCCAGTAGCCTTTGCGATTTCGCCGCCGGTTCCACACAGTCCTCCAGTTCAGATGTAATCCAAATATTTAGATTTGAAAGAAGTTGTCATTTGACGTTCAACATGCAATAATCTAGTAGTCTGCATTTTTACTATCAATGCTTTTTACGACGTCCAAACGGATGCTATCAAAGCAGTGTAGCATATATTCGATTTTACAAACATTATAGAGTCAGTTAGCTTTGTACATAGATGAATACCTTTAAATCACCTCTGCAAGGTTAGAACGAGTCACAATCCAATGTTGTCTAGGAAATGTTGCTTCATTTTTATGTTTATTTATTTGCCAAGCCACCATCTTGTTCCGATATTGAAAGTGCCAATTACATTTAATCGGCAGTAGACGAAAATATATATATCTCTAAATATATTTATTGCTATATTGATTTATTTTCGTCATAACATATTTTCGATTCGTAACCTTATAAATTTTAAACGTGTATTTTTTAACATTTTCTTCTCTCTGTATGGGACGGATAAGGGTACATTTCTTTCAAAAATTGATTCAAAAATTCATGTTTACATCCGGAACACGCTTGATTATTTTCGTGCAACTATTAAAATTTTTACGGGGATGGGTACTGGATTATTTAATCGGATAATTAATAACAAATTAGGTAATAGTATTACTTTTAATTGCTGCATTAAAGCACATTTCACACTCGATGTTTCAGTCTCCTTTATCTGGTGATGTCCATAAAGATACAGGTCAAATCTGACATCTGTATCGGATTTATGTTATATGTAAATGAAGTTAAATGTTAAGACCTGACATAACATGGAAAATGAAACAAAGGTAAACTATCAATTAAAATGAAAGTATATTTTGATAGTAACACAGCCTAGTTAAAAAACGGTTGTAGTTCAAAAGTCAGTAGCGTTGGAAACAGTTGCAAACATAAAGTAGTCTAATTAACGTGAACTTCTAAAGTATTTCCAAAACAAGTTATCTAATATAAGTCCCAGTAATATCACAGTTGTGGTGCTAATTAAGTGATGATACATAATTAAGGGAAACGCCTCAAATGATAGGAAAACACAGTTAATTAGTCTGACTTCCAGTTTCCAATACAAAGGTAAATGGCAGTTTCAAGGCGGTGCTTGTTTCTTTTGTTCGTGTCCTCAATTTGTGTATTGCCTTGTTTGTTGATGTTATCAAGCCTCCACACCTTCTCCCTGCCCCACTTCATTATTTAAACAGAAAAGAAATGCTGGTCAATTTGTTTTGATATACAGCCCCATCAAATAATAAAATATTGACCAGGCGTACAATGTATTAATATTAAACGGCCACAAACAACATGTAAGTGGCCGCAGCCATAACTGTGACCTTGAAGGACGATTTGAAATTATGTATGAAAAAAGAAGACCCAAGCTGTCCCCGGCCATTATTTCAAATCAAAGGTAGAATCAGCGATCGTCCAAACGGCGATAATAAGGTAACAGAGACTTTAATATTTACGGTGAACATTTTTAAATGATATTCTCATTGAATTCACCTGAAAGTAAATATGCATGTAACCATATAACTGAAAAATAGAATGCAACACTAAAACGAAAGCTGACTGTAATTTTTTAAAAAAAAACTAAGATCATTTTAGGTATAAATGAGTTTTTCTTCAGGGCAATTAGCATGTCTAATTTGATATTAATCCTTACTTCGGTCGACCTGACCTTATCATTCAATATTAATCTCGATCACAATTTTACTTGCAGCCAAATTACCATACAGTCTGCCGCTGATCAATCACCATGTCTGGCTGTAATCACTCAAATGGATTGTTTTCCCCACACTGATTTGTACGCAAATTACAAACAACTTTTCTTAAACTAGTGATATCACCGTTAGGTACAATTTAGTTGGTTCAGTTTGATCAGTGTCATTTCTTTGGAATGATATATTTCATCTAGCTAAAGATAATTTGCAGAACATTGGTACAAAGTTTTAATGGATCTTATCTTTGTTGCGATTAGGAATTATGTTAATAATCGGCCCAGTATACCCGAGTATATGAAATATGTTGACGTTTAAAGTTTTACTTAGACTAACTGAGTTTATAACTGAATATGTATTAAATATTTATAAAACTTGTCCTGTCTTTGACTTAAAGTGATCGATACGAAAGTATTTCCAATGTCCCGTGGTTTAATTATTGTTTCAATTTTTTCCCTATGTTTTCTTCATACATTGCAGTGTAAAAGGTGTGGAGTGATTAGTATGCCCTAACTATGCATCACATTATGTGAGAATATAGGTATTTGGTACAAACATTGTGCGTAATAAATGTTGAATACAAGAACACTACGAGGGGTGTTCCAAAAATAATGTCATTTGTGTTTTATTTCGCTGAAATCGTGTCATGTGTACACAAAACCACCTCATGTCGATAGAATGATCACTGAATCGTAACATAGGTAAATATCTCGCTCACACGTTCACTGACCTTGGTACAATATACATTGCTTTATAGCGCATTCATTACACTTTACATAAAATGACTGGGAAAAGAGCTGAAAATGTGCTTGAAATTAGGGCCTACATAAAAGGTGTCACAAATTGACATACGGGCCTTATTTTATATGTATTGTAAATGCAGGTATTGCATCATCTTTTTGTAAATTTTTGAGTTATTGAGGTAAATGTCAGATTTCACGCATGAAATACCTCTCATGTTTTTCTGTATTTCATAACTTAAATTTCCATGTAAATTTCATTCAATTCTGTTCAGTAATAAGAAAGTTGATATTTTATAAACTTCAGTAATTTATGTTTTTATCCCCAAAACCACTATAATGGGCCTCAAATTGTCAATTTAAATCCGCGCCAAAGTAGTTAGATTCCCCGGCTATATCGTGAATCCCGTGAAAATGACAATAGTCGGAGTTCACGGCTTAACCGTGAATCCCATGAAATTTAGTATTTGGCGGGACATTATCCTTTAAATAGACTGGACTAGATATGCCTTGCGCACACCACCTTACGACTTTATAGACGAATCTATGTCTGAATTATTTTCTTGCTAGAAATTTATGCTCGATCGAGGTAAGAAATTTATTTGTTAGATTTTTGTATGATTTTTGCATTACGGTTTCTTTTGGGTAAATTTTTGTTCATTCTACAGAATTCTGTAACATTTACTTTTCGGCATATGATTTTAGCTAGTTTCGGTATGTCAGGATGATTTATTAAATTTTTCAGACTTTTGTAAATTATTTCGAAAGAGGAATCTAAAATGTTTCATTTATATAAGATGTAAAATTTATACTGAAATTTGTATCGTGATAATTGTAAAGCACTGTTTCAAAAACTTATGTCAAACATTTTGTTAATTATGGAACGCCATTACTGCATTGTATTGTTATGTATAAATCTATATGGCAAGTCTAGTACCATGTATATATTATTGTAATTTGTAATTGTGTGCCAGTCTATAGCACATCTAATTAATGTCCGTTGTAATGTATGGCATTAGATATTATATAGATGCCAACTATGATATAACGTTTGATTTATATTGAATTTTGTTAATTTGTAGTTGTAAATAATAGCTGCAGTTTATCATGTCCGTATCTATAATGTTTCATCATATACTTTTCATATCATTTCATACTTTAACTTTAGTCTTTTAAGTAAGTAATCTTTGTAATATGGAAGTAATAAGTGACGTATTTTAATCATGTGATGTTTGAACTTAGTAGCACATATGTTTTGTATAAGTAGCACGTATTATTTATGGGAGCCTACGGAGGTATGGTGTACCCAAAGGAGCAGTTTTATGCCCTGACTTATTTGTTTTGCTATGGTGCTTACCAAATGTTATATATTTTAGCTTCTTCCGCCAGACGATTTTTCCTGGTGATGTCATAACCCGGAAGTACAATGCCCGAGGTTCACTTGTCTTCACTCGCCTGGATGTGATATTCCCAGCGCAGAGCTTTCGTCCCATGGTTGTGCCGTAAACCGCAAAGACGATGATTTTTGTTATCCTCTGAAGTCAGCTCAGGGATGCAATCACCTACCACCATAGGGAGCCAACACGGAATCAACGTATTCCCGGTTTAAAGGGACTGTTTTTTGAATTTAGAAATCTGTTTTGTTTGTGCTACTTAAAGTTCACAATTACATTAAAGACCTGTGTCACGTCAGATTAGAATGGTCTATAAGAACTTTTGTATCTAGAGATACTGAACTTTCTTTTTTTTTTCTTTCTTATAATCAGTTTTTTTTTTGTTTTTTTTTCTTTTCATATCTATTCATTGTTAATAATCATCTTATGTAAATAAATTTGTAAATATTGTAAAGGGTGTTGATTTGTTTTGATGGTTACTGTTGCCGGTACGGCCTTTCCTGTCACAAAAGGTAGGTCGCAACTCGGCATGAAGCTTGTAGATATTCACCGTGAGGTGTGCAACATTTATGGGGAGGGTCAAATGTCTCATACGACTATTTGTAGGTGGGCAGCTAAACATAGGACCGGACAGCAGCAACTCAAAGATGCTGCTCGCACAGATCGTCCTGCAACAACTACGTCGAAAGGTAACATAGAAAAAATCCTCAATTTGCTAAAAAAGAATGCCCGATTCACCGTAAGACAATTGGCCCAAATGACAAACTTGTCGTTAGCACGAGTTCATGGAATTATGAAGAAACACCTAAAATTTAGAAACATAAATGCAAGATGGATACCCCATTGGTTAACAGATGAACAAAAGAGGACCCGTGTAACAATTGGAAAAAAACTTAAGAACATGTACCCAAATTTCAGCAAAAAGGTTTTTGATAATATTTTGATAATATACTGGTGATGAAACCTGGGTTTATTATTTTGAACCAAAGCGGAAGTATTCCAACCGAACTTTGGTCACCAAAATTGCGAGACGCCCAAGTATTGCCAAACGAATACGAACGGTGAAGAAGGTTTTGTATGTATTTTTTTCACTCATAAGTGTCCAATCATTCAAATTCCGGTACCACAGTACGCAGTACGGTCACAGGATAATTCTATAAAAAAGTTGTTCTAAGAAAATTGAAGAACTACTACAAAAGTCGCCGCCCAAAACAGGACTTAAGTACCTCCGACTTTTGCATGATAATGCACCCACTCACAAGGCACGCATTGTGACCGGGTTTTTGGAGTCAGAGAAGGTTACCGTCCTTCCACACCCTCCGTTTTCGCCAGACCTGGCCCCCTGCGACTATTTTCTGTTTCCCAAACTTAAATATCATCTGTCTGGAAAGTGATACATATCGAGAAATGCCCCTGGATCTGCTGTTTATCAGTATCTGATAGGTGTTCCCATAGAAGAGTATGAACAATGCTTCCAAAAGAGGATTGACCGGCTCAAAAGGTGTATTCAGGCTGACGGAGAGTATTTAGAAGGGCAGAGCAAGTTAAAATGATCAGAACATTTGCAGTATAGGAGAACCGATGCAAATGACATTACTTTTGGAACACCCCCCGTATGTTTAAAACGTACATGTATTTATATGGTTTGCGTAGATCAAGTTATAGTGTGAAAATATGTCAACGACCATTGCTGTACATTTACAACTGTCCTTGCTGTACATAAGTGTTGAAGTGTTCAATGGACCAATAGCTGAGATAAAGGTCCTCACAATATTAAGGAATTTGATGGGCAATTAAACTTTTAAACTTCTAACATGACCACATTTGTTTTTCTATAATCAAAGAGGGCAGAAACTGTTATTTTGCAACATAATTATTGTCTGTACGTCGCAATTATTACGTCATAGCGTCACACGTCATAGCGGTGAGCTGGAAAAGAAGACCACATAAAACAGGTGTATAGTTGGTGGATATCGTCAAAGATGTACATAATAACCCGTAAAATCAGGTCAGAATCGAAATAATATATCTCAAATAGTGTTTTACTGTTGAATAAATTCGGTTTTTATCGTTCAGATAAATTGCATCTGAATATCAAAGAATGATTTTAGTCAAGTCACTGATTGGGATATATTATTATTTAAGTTTAACATAAGGAAAACTATTGGGTGTGTTAATACTGATAATATATGTATCATTTCATGGTCAGAATTTTAATGTATAAATTTGTTATGAATTTGAGCTTTATGCTACGGCCACTTTCATTCTCTGATATATTGTTTTTTTTTTTTTTTTTTTTTTTTTTGAGAGGCATGGTGACATTTTCATTGAAGCCGTAACATGTAATTAGCTTTACATTTTAGTACTTATTTAAATCATGCTTTTAACCATAGAAAAGTTTTAAACAGCAATAGCAAAACAAAAATTGTTTCTCGTTGATATATATATGTTTGAATGTCCATGACGTACAATCAGAATCATAAGCACTTGGCCTTCGAATTCATTTTAAACAGCACAAAATCTCCAGATTGTAACTACATAATCACATCTAAAAATAAAACAACCAAATTGCAGTAACTTATGTAGATCGTTTAGAGGTAGATAACGGAAAATATTTTCGTCTCTGCATTGAATACAATATTCGTTGTCATGTGACATTTACACCCATTACATGTATTATGTAGTCTTCTTTCTAGTGATTACGTGACATCCACTTTGTTCAATAGCGTGCAATATAAGTAGTAAATGTCTCTGGCTGAAGGACTTACGTACATTAATGCAAGTGAAGGCACTGTTTTCTGAAGAACAATCATCACGAGAGCTTATTTCACAGTTAATCCTGGATTTATTTCTTTAAAACTAGTTCGACAGGAGCAACGAAAAGCTCTATTTAACCGCTTATATCAAACATCAAATTTTACTTATTGTCTATGAAGGTATGCTTTATTTCGGTATTTACATTTCTGCTAGGAGACACTCTTTTACTATTACCTATAGCAAATATATTTTACTTGCAATATTGAGGTTTTGTATTGTTATTACAATGATGCGTACGTATAAATATGTCTGTCATAACTTACATGTACTATTAATTGCAGTAAGCACACATCATATATATATATCTTACAGAACATGGTCAGTAGCTGAAGGAAAACATTTGAAAGACAATAAATATCTTGCTCTCTAATATTACTATGTGTTTATAAATCATTATTGCTTTACCCTGACTGTTATTGTTTTATTATGCATTCCGTAAATTAGGCATTTTACGGCCAATAAATCTCATAAAATGACGCGAGAGTTTCAGAGGCGCATAACAGCATAAAATTTCTAGTTGCAGTTTATGCATATTTTATCATGAGAATAGAGCAATGTGCTAGTAGTCATAAAATTGTATTATAAATATTAATTAACGTTGTAGTACTTTTATACTAGATTTATGTCAATCAATCTCTTATCAGAAATATTACGAGTTGTCCTATATGAAATCAAAATTGAAATTGAATTAAGTCAAGCAGAAACTCGTAGTTTTATTGATAACATTAAGAATATTACCGCAATTATAGCAAACAACGGCACGCTAAAAATAATTCTAAACAAGTTCATAAAATCACTTCAAAGTTGAAATTTCTTTGAAACAAATATCTAAAAACAATGTGTACTGACCATTCAACTGTTTTGTTTCAGTCCAGTAGAAAATAATATTATGATTCAATCGAATGCAACATTAAAGAAAATAAAATCAAATTTATGGTTAGGCAGATTTATACTTAGGTTTACAGTCCGGTACTGAAACCACTTTGTTAAAACTTTAATAGACGTTATAATTATTTTTTGTCGGACTATGCTTCTTGATGGGAAACATGTATACGTTATATTTACAAGGCTACGTCCTCCGTAAGCTTAGTATAATTTTCTTCTTTTAAAAGTCCCAAAAGAAAAATTGTTTTAGTGACCTATTAGTAAAGCTTTGAACGTTTCATGTCCATGTAAGTCTAACATTTCTTAAAACATGTTTAACAAAAGTCCTTCTTTCCATGAGTTTGCATACCAGTGATGCGCATGCGAAAAGATATAGATGCTGATCAAAAGCTATAATTTCACAGTAACGGGACCAAAGAGTAGCGGGCTCGGCTTGACTGACGGATTATAGTCACGAGAAGAACTGAATTGTGCAACACCCCGAAGGATCCTTAGCACCAGTTTATGCGTTATTGTGCTATTAAAAATAGTGAATGAATTCTGTTGTCTCAAAGGACTAGATAAAATTACACCGAGTCCAATTACGGGGAGATAATACGGAAAACATGTTCCGTGACAAAAGAATCCTTTTATACAATAAAGCTGAAAACTGTTACGTGTAATTATATTCTTGCGAAACAATTAATATTCATGTGGATATACTTATATATGCCAAAAAGAAATTCTGAAAAATGACAAAAAATCTAGGGGAAACTTCATGCTGATATTTATGTTGAAAAATAATCTTGGATTAAAGCAGCTACAACTGGAACGTTTTTTTAAAAAACGAATGTCACCACTGGTATTTAATATTCATAAGGCTGGAGAAACTGAGGAAAAAAATGTGGAAGTAAATGTCAATATAATCTGAAACTGTAGACGTTCTTATAAATGGCCATATATCAGTGAAAAATCATTTAACTTTACAGTCCGTTACCTACCGGCTTCTTTGTTTTGATAAGGTCTGTAAACATCTTATAGACCAAACAATTACAAGACCTGTCTTACTTCTATTGTTTACACGAAAATTTTCCAGGTATATGTGGCGGGATTCGAACCTGGGTCGCTCGGGTGCTAGTCCAATGCTCTAACAACTGAGCCAAAGAGTCGACACACGTTTGTCAGAGATTAAATTTAAACGTACAGGTTATGTGTAAGCGACCGTAACAAAGCAGTAAGTTCGTGCCATTTACAGTGCGCGCAAGATTGACTCCGTAAATAATATTATCACTTGTTTCAAAAAAGTCCGTTTTAAGTAAAAATTTTCGACCAGTTTCACATATCTTGAAAATTGATCTAACCATGACTTTGTTATAAAATTTTAACATTTTATTTTAAACAGGTCTTGAGATTTGTCTTACAGTTAAAACGGGCATAATCAGGAAAATCTTCTGTCTAAGTAGAGAATGCTTCATGAAACAGGATATTTATTTAACAAAACAATAATTACAATGATATAATTGCAAAATTTCCCCCAAGTTAACTGTTAATCCACTAATGAAAATTGTGACGATTTTCCGTACGATTAACATGGAACATAAATGACAAGCTCGTATTTTAGAAAATAACCCAGTTAAATATTCGTGATACATTTTATATGACATTGACATAAATAAGATTAACAGTAAAGGCAGTTTTTGAAGTTGTGGCACTGGGTGTGAGACTGGTCAAAGCACATTTCTCGTTTTCTAAATGTTCTAATTTTACTGAATTTCGTTAATCCATATCAAATTAACGGTTGCCATTTTTATGCCTTGCAAACTTATTATATATTTTGCACTGTACAAAGTTTTGTCGATCTTATGCCGTTTACCTGTCAGTCTTTCATTTGTGTTAAACAGTCAGTTTCTGGCTTCTAAACTGGTATTGACTTTATATCCACAAGTAACTGATAACTTCTTCACGTGAATCAGATGTGGAGGACGAGAATGGCTTTAAACGAAATTATGCTGATTCAAATCGTTGCCATGTCGCAGAAATCTTAGGGCTCTTAATTGAATATTTACAGCTATGACTTTAAAATAAGGAGGACATACTTGTAGGAGACATGTTTATTCGATGGCGAAAGATACCTGTGGAATAGGTTAATTATTTTAAACGAACTTAATTATTTCAACCCGAACTTGAAACAGCATAAATAATAAGTATTTTTTATCTTTCTTCATACGAAACAAAATGGACTTTTGTTATTTCACTTGTACCATACGTAAGTTCTAAAATAACATGTGCTAAATGAACTCAGTACGTTATCATATTCATTCTGGTAATTTGCATATTTTTATGCTCGCAGGTGCAAACATAATCACTGATATTCCGCTTAACACTACACTCATACGTTAATATTTATCAGTAAATCTTAGCATTCATTATGTAGCAGTTGAACGACATACAATTCATTTATGCATCTATCAACAATTGTTTAAAAAAATTTCAACTGCTATGAACTGTTGGACGAGGTTGTTTTAAAGACGAGAGTTATTCGAAATGGCCCCTTTATGACTGATGTTAGGAAAATCATGGACTAGAAAGGTACATTTTAAATTCTTTTTTTTTTTCGTCAAAAAAGTCTTGTTTGAAACTAAACAGCTGCGAGAATTACTGAATAACTGTAATTGTTGATCAATAAAAACAATGGTGACTGTTACTAAGCAATTATTTAGATTTGTTCACTGGTGTTAACAGAAGTAACATATGTAATGTTACATAACTATATATGATTGATGATTTATGTAGCTTATTTATTTGTTCCAGGATTAACGTAACCTAAGATATTAATCAGTTATGCATAACCTATATCATAATGCAAATATGAAACTACGTACAACATACCGGAAACCAATACATTCATGAATTGCAAGAGAACAGAAAAAAATGCTTTACAAAGAAAGCTAGAACATGTCCTGCATGAAGTCAGCATTAATAACGTAAAATGATATTATTGTTTTTAAATGTCCACTTTCTTTGCTCCCTGTGGACGTTTAAACCAAATGTTAAAACAGTCTGTTAATGACGTTTTGAATATAACCGAATCAAGTGTGACGCACCCTTTATGAAAATCAACTCTTTTCTCTTTTGGTGTTATGAATACTCTTCAGTGTTTTCAGTCCAGGTAATTATTACTGTAATAAACAGGTAATCGAAGAATGAAATCAATATATATTTCAGATAATATACCTAAACATTAAAACTGTCTCTCGCCGGTTTATTTTTCTTGACTTGTTTGCTGTCAGTCTTCCAAATCGTGACAAAAGCTTCATATTTAAGAAATGTGTAGGCTTATTCTCTTTCTGTAGGTTCTTGCGTGGTCTTAGGTTTATAAACACTGTACGTTTTGCATATTGTGTTGTTATAATGTAAAATATAGTCAGCTCAGTCAGATTTTTTTTTGTCTCAAGCCAAAGACAGTTCTTTATTTATTGTGCACAGTCATGTGTCAGATGTTTATTTTGGATTTGGTCATGTTCCCTGAGTTCTTCAGTAACATTTAAATCAGAAAGAGAGCAGAACCTCCGCTGTTTTATAGAATGATTTAAAGGTATAGATAAAAGTTTTTCCTTCCATCAAAATATTGTATCTGTTAAATTCACGATAGTGCCTGCAATTTTGTCTTAGATTGTGGCGGATGAATTATACTGTGAAATTCCTGTACTCTGTTTGCTAATTTTCCACATGTTCATTATATCTTGCTCAATATAAATTGCATCTTCATTTTTTGTTTGTAGGCGTATGTGGGTTCAAATAATATTTGGCAATGATTTTACAGAGACTTTTAAAAATAACACATTGTTCCAGACGAGAGTATATTTCATATTCGAACACGACCAGCAAAAAGTCTACATACATGTAGAGCAAAATCTATCTCGGGTTTTTCTGCTATAACCCACGCGCGTGCAATGACGTTATCCGATCCAGGTGCATAGCACGGTCGTAAAAAGTAGTTACCATTTTTTCTAACACTGTTGATACTAGTATGTCGGGTTAGAATCGAAATAACAAGTTCACAAGTGTGATTTCTCGTAGAATAACCCGGGTTTTTCGTTCTCATGCGAAACAATATATCACGAAGGCCGTATAAGAACTCAAAACATATTTACTAAAGCGATGTAATCGCTTTAAAGGCGAACGTAGAAATTTGATTACATCAGCATATCCATTTTAGAGCTTAAAGTGACGAAGTGAGACAACAGAAAGGAAATCTATAAGAGAAGAATACATCACTTAACCCATCTGTTAAGTTCTTAGAGTTTTCACAAAGTATAGAAAACTCGCTAGATAAATTGTACCTCAAATGCAAACAAGGACGGCAAAATGGCGATAGTACCTTTTAAACCCTTTTAGATTTTCCATGTAGAGCACAGAAGTAATCATCATGTCATACTTTCAAAGAAATCGTGAAAAAGTTAATACACATTATATTTCTACTACGAATATTCATAAAACAGTTAAATACACAATATATTTATACTACGAATATCAGTCTACGCAACGAGATACGAAATAACGGAAAGATCTTTTTCACTGTTCTAATAAAATCGTTTAAATATTTCTTTTCTTTATGGAAAAAATAACAAACATAAATCTTATTTTAAAACAATTTTAAGATATTAAACTAACTACCTAGATTTTAAAGTGAAAAGCTGGATCACCTTGAAACTACAACGCTTTCGTAAGGCAACGACGTCAAGAATTATAAAGTCGATTACATAAATAAAAAGTGTCCACGAACTGAAGACCCCTTTAAATTATTTTAGGCTAAAAAGAATGACATTGTCGAATGCCGTAAACAGTCTGTTGTTGCACAAAGACATTTACTGGAATAGAATGCTTTATTTTCGGTATGACTCTGAATTCATTACCATATAAAGTGTAATTCAAGCTAACTTTAGAAGCGTTTCCTTATTTTGTCTATTCGTCAGTACATAAAAAATAGTTAATTACGGCATTAAAATCATTAATGTTATTGTTATGCTTCATCTAATTTCGAGTGGATATCCCGATATTATTCGTCGACGAAACAGCCTTACAGCAGCAATAACTATAAAAGTCAATCACCATTAATAGATAATTGATGTTTCAATGTTCGCGTAAATTGGACAGCAGACTAAAGACACATACATGTATATCTTAAGAACGTGTTACCTTATTGTGTGTGATAACTTGATTGTATATCAAAAATAGAAGTATTGTTCTCCATGGAGTTCACCTTAACGCATCGCCTTGAATTAACTGAATATCATTACTTAGTTCAACTTTTGCAAAGGGGATTCACGAAATATACCTATACACTTAATGGCGCCTTTCTCGCGAGTGTGGTAACGGGATGTCAACTTTTCTTTCGTAGATTTTGAACTCTTAGGTGTGAGCTTTGTATGCCATTGACTTAAAAGTTTTCCAGGAAAATTTGATAATGCAACAAATGTTGTTATTAGTGCATGCCATTCCCTATCATGCTTCACTTTATCATTTTTTGTATTGATGTAGAGTAACGCAACAACAATTCTTTAAAGTTTCAATATCAGTTTATTTTCATAGGTGATTTAAAGTTCATTACAATATCAATTTAACCATGTATACAACTGACAGAGTACTTTTATTATAAGTTAACCTTAGCCTATATCTAGCTATTTCTCCGTCCCTAACCTAACTCTAACTGATTTTAATCTCAATATATACGTTTATAAAGAGGAGAAATGCTAGACAGGCCTGTGCAATATTACCTTAATATCTGGTAAACTTCCGAGGTAGTCTAGTATATTTTAGGTCCTTTTCCGTAAATAAATCGAATAATAAACAGATAAGACCCTGTGGCATTTGATTCAATGACATGTTTGACAAGTACACTCGGTCCTTTTAAGAATTTTAACTTAATAATTCTACTTGGAAATATTGAAAGAAATTAAATTATTTTATATCCCGAAAACCTACTTTTATAACTAGAATTTAAATCTAATAAACGAAAGAAGTTAAACTATTTATGTCCCGAAAACCTATATTATAATTATAGAAAAACCCTATTACGCTATATTGATGACTCATTGTTTACTGTAAAGCTAGGCCTAGTTTTTAAACATCATGCATGTCAATAAGTTATTTATATTTAATTGCTTTATAACTTTACAATTAGCACCTGTATGTGCTTAAAAGTAAAGGCCTGTTCAAAATGTCAGACGTTATTTATCACTTATTTAGCCTGTGTTGGAGTTTCATGGCTGTTCTTTTCAGTATTTAGTCCAAGAAGAAAGTATTTTCCCGAAATACTAGTTATATATTATCCTCCTTGGGAATGATAGAATAACATTACATCTTTCCTGACGGTGCTAGGGGGCGTGAGGGGTATTGCACATTTCATGACCTCTCATGAACAGATTCAATCAAACCGAGTCTGCTATTATTGAGTTATGTCCCTTTGTATGTTGTTATAAATGATATATTAAGTGATCTTCTTGGATGTTAATTACTATCACAACAGCAATTTACAGTGTCGTGTGACTGCTTTTAAAAGTTTCCTCGTACTTGGTCTTGCTGTTGTTATATCTTCTGGTCCTGCAGGATATTTAAATACATTCATTTTCCCTGTAATAGAATTCAGCTTAAGCCGGTGCTAGTGGGTGTGAGGCGTGTTGCACATTTCGTTAATAACATCTAATTCACGAGGGATTATGCATCTGTTTGAAACATAAAACAAAATGAGTGAATGAGTATGCATAACGATAAAATTAATTTTATTTTGATCAGTTTATTGAATGGATGGGAACGTCAACAGTCCTGTTAACTTCATTTACTTTAGTAAACATATAAACATATCCATGTCACACATATTTAATCATGGTAGTGCTATTGTGTATTTGTAACTAATTTGTCGCACTCAAAATTCAACTACATTTATGTCTTTTTAAAGGGCGCATAAACGATGTCTATTAATTTATAGATATGACTTTAAAATAAAGAGGATTTACATGTAAAACGTATGTATATTACATGGTGAAAGATACCTATATATGGGTTATTATTTTACAATGTTTCTCATTACAGTGGTTCTGCGCATGTCCGGAAGTGATTATCAATTAGAGAGCACGGCAAAGATACGCAAATTGTTGCATGTCCGCACGCATTTATGTATAATATGTGTAATTTTCTGACTATATGTTAGAGTTAGTATCACCATGGTTACAAAATATATAAATTAACGATATTAGGCATTCAAAATGCTTGAATACAATATATACCGGAGTCTGTGATATTTCACAGGCGCACCAGATCTGTTTTAGTCACAGTCATTATTTTAAATGAGCGGCACCATGAGAAAACCAAAATAGTGCGTTTGCGACCAGCATGGATCCAGACCAGCCTGCGCATCCGCGCAGTCTGGTCAGGATCCATGCTGTTCGCTAACAGTTTCTATAATTGCAATAGGCTGTGAAAGCAAGCAGCATGGATCCTGACCAGACTGCGTGCGGATGCGCAGGCTGGTCTGGGTCCATGCTGGTCGCAAATGCACTATGTTGGTTTTCGCATGGCGCGGCTCAAATGACTTTTTATCTTAGTATGAAACCACAGGTGCCCGTCCAGTCTTGGTGCCCATATGGGTGCCGCCCCCTCCTAAAAAAAAAAAAAAAAAAAATAATAAAAACACTGTGTTTTAATCCTAAAACGAAAAAAAAGTTTTTTTTTCCTATGTATACTCTTACATGGAAAAGGTGCTTGTGTTGCCGTAACGCTATGGAGGTTTACTAGGACACGCTGTGGAACAACCAAAATGTCCAGTTCAGTACCAATGCAAGCTACCCTGCTGTCATTTACACATCGGACATTTAGAAAACAGTAAACAATCCTATTCTACAAAGTAAACAACCTTAAATAACTTACATTTAAATTCTAAAATGCCAACAACGGAATAGGTTTTCTACTTTCGTTTTGAAACAAAATGGCCGATCGTCACTGTTATTTTGCAAGTGTCTAGACAATTTGGCTTGTTTGAATTTAAATGTAAGTTATTTAAGGCTGTTTACTAGGCAGAACAAGATTGTTTACTATTTTATAAATGCATGATGTGTAAATTGCAGCAAGGTAGCCTCAGCTGTTACTGAACTGGACATTTTGGTTGTTCCACAGCGTGTCCTAGTAAACTTCCATAGCGTTACGGCAACACAATCACCTTTTCCATATAAGAGTATATATAGGGAAAAAAAATTTCAATTGTTTTATTTCGTTTTAGGATTAAAACAGTGTTTTTTAATGGGTTTCTTTTTTTTTGGGGGGGGGGGTGTTGGGTGTGGGGGGCGGCACCTATATGGGCACCAAGACTGGACGGGCACCTGTGTATGAAACGAAGTAGAAACTTGTTATTTCAGTTTTACTATACTTAAGCTCTAAAATAAAATATGCTGAAATAACTCAGACGTTATCATATTCATTCTGGTATTTTTCATATTATTATGCTCGCAGGTGCAAACATAATTACCGATATTCTGGTTGATTCTCGACTCCTACGCTCATATTAATCAGTCAATCTTAGCATTTGAAAACATCATTATCTAGCAGATGAAAGACACACAAATCATTTATTCATCTATCAACACTTCGTTTAAAAAATCTTGTACTCTTATGAACTGTTCGACAACGTCCTTTATTCGAAATCGTATTGACAGATGCTAATATTAACATAGACTAGAAAGACAAAATTTCAATAAATTTTCTTCTTCAAATAAAGTCTTGCGAGAAAATGGATAAATTTGTTCCTTGGGATATCTCTAAAATGCTCGTTATATTACAACGTATAACTCTTAAATGATTAGAGTTTTGAAGCCCAAAAGCGTCACAGTGGGATCAAAGTAAGTTTAAATATTTACTTAGTATATTACTTCAACTTGAAAAATAAATTGTTGATACTATAAGATAATCAGTAATGTACAAACATATTTATTTAATTATATGGGGGCTTTCTAAACTACACAGCTGAGAGTACTATAGTTTAATAACTGTGATTGTTGATCACTGAAGGCAATGCGTAGTGTTACGTAGCAATTATTTAAATGCGTACACTGGTGTTGACAGATGTAACATGTGTAATGTAACGTAATTCTGTATGATAGACTTTTTAAGTGACATTATACTTGTTCCAGCTATAATTTGCAATCGTTAACGTTATCTACTGTATGATATTTATCAATTATGCATAATCCATGTCATAAAGCGAATATGAGATTACATAAAACATATCACAAACCAATATACTAATTATTTGTAATGTTTTGTAAGAGAACAGAAAAAAAAACGTTTTGCAGATAAAGCTTGAACATGTACAGCATGAAGTCAACATGAATAACGTAAATAACGTAAACTGAAATTAAACATACAATTACTTTCTTATAATCACATGCCAAACAATCTGTATATGACTTAAACGTATAAAGTGTAACGCACCAGATATATCGTAATGAAGAAACAACTCTTTTCTGTTTCGGTATTAATGAGTACCTTTGCGTTCTCAGACCGCTTAATTATTACTTTTATACAGAGTAATGCAGGCCATTTGACCAAAATATGTAAATCAGTTTCACATTTACATCTTAGTATTAAAATTTGTTTCTGGCCGTTACATTTTCCATACTCGTACACATTACAATTGCTAATTCTCTTTGCTTGGTATTAGGTTTATATACACTGTACTTTGTTGTGTATATATTGTGTTGTTATTGTACAGTGTAGTCAGCTCTACATGCAATATCATGTATTTTATTATAATATATATTTATTGTTTACAATCACGTATCAGATGTTATTTGGAATTTGGTCAATGTTCTCTGAGCATTCGTTCGTCTTTTCTTCGGTTAACCTTAAATCAGCAAAAGAGCAAAACTTTATTTGATAGAATTTAATGGACAGATAAAATCTGGATATTCCATTAGAAAGTTTTATCTGTTTAGTATATTACGATAATGCCTGCTGAGTTTGTCTTAGATTGTGGCGGATGAATTATACTCTGGAATTTTTAAGTGTTTGCTAATATTCAGCATGTTCATTGTATCTTCAATTTAGTGTAGGCGTCTGTGGGTTCAATTGGTATTTGGCAAAAATTTTATAGTGACGTTAAAAAACAAGACATTGTTCCAGGAGAGCGTATGTTTTATGTTTTACAGGAAAATCGGGGCATCTTTCTAAAATCAATACAACAATAAAAACAAGCAGTGCAGCTGTTTGTATTTGTGTCAGGTGAATATAGACAACACTTTAAATACGCATTCAACTGAGTTTGAATTGACGTAAGAAGACAACAGAAAAGGTATAAGAGAAGTATACATCACTGCATCTACCTGTTAAATTCTTAGATTTCTCATAAAGTAGACACATTGTGCCTCAAATGCTAACATAGAGTGCAAATGTCTATAGTACCTTTTAAACTCTCCATGCATTTTGCATTTTATGGCACAGAAGTAAAATGGTATTTATCATGTCATACTATCATAAAAATCATACCACACTTAATACTCAATAACTCGTCTAAATACTTTCATACTTTATGGAAAAATAACAAACGCAAATCTTAATGAAAAACAATTTTAAAATAAACTTACTTGTATAGATATTTCAAATTAAAGTCTGGATTGGCTTTAAATTATAAAGTTTTCGTCAGGCAAGAACTTTATGACTAATAGGACCAATAACGTAAGACAAATATGTCCGTGAACAGACTAAACCTTTACATTATTTCAAGCTAACGCATTAAACAGAACCTGTTTCCAAACGAATTATATTGTCTAACAATTATACTATGCAGAAAAAGAAATCCCGGACACTTTCAGTTGCTTGCTATAAATGGTTTAAACCATCTACGGCTAACAAAAAAAAAGCAATGCTTGCATATGATTTCGTTTTAATGAGTTTGCATTTCATGAATGTTTCTTATGAAATATCAATATCTTGGCTTTGTGGGGCTATTGCAATTATTATCAAGTGAACGTCTTCCATCCGTTGAATTCCATAATAAAAAGTCCCAAATGACTACAAATGAGATCGTTTGCTACAACTGAATTCTCAAAACAGACTTGTTCCACATTGACATTTACTGAAATAGAATGACATTGTGTGATTTTGAATGTATATATACATAATAATTCATGCTTAGAATTAGTTACATTGTCCGTTTATTCGTCAATGCAAAATTGTATTTAATTACGTCATTAACATCATTATTGTAATTGTTATGCATCGTACGTAACATTCTGTTTATCGTAAATCTTAATTCAAGTGGACATGCCGATATTATCCATCAATATAGCTATCCTACAGGACCAAAGAAAGATAAAAAGGAAAATCAGTATTAATGGCTAATTGATTCCTCAGCTACACAGTAAGACAGACAGCAGACTAAAGACACATACTCAAGAGTGTGTAGATTGGTTATCAGACTGTACGAGTTAACTTAATTGTTTATCAAAGAAGAGTACAATGCTTAAAATAGTTCAAAGTAGTACTTAAAGCATCGCACTGAATTAACTGAAAATCATTACTTAGAACAAAATTTTGTAAAGGTGATTCTCAAGATATAAAAATGCACATTATGCCTTCTTTCTTATCCAGTGTGTTAACGGGATATCAGCAATTCTTTCATGGCTTTTTGAAATCTTAATTGTGCGTTTGACGACACGTAACTGGACCAATTTCTCTCCCTATATTCACACAGTCTTGAAATTCAATAAGGATAGTGCCTCAACTACTTTCGTCTCTGAACTTTACTGCTATTCAGATGAGCATAAAACTCCATTTTTTTGGCACACATTTATTTTTATTATCTGTTCCAGCACAAGAGTACTTTTCTCTGTCTCAAATATGTTCTGACAAAAAATATTAGTCTCTGTGTTTTCTCGACAAGAAGTATGTGCTCTGATGCATTCCCAGCAAACAGCACTTTTGTATTATTACTCTTATATCCTCCAATATTCATGTTTTTCCTTCAGTAATAAAATGTAAAATACTTGACAAAGATGTCATTGTCTACGCCTATGATCACTTTTTGGTAGAACATGAACTTCTTGTTGATTTCAATATTGAATTTAGGGAACTTTGTTCATCCCATTGCAAGCTCAAACGCTAGATATTTTCAGTTCCAGATAATGATACAGATAATTGTTACTTCCATAGAGAGATTGAGATGAAAAATATTTTCCCACTCTTTGCGCATATATTTCGGACATATCTATTTACTTACGTGTTGAATGTTTGTCTCCAGAGTCCCGTTTTTGCCTGGATCTCAATATTACTAATGGTTTTACACTGCCGTGTAGAAACATAATATATATGATAACTTTACATCTATCCAGACGGCGTTATTTTAACACTTTGAATGAAATGTCTCGCCGAACTAACTTAGTCACGTATATATTATTGCTCTTGGAAACGCATATACGGAACGTAGTGAAATGATCATAAACAAATTTATGTGGTATTTTTCATCCTGGTGGAAACATTTTCTTAAATCTAGTTCAGTGATCGGAAACGTATATAAGTACTGAATAGTTCTCATTCGGAGGAAAAGATTTGCTTCCGTTTATATGCTTTCGTTAATATTTCAAAACGTGTTATAAAGATTTCTAATTGAAAACTACAAGTGCTCGAAAGAAAGCTTTATTTCGTAACACTATCTCTTAATTTGAATTGTGACGAAAACTCCGGTAGACTTACGTATAATTTGGCATTTATTGAGAGGAAAACACCTTTTTATAAGTGCATTTTAACCTCTAATCAAAGGTGTGATAGTGTTCATTTCAAATTTAAATTGATGAAAGAGATATCAGTTTTCCTTGCAAAATTAGCCACTATTATGAAATAAAAACTGCATTGCTTGTAGAAAATTTCAGTAGAATAAAGTCAGTAAGCGAGTTTGTTGGATAATTACACAAATCATTAAAACAATAACTGTTATGACAAAGGTACACATCGGGGCTTTTGGTGGTTGATTTCTGAATGATAAACTAGCGAGCAGTACGACAGTATTAGTCGAATTGGCGCATTAATTTGTCGTTTTGCCGTGTTACCTTTTTTTCGTACCGACAAAATAAACGCTCTGGTATATCTGAGCAGCCATTTTAGTTGTCAATCTGTCTTGTTTAAACGCACATCGACGTCAGATCGACAAATAAGCACGTCGATACGACAAAAAAAGGTATTTATTGTATCGGTGCGCTAGCTTGTCGTTCCGGGGAACGCACCAACACACAAGAATTAAACTGGTAGAAATCAGCCGCCATAGCTGCTTCACAATAACATTTGCAATTATCAACCGTTGTTTTGGATATATTTATTTACATCTTGTGAGTCATGTCGTATCTTTTGATTTATAATCTTATTCTGACTGTTGTTTTTCAGTTTTCGGTGAACAAGCTTTACTAAACAGATAAGGCTTTTGAAAACAGCAGAATCATATGCTTTCTCACAGTTAGATTCCTGTGCTTCTTCAATTATATTATTCTGTACTGAAAACTCATCGCCTTAACAGGATATTCTTCTTTATCTATTATCACACTACTTTATGTTCTTTTTATAATTGTTCAATTAGCACCAGTATGTCCTTAAAGTCTCTAAAAGAAAAGGCCTGAAGAAAAATGTCAGAAATCATTTAACACATGACCTATTCCTGAGATTAGTTTGGAAGTACACAACTTTAAGAAAATGTTACATTGGTTCTTTTAACTACTAGTATTTAGTTCAAGAAAAGAATGTTCTTATTTTTTAAGATACAAATGAGCAAACTGAGTTTTCTTATATTTTATATATTTTCTACTTCTCTGAGATGATTGAATACATTAGATATTTCTACGCGGTGCTAGGGGGCGTGATGGGTGTTGCACATTTCATGATGTCTCATAAACAGACTCAGTCAAACCGAGTCTGCGATTATTGTGCTTGGTCTCGTTTAATGCTTCCAAGTGCTCTTCATAATGTTATCAACTCTCACAACAACAGTTTCGTGTGGCGGCTTTTAAATGTTTTCTCGTGCTTGGACTCTTTGTTATTATATTTTCTGGTCCTTAAGGATCATGAAATACATTCATTTTCTCTGTAAAGAATTCCGCTTAAGCCGGTAGGAGGGGATGTGAGGGATGTTGCACATTTCATTACATCCCATGAATAGACTCAATCATCCGAATCTATTATTATTGCGCTTGGTTGGTTTCTGTTCTTTTAAAGAACCTGCTAAGATTTTATTAAGATAACATATGATGACACAACGCTTTTATGATTTGAAAAACGACTTATAACCTTCGAAATCCATTTGATAATTTGTGTATGTTTGATATAGTTTTACGTTTAATGCCCTTTGACAGTTTTCATAAATGTAATGTTGGTCCACCAACCAAATCAATGTTCTTTGTTTTCAGTTTCCATCACTAATCAGGATTCAACATCTTACCGAAGATAAATTCCAAGCATGAACTTTTGGTTTATGAGAAAAAAAAACCTCAGTCTGAGAAAATTTTGCTCAGTCGGGGATTGGTCTGGAGACGTTCAGACTGAACTACATGTAACCGGACGTGTTTGTAAAGCACGTGCAGTTATCGTTCTAATAAGACTGTGCATGGTTTTGAGAATGTATACAAGGAAAAGGAGATATCAGAAACTTAGATCTAAGAAGTAGAACAATGTCAATTTTTTCTGCTATTCGTATCTAATTTAATTTTTTTTATTCAAACATGTCGTTTTAACATGGCTCATGTAGCAATTTTTGTTAATGTCCTTTCTAAGTGGTATGAAAAGTTATATCAAAAATATCACCTATTGGTAGTATTTCATAATTACGGTGAACGACAATTCCGGAGGTCATACAGAGCATTATCTGGCACAAGCTATGAACAAACAAGACGTCCTTTTCATCTGAAAACATCGAATTTGTTGTGGGCTTTGGAACTCATAGCGTTTAGATGCAATGCATTAAAAAGTAACAGTGTTGGCCATAATAATACTAAAACGGGCTTTTGCATTTAACGTGTTACGTTTACTCAAACTGCGTAATAGGATTAAACATGTTCTCTTACTTCTATCCATGTACTGAGGTAGCAACCCATTCATACTTCTATTCATTTAATATATAAAATTAATGATTAATTGTACTCAGAAAGGGAAAAAGGAATGTTGCTGTAACACATATTTTCTTCATAAAACAACATCTGATTCACGATTATTCATATGTTTAAAACATTAAACAAAATGAGTGAACGATCATGCGTCAGTGTAAAATTAATTTCATATTGATCCGCTCATTGCATGGGTTGGAACATCAACAATCTTGTTTACACCATTTCCTTTCTAACCTTTTTTCCTTGAGCTTTAGTAAACATGTTTGTGTCGCCCATATTTGATAACGGTAGTGAGATTGTTTATGTGTAAATTCTCCTGGATAATAATTATTGGATTAGATATTAATCATTATCCACGATCAAATCACAAATAAGTGCTTTGGTTATGCTTTGCCACGGAGCGACCAAAAACCGGGGTTTAATTTGACAAAACAAATATTATGTAGGGAATAGTCATGTTCTAAGAAACGTAGTAATCCTACAACAGTGTATTTATGGATATGCTAATGACTGACAACAAATACAAAAACACAACGAAGAAATTAAGGAATAATGGAACATACTGGGGCTACGAAATGAATTTGCCAACGATAAATGTGCGCATCACTCCTTAAACTCACATGCCATGTTCAACAGTTAAAGGACAGTATAAATAAGGGTTATCTCTTGCTGGTGAATCCGTAACAGCATGCGATTTCTTCTAATAGTATTCAAAATATAGTTTACGTCAAACGTCATTTTATGAACACGACGCAAACTTGTCTCCAGTAACATTTTAATAGTGTTTCGTATTTCTCTTAACCCATAAATACAATACTGAATTTATTTTTTGAAAAACTAACAATAAACATATTCGTCAATGTGATAACAAGAGTCTATATGCTATTAATGCAGAACAGGAAGTGTTATGGAAAACGCATTCGGAATCGAGTCCATTTATCAAGCAGTAATTTTTATCAAAATGTACAATGAAAATCAGATGGGGTGCAATATTATGTCAGTGTAATATGCAGAGCAACCCAGCATAGTAACTTTTAAAAAATAGATTTATTTCTATTTGAGTTTACATGATTTTAGAGCGTTATCAATAATGGACCAAATATGCAGTCCAAAACAACTTTGTGTCCCGAAATGGCTGAGAGTTGCAGTAGAATTTAGACATTAGATATCTGTTATTTTTTACCTTGATGTATCCATAGATTTTATGCTTCGCTAAATTCTAGTTTGCGGGATATCACAAACAAAAATATGGCGATCAAAACTTGTTAACTAAATTGTATATAATACACTTAATATTGTTATTTCTAATCAATGCCATAACTGACTGTCTAACAGAGATTCAAACCAAGAAGAAACATGTCTGACAGTGTTGGTTTTCTTACATTCGGTGGTGTAGTCTAGTATCACACCACGAACAGTAAGAATGACAGAATGAGGCATAGAAATTAGATTAAATGTCGTCTTCAATTTCTACACTTCTTTGAGGCTCTATATTAAACTTACACCTGTATTTAGATTTAGATAATCAGCGTAGACCTACACATCGTCTTCTTAATTCTATAAACCCGGTCGGCATTTTAACCATTTTGAAATTTTTTGAAAAGTCATTTGTGTGCACTTTTAGAATTATTTTGTCTACTTATTTTCCAAATTTAATTTACTTAAAATATACAATAGGATAACTTAACACTTTGGATAGAACAAAATTTATACAAACATGAACTGCGATAGGAATTTAATTTTGTTTCTTTTTATCCAACTTTTATATATATTAATGTACTGCAGTGATATATACATTTAGTACATGCTCATGAGTACAGTATAATATAATACTCGAACTCAACATAATTTTTCAACGGTCGCATGTGTTACGTTAGTGAAACTCACATATAACATCACTGTCCTATGTGTACGCCCTTTTGAAGGACTTAAGAACACCCTCATCTTCCGGAGTGTAGAGTTAGAAAGGTCTACAGCATTTATGTTTGGAGCGTTGTAGGGAAAGCTTATTGTAGAAATTTGATTTTCACTCAAGAGTACTATGCATGTCCTTACGGAAGTTCCCCAAGGTTCTCTTCTAGGTCCTTTTTCTTTCAATTTCCTGATTAAAATAAACAAAGACAGAAGATGAAGCCATTATCTATCTGACAGTCGAGACTTCATCAGACTCCAACACCTTGAGAAATGATACGCATGCCCTTGAATAGTTGGAACAGAACTGGTCCATAAAATAAACCCTGATAAGTTCGAGGCTGACTAAAAAAGAATTCCTTATGTTTCTCATACTTTTTACATAGCGCGGAACTAAAAAGCCTCGACGCTCAAAAGATTAGGGTGACTATCTCTCAAGATCTAATAAGGTGTGCACATACCAGGAACATTACATCTACGGTAAAAACTGCTTTTACAGGAGAAGAATAAAGAATAAATTAAAACAAAGGCTTATAACACCTATATCTACCGACCTCCACTAGAATATTTTTGTCCAACTGTTTGGTACCCCTGGCAAAGTCTTTAACTAGGTTGGCAGCACGCTAAGTATGTAACAGCTATGACTACACAAGAAGTATTTCCCAGCTGATAAATACCATAAACTGGCAATCCATAGAGCAGTGCCGTATCAACTCCTATATGCATTTGACATAATCATTTAATACTAATTCTACTATTCTAATACATTTATACATGTATTTCTGCTTTGTGTCTTGATCGCTTTGCTTTAAACACGTTTATAGTATCACCAGGTCCAATATTTAAAATTGTTGTATGCACCGAATGTCTGATATTGTTTTACATTTATATAAACAAGTTTACCGCTAATAAAAAATTACAATAAAGGTTATAAGAACATTTACTGACACATATCTATTTATGAGCTGCTTATAACGTACACTGTAGAGTGTCTAACTTCAAAAGTTTTTGTTGACTGTGGCGTTTCAATGTCTGTATTAGCAGACGTCCCTGATAAATTAGCAAAATACATTACTGAACCAAATTTCGATCTCAGACAAAAGGGTGATGATGGGTAAAGAGCTAATACTGGTCTATGGAGAAAATTGTGCGGAAGAGTCTATTTGCATATAAATTGAAGCTACGCCATTCGTTGCTCTTTAACGTCACTGAAGATGTAATGTAATATTTTCTTTAAACATTGCTTGTCTATATAGTGAAGACCTTAATGGTTATATATTGACTGCTTATTTTGAAAGCGATATATTAATAAAAGAGAGTATCTTGAAAGCTGGTTCAGTGGAAAACAGTACCTCACAAGAACTGTCCTTAAATCTATTGATAGATTAACTATTTGTTTTAAGTATAATAAAACAAAAAACAATGAAGTGATATTTAATTATAAAATATATTTGATATAATTCATACATGATACCCTGCAACTATATTTCTGATAGAACTATTAGCAGTTTGATACAGAAGCTTTTGACAATGTATGAGTGAGTAAAAAAAACTTAAACTTTCAGTGAAATAGTTGTTTAGAAAAAAATGTTTCTCACAGGTTTCAGTTTTCATGCAAAGTTTGCCTTTCAAACGTTCTGTGATTCATTTTCACTTGGATATAAAAAATCAAGTTTATTACTTCTTACCTTGACCTAAACACATCAATCATAGGAACACGTGAATAATTAAAACCTAAAAATCTCTATGATTTTATGAAATTATCAATTTGGAAAATTAATTCATGACTTCCACAGAATACCAAAATTTTCTGAAGGACTCTTGAGCCTTCAAACGTATTTTACATTGCAATAACTGCATCATAACTAAAACTAAGCAGAAAGATCTTTTAAGATTCAGAAACAGTGAAACTGCACATGATCAAAGAATCCAAAAGAATCCAGCATATGTGTTTGTATTGTGAAATAACAAAGCAGTTTGGCATAAATATTTGCTTTGTACCTGCACCATTATAAGTTATTATTGTAAGCACACATTCGTTACATTCATCATTACGTACGAAATTAATAAGGAAAATCCAAACTGTTATAACCATCCGATCAACAGCAAATGTCAAGTACTTTAATCAATAATCTCGTTTGGTATATGACTTGCAATTTGCTCTGTACCAAAAGCTATAACGTGACGAATCACACAGCTCTGTTCTGATCGAACACGCATGAAGTAAGTCAGAATTACGGCCTGGGAACAGATGAGTACGCATAAATTAGCAATGTGTTTGGCATATCCATAATTTGGAAGTTTTGAGATTTATTAATGAATATCTTATTATAGTATAAATTGCAATTTATGCTGTTTTTTTATTGTTTCTTTTCAAATGCTTGGAATATCTAGTTTAATATATGCATGGCCTGGTGGTCTAGTGGTTACACACTCAGCTGTCAATCCAGAAGTCCGGGTTCGAATCCCGGTCCAGGCACTGGAAGTTTCTGATATGCACTTGAGTGTCTCCCACCTAACTAAGAGGCCAGTACTGGTTCTCGCGTGTATAGATACACGTGAAAGAACCAGACTGTTTATTCGCAAAGAGCTAGGCTAATTTGGCCGGACAGACCTGTATCTAAAAGGATTTCTATATCTTCCTTCTGTTTTTGGGGCTTTGTCTCACTCTGTCCCTCTGGTCAGATCGATCTGTGTCAGTACTAGAGGAGGATGAATTTGGCACCCTGAGTGGCTGCTTTTGCGCTTTGTAAAGCGTTTTGAACGTGCGTATCATGAAAAGGGCGCTATATAAATCTGGTATAATATAACATAATGTAAAGTACTTGACTTGATATAACATTAAATGGTTCAAGCAAGAACTGTAAACCACAAAATCTGTAGTCACTAAATTTGCATAACGTTATACAACGAAACGGTTATATTTGAAGTAATTACCTTTAGTAGCCGCAACTTCAGCAAATTGCTGCTGCCTGTAGAAATTATATAAGTTGGTTTTGCTGAATAAGTCACGCATATCTTAAGAGAGGCAATACCCTATTACATTTTTGTTGCATTATTACAACAGCAACGGCTTTTAGCGATGTTTCAGGTATACAATCATTTCGATACATTTACATAAAGTCAATATACCCTTTACTCTAAATGGTTTCCGTAAATTCTTCTCGCGAAAATGAGAGGAAATTAGAATATTATTTACTCCTAGCACGACATTGTGATAAATGGTTGGAATATTACTAATATGTTACTTCTAGTAGACTGTGATTTATACTCAACTTTAAGCGTGGTTTAGCCAAAAGAAGTAAATGTGCATGTCCAATCTTAAAACGAACGTACAGGATATACAGTGACTCTCAACAATGTGTTTGTATCAAATATACAAGATACGTGTAGCCAACGAATACATTATTGGGATTGAAGTTGTATAATTAACGTTGAATCAAGCTAGTTTCTGGCATAATTAACTAACGTGTTTGAAGGTTATTCATCTCGTTAGCGCATTGCTACAAAAAGTTGTCAAATAAAACTACGTTGAAAGTGTAAACCATTTTCCTATTTTTCTCCGTCTCATAATCTCTTACAATCATAGCAGTTCAGCATTATGTAGTTTAAGGACATTAAATGAAGATAGAATACAAATCAGTGATGCAGCAGGCTTGCTTCATGTTTCTTGACACTTTAGTACTGTTTACAATTAAAACATGTAACCACTATGAAATGTAAGCTACAACTGCTATGAATCAATTTAAATGTTGCGTCTTCGAGGTATGAAATAAAACCATAACCAAAATATCTAGAAATTATGAAAGAAAAGTGAGTAGTGTTTTGCGCGACAGGTACTAAAATCCATTGGAATGAGTTGTTTGAAACTTTACGTCTCGCCTATTTCAACGGTCCCTTAAGTGGAGGTTTTCTTGCTCTGTTTTCTCCAAATACATTCATACATGCCTATTTGGTTTATTAAGTATTAGTTTGTAATGTAATATTTTGATATTCATGAGAGTTTTTGTTGTTTACATATTGTGCCTTTTGCTACAATTGCGTATAAAAAGGTTTATTCATACTGTTTCTTATCTACGACGGTTGGTGTACATTGAGAGTTAGGTTTGATGCGTTTAAACTCCGTACTTAGGTTTCGTCAATAACCGTTCCAAAGCGGTGTCCCATGCTGTTTCTTTATTCGTTTGTTTTGTCCTTGTAGTATTTTTATTCTATCTTGTCTAGTATGTATTTTTGTGTATATGTCAAAACATCTGTTCATCTAAATAATACATACACTGCTGTATGTCTTTATTTCATAGAGGATGTGTTCCCAGAAATTGCATTAAACTGTTGCATACTTGTCCATGTTATTTTTACCTTCCACGAAACAGCTGGGCTGGTTTTAATACATTAAAACTGAACGCTCACTCAAAGAACAGTGCAAAGATATATTTTCATCGATGTCTTCATAATAAGTAATAGGGGGTTTGGGGAGTGTTGCACTTTTCATTACCTCATATAAATCCTTCTGAAAGACCTTCACATTACATTACGTTAACATGGTTAGATATTCCTATAAATGTTTGATTAAATTTTAGATATGTATTTTAGTATGTAAACCACTCTCTGCGAATGACATTTGACTAGTTCAGTAATATTTTTTACACATACAAATATGGTTTATATTGCAAGCAGTTAAAATCTACATGCTGAAATTTGCTTCAAAGGAAAAGAAAGGTTTATCTTGATACATCGTCAGACTCTTTCGTAAGATTTTCAAATCGTCATATTGAATGTATGATTACTCATGTACGATCATTACTTATTGAAAGACGTAAACATTGCATGTAAATTTGTACGGCAAACTTTTTCCATGAATATTCAAATTTCTATTGACTGTTCCAACGTCTTTCTACCAGGTTTTACCTGAGCGTGATATAGATGCATGGTTGTTCATAATATACATAGTAATAACCTCGTTAGCATTTTCGGGTCACTGCAATAGCTAAGTCCTGTCGCAGATTTCGTTCTTTTTATGCTTGTCTTGAATTTCTGTAATATAAATACTCACCGAAGAGCTATGTGAAAGTGTTATTTTGAGATAGTTTTAAGAAGAGACTGGAATATGATGTCCGCCTGTACGTCTAAGCTAACCAAATGGTAATTATGAGACGTAGCAAAATACACAACTACAACTGTATAGAGAAATATTTAAGAGACCGGTGACGTTTTCATGATTTCACACTTCACAACTAAAACCATAAAATTGTGAAGTACGAAATCTCAGGACTTCGCGACTTCAAGATCTTTTCCAATAAAATTTGTAATCGAGAACTATGAATCATAAACTTTTCAATTTCACACAATGTGTTTTAGAAAATCATGAAGTTTGATAATGTGAAGTATGAAATCATGAATTTCTCGTGAGGTTTGAAATCTTAAAGAATGAAATCATGATCTTCATAATTTGCATCTTCAAGATTTCAAACGTCACGATTTCACGTTTTATGAAATTTTGAAAAGTCACGAAATCCTGTTGTTAAAGTTTCAAAATATCATCAAATCAAGCTTCCTTGTGAAAAACCGGTTTTTAAGGATATACGAGCGTGTTGGGTTTTTTTTTCAGGATATCCGCCATTTTGAAAAATGTTTCGTTGAATATTTCTTTCTAACAAAATTTATGTCAAAAATTAATGCTAAGTAATTAAAAAATGACTAGTAATGTACCATTTAACTGAACAGATTCTACATGTTGCGAAAAAAAATTCACAATTATTTGCCTAAAGCTGATGTAAGATTTGCAATGAGGTAGGGGTCGGCAGTATCTAATAAAGTAGACCAGGTTTAGTTCTGATACTTTTCTGACTGATATAATATATAATGATAAGCTACTACTGAAATAAAAGTTTTCAACAGAGCACTTTATATTATCAAGGAAGAATAAATGAAAACAAAAATAACTAAAAATATCAAACTTCGCCAGTTTTAAAAGTTTTTTTTTCCAAAATATATCACTTAAATGCACTGTGACCCCAACATCCCAACATTCTTTTCATTCCATTTTGATTTTTTTTTTTTTTTTTTTGTAGATTTAAATACGTTTTTCCGTTGAAAAAGTGGGAAGCGTATTTATGCCAACATGCAAAAAATGGAAGAGATTTGTTAGTGACATAAAATAAAAACGAGTTCAGTGACTGTTTTTTCTGCCTTTACTTGTCTTAGAAACTTATGTTCTTGAAGCTTACGAAGTATGCAAAAATTCGTAACGGTAGAAAAAAAAAAAGATCCTCATCCTTGAATTCTCTTATTCCTAGACATATATCTTTATATTTTATAGTCTTACTTGAATTTTGGTATTTGAACTTAGTCTCCCCGTGTTCTTCTTATTTCTTAGATGTATATGTTCCCTTTTAAGTAACTGCACAACTAATTAAAACAATAAAACTAAAAGATAAAACAATATGATTCCAATAGCGTTAAGTTATCATGGTTTAAATAATAACCTCTATTCATACATCCGTTTCGAAACAGTATCGATGCTTACAGTCACCGCTTCTGCGACGACCATTAACTTGGTCGTTTTTAGATTGCACATCTACTGTAACAGTTACTGTTTGATTGCGGTATATACTACAAATACAATCATTTTATAGATTTTGTTGGACACGAATAAAACTCACGATTTGTTTTAATATGTGGTATACAAGCACGTGTACATTAACAACATCTGTATAATTTAAAGTTTCAATAATAATGTCAGCAGCACTTCTTTCACGATACTAAACGAGATATGTTGATTCCGTATAACAGTTGGTACTGCTTCAATAAATAGGTGTTTAATGTAATTTACAAGAATCCAATTAATTTCCTCTACAAGCAATACAAAGAAAACTAAAAATATCACATAAATGGAAACAACGGGATTCGTCTCTATGGTAACGATTTACTCCGCATTCATCTAATAAAACATACACGCGATTATATTTCTGTCAATTACTTGTAATGAAGCGGATGTAGACAAATGCGGGAGTGGTTGCATTGAAAACGACGAATACAGTGTGCTTGGAAGCATATTAATTAACTTTAGAATATCATTTTTTAAACGTAAATAAGGAAGGAAAACGGTAAAAGTCATAAAGAACTGTGTGCAATATTTGCTCATCCCTAAAAGTGTTTTATGCAGTGGCTATTTACAGTTTTTTCTCTATCACAGTAGTTGCCTTACATCTAATGAAATGAAATCACAGCGTATACAGAAATATTACAACTAGTGTCAATTTGACACTCAAAATTCTGAAGTAAACAACTCGTGCTAGTAACGAACGAAATTATCGTTGCTCATTTCTACTCACAATTATAGCCAAAAATTTAAAAAATCTCCATTTAAGTACAGACGTCACAAACACAAATGTTATGCCTTCAAACTCTTGTAGTTCTTTTTGATGGGAATAAAAGTATTCGTAAAATCATAACTTTAGGGGGTATTCTACTACGATTGATTTGTAGTAAAGACTTTCGAATCAATCTTATAAATTAGGCTGAAAGGCATTAGCTGCATTAGATACAATACCAAACTATATCTAAAGCGATAAACGGGGTATGTAGACCATTACAACGTCCAAAATGCAGGTGTAACTTCAATGTTACTGTTTAAAACACAGAATACAGATCGTTCATCGAAAGCTTTTAATGTGTAGCATTCTTACCAAACAAGAGGTGTTAGTGAAAAAAGGATACTTTCCAATAGGAAAAGCCACGTGCGAAAAAGTCGCTGTGACCGCAACGCATCAGTAGTGTATACATGGATGTGTTCATGATTAAAACAAAAGAACGTTGTAAAACATAGACAACAAGGACGAAATAAAACAACTAAATGAACACAATGGAAAGAATTCCTTGTATACAAGATATTGAAACATAAATCACCACGTTTCCTTAATACCTTTCATTTATTTTGTTACTATTCGTAATGCCCGTTTGCTATTACAATAAAAGTGATTACAACGTTTCAATGCGAGTCATTTCATTCAATACATAACAATAATAGAGTCGGCATTAAAGTATTAAAACATAGTTAATTTAATATAAAAGAAAACATAACGATGTCATTTCAACAGTGTAGTGTGATATCATTAGTGATATTGGAATGAGGACTAACTAAACAAACAAGTATTAAGGTACCACCGCAGCATCCTCATTTACTTTTGTATTTTACTGCAAATTATGCTTCGTCAAAATTAAACCGTAATCATATCGAGCTTTTGCGCGTTAACAGACAAAATGCACCGCTAAACCATTGGTTAGTAACGGCACAAATTGCCACATATTTAGCTCAACTGTTCGTCATCTTATAGGTTGGCCGTACTTTAGTAATATGTAATTGAAATATGTTGTTCCAATTTACACCTGTGTATCATTGAAGATTTCATGTTCATGACCGTATGAAAACATCTGCGGAGTTTTCTAAATTGTATTTAGTCTTCGTTACATGAATAAATGTTGAGTTCTGCTCACCCTGGAGCTAGATGGCATGGACGCTAGCTTGCATTTCCACTACCGTCCATGAACATGCTACCTCAAACCGATCCTTCAACATTTTCATTTATGATGTTTCGGATGACTTTTTCTATTTTATAATTTATTACAAGTTGCAGTTTTATTATGGCAATGATGACAACTTGCATGCAATATTCCAACCATTTTTTCTAAGTCAAACAAGGATCCAAACTTTGGAATATATGCAAAGAACGCTTTAAGTGAAGTTTCAATCGTTACTGAGATACAGTTTTATAGTTAATTGCACACAAAAAGTAACTAGTTCCGAAAAAGTCTACACAGTGTCATATTTTGCATTAAATCCAACAACAAGTTATCTGACTTGCTTATTTTAGTCGATCTGATGACTGACTGAGTGGCACTGCGTGAAGATTTTGTCCAATACATGTCGTTATTCCTGAGAATATAGCTTGATAAATAGTTTCATGCATAATGTTAACCGAAGTTTCAAGGAGGAACAAGAGCAACATTTGTATAAAACTAAAACAGAAGTTATTAGATTTGGTGCTTTTTTTTCGTACTATTTATGAAATGGAAGCTTTGTGTGAAGTTTCAATCTTAAACATACAACGGTTACTAAGATTTGAACTTGCTAGCAAAACGTATACCGAGGATTGGCGCTGACGACAGTGTGAGTAGAAAAGCTCTGTACAGAGCAGTTGTTTTCAGACAGAGTCTAAATTTTAAAGAACTTCTCGCAAGTTCAAAATATGAAATAAAAAAGTATTTTTGTAACAGTTTGGCCAAGATACTTGTATTCATATGCTACAAAATTGCTATCTACATGAGCGAGCTGGGGAATTCTGAGAAAACCCGAAACACAATTTCCTAAAAGTTTAGACAATTTATTAAATTTGCAGCCAGTTAGTGTCTTTATAAGTACATACATAATTTGATCACTGTACTCGTTTAAACTTCATTTCGAAACAGTTTAAAATTCCTTCCTGCATATAATAACTATGGTCAAAGTTAAAACGTAAACAATGTCTATTACTTTTTTTGTAAACGTAACGTGTACTAAGCCTTAAGTTTGTATTTCTTTAAAACAATAAACTAAAATTAAAAAGAAAATGGCATCGTTCAATATGTGACATACATTAATTTGACTTTGATAAATCCATGCATGTCACGATGTTTGCAAGGTCAAAATTTATAAGATAGAAAACAGTACGAGTCCATCTTACACTCATTAAATCTGAGTAAGAAATAGACCGCGGTTTAGTAGTTTACATTTTTGTATTTAATATACGGGCGTGTTTGGAATGTGGCGGCTGAATATCTTTACTCGAACTTGAAACACAGCCATCTATGCTATACACAATGCAAATTACTAAACCATGATGTATATTTCATACTTACAGAATAATATCCTTTTCATCAGAACCTTTAAAAAGAACCACTGTTGCATTCTTTAGCAGTTTTAGTTCTCTGAAATGACAAAATCATTACGTTATTGCAGCTGTTGGAAAAGTAAGTGTTCCAGTGTCACGACGAAACGCTCAAGCTCCATGGTAACATGTGCGTATCTCATATGACGACGTGATGTATACAGAACTATTAAAGTCAATCAAGCATTGTGACCTCGGTAATGTTTTACATTTACTTGACCTGTAATAGAGTTCCGCTCATGCCGGTACTTCTTGGTTGCATTCTTTGCTTCCAAAGGATCTGTTTACATATTGTATTAACTATCACAGTAGCAATCTTTAAAAATAAATGTAATTATGTTTACCCAGAGGTCGAAATACGTTTATTAACAACTAATACAACAGGAAAAAATACGACGTAATTATGTACCTCTATCAATTGTTTCTTCACAATCATATAAGAGTCTAATACAATGAATACTTAAAGTTAGGGAAATACAAATTGATTTAAATAGGATTGGTCTATTTGTAAATATACTGAATCTGCTGTAATTTTTACAATAAAAGTAAATCAATAAACATCTACTTATTGCGGCAGCCATCTTGGAAGCCATCTTGAATATCAGTAATCTACCACAGACATTGCATCTGCACTAAACAGTTCTATAATTGAGAGTCCACTACGAACATTTTGATATATAGAAACATTTGTTTACAGGCATAGACCGGTTACCTCCTTAAGAAGGCACTTAATTGTCTTTCATTGTAGTAAAAGAAAAGAGATAACCTTCATTGATGTATTCCAAAATACAATTTTTGTACGCATGTATTATTGCCATGAAAGTAATTTTTAAGCACCGTTAGGTTGTACATGTATTCAAATTTTCAAATTAGCCATTCACCAAAATATGCAGCCACGGTGCTTCAAAGTATCTGAATAATAATATCAACTGTCTCTAAAGTGAAACCAACGTAGGAATAATACTCTAGTCAATAATTGTAACGACTGTAATATGTCCTATTTCAGAATGTTCAAGTCTTAGACGTATGAAGAAGACACGATTTTACAAAACTGAGAATCCCGATGTCAAATTGTCAGGTAACGACACAGACATGTGAAAAGCAAGTTCTTTTTCTTAATTACACTTCAATATATGTCAAAGGGGCCTCTTTGTTCTAATGATACATTGTCTCAAGCATCCACTTGCTTTAAATGTCTGTATACTGTGTAATGTCTGACTCAGCTTCAAAATCGCAGGTGCTAAATTTAATGTTAATGAACAATCATTCTGCCAATGCTATTGTCTTTAGTTTTATGCAGTAGAGTACTTTAAAAAAACGTGTTATATAAAAAGATGGATATTTAATATATATTCATTTTGACTAATGTTCAAATATTGATCAGAAATACTTATGGTAAGCTATAAATAAAACGACTCTAGACGTTATATAATATTTTAACACGACACGATTTGTTTTCCTATTAAACAAAGAAGGCTGAAAACTGTGTATTATTATTCAACAATTCATTTTTCTGACATCACAATTATTACGTCATAACATTAGACGGCATAACGGCGCGCTGGAAAAAAACTCAACAGAAATCAGGCACATGTTTGATGGATATCGTCAGGGACGTACATTATACTCCTTGATAACGTGTTAGAATCGAAATAATGTATCTGAAACAGTGATTTGCACATGAATAAAATCATTGTTTGTCGTTTAGATGCGTATTTTATATAATTATATGACTCCGGCTGCGCCCTCGTGATATAATTCCTCGCATCTAAACTTCAAACAATGATTTTATTCAATGACAAATCATTGTTTGGGATATATTATTTCTTAAGGTAGTTCTGCACGTTTGGATCAAAATTTTTTCTACAATGTAGAATTTGATTAAACTCCAATTTTTCAAAACTTCAAAATATACCTAGAAAATTCAGCAAATAAAAAAGATAGGGTCGTGTGCTTGATTTTTTGCTAGGCTGGTTTGAAAAATTTGGACCTCACGCAATATTTCATAATGGGAGTCTATGGGAAAATCATAACTTTCATAACATTTTCGCGAATAGAATTTTTTCTACAATGTAGATTTTGCTGAAACTTCTCACAATTGTAAATAAACACATGACCTATAATTTGGTGAAATAAAATGTATAGGTCCGTGTGCTTACTTTTGAGATATTTTACCATTATTAAAGGGAACCGGGCATTTCAAGTTAATTTTAAGGAATTATTTTGATTTTTTTACCGTGTCATATGTTTTAATATCATATTTTGACTTTAGAAATATAGCAACAGTGCCATTATAACAAATTTACTCACATGTTTCGATTAATTCATAAATTGATTTTCATTTCCGTACGCCGAATCCAGGCTTTCTACGTTTTCCGGATAAATGACGTTACGCCATCACTTCCGGTTTTTCAAACGTGCAGAACTACCTTAAAAAATTTTCTTACTCCACACCTAGTTTAAAGTTGTCATCTCTGCCATATTTTCACAGATAAAAAATGTAAATTCGACACAATATTGAATTACTATTTTATTATAACAAAACATAACTGAATTAAGATAGTTCTACACGTTTGATAAACCGGAAGTGATGGCATAACGTCATTTATCCGGAAAACGTGGAATAAAGTCTGGATTCGGCGTACAGAAATGAAAATCATTATATGAATTAATAACAACCTATGAGTAAATTTATTACAATGGCAATGTTACTGTCTTTCTAAAGTTAATATATGATAACGAAACATCCGAAACGTTAAAAATTCTAAATAATGTCTTAAAATTAGCGTGAAAAGTGCGATTCACTTTCATCATGATCAAATATCTCAAAATTAAGCAAAAGGACCTATACATTTTATTTCACCACATTATAGGCAATATGTTTATTTACAACTGTGGGAAGTTTCATTAAATTCTACTTTGTAGAAAAAATTCTACTCGCGAAAATGTTATGAAAAATATGATTTTCCCATAGACATCCATTATGAAAAATTGCGTGCGGTATAATTTTTTCAAAACAGTCTAGCATAAAATCAAGCACACGACCCTATCTTTTTTATTTGCTGAATTTCCTAGGTATATTTTGAAGTTTTGAAAAATCGAAGTTTAATCAGTTTCTACATTGTAGAAAAAAATTTCGATTCAAACGTGCAGAACTACCTTAACAATCAAAAGTAAACAACTTTAACCGCATTGGTTACACTAAAATAACATTTAAATTAAAAGTTATATAATTTTTAACTGCACTTTGTAGAAATGGAATATCCGTCAATACTTTCAATATCAACGTATACATTTTATATGAGGCGTGTTACGTCACTAATGACACTACAATAATCGATAACGTTGCGTCCGAAAGTGCATTTACGTCGATAATTTTCAATTTTCAGCCACACGTACATATTCTGTATCATTTGATAAGTAAAAATGAATATGCAATGAAGATGATATCTTTATATCGAAAGAAATTCATTAAATATTCTTTTTTTGCGTATAAATATTAAGCCGCTAATGTCGCGAAACCTTTCCACTGCGTACTCGTGCATAACTTGGCAGAGATAGAAGGAAACAACATCCAGCTGTTGAGTTAGAAACGTTGATGAGTATAAGTCATAAATTAATCAATGCCAGCAGGTAAAACACGGGTTCATGCTGTCAGGAGAAATTCTGACAAGAGCAAAGATATATCTACGCTTTGTTACGTTGATTATGTTCGCGTCTGCACACTTTGTCTATCTATATCTTTAATATACCAACGCAATAACTCGACTTTTGATTTATTTAATTTACAAGCACCATATAAGAAGAGGGTCATGATGACCCTATATCACTCACATGTTAAACTTAGCATTGGAATCATCAAGATAAACATTCTGACCAAGTTTCATGAAGAAAAGGTCATAAATGTGGCCTCTATAGTGTTAACAAGCTTTTCCTTTGATTTGAGTGGTGACCTAGTTTTTGACCCCACGTGACCTAGTTTCGAACTTGGCCTAGGAAGTATCAAGATAAACATTCTTACCAAGTTTCATGAAGATTGGGTTATAAATAAATAAGAATGTTAACAAGCTCTTCCTTTGAAATAAGAGGGTGACCTAGTTTTTAATCCCACATGAACCAGTTTTGAATTTGGCATAGGAATCATCAAGATAAACATTGTGACCAAGTTTCATGAATAGCTTTTCCTTTGATTTGACTGGGTGGCCTAGTTTTTGACCCCATAAATCCAAGTTTTAAACCTGGCATTGAAATCATCAAGATAAACATTCTGCCAAAGTTTCATGAAGATAGGATTATAAATGTGACCTCTAGGGTGTCCACAAACTTTTCCTTTGATATGGGCGAGTGACCTAGTTTTTGACCCCACATGACCCAGTTTCTAACTTGGCCTTGAGATCATCAAGATAAACATTCTGTGCAAGTTTTATCTAATCAAAGCAAAAATGAAACCACTATATGGCTGAAAGGGCCAAAACAGAAACCTCTAGAACCCATGATGGAATCTAGCCGGTTTTCAAAAGGAATCAGGACCCTATTGTCACTTAAGTTGTTTGTAGTCTGGTTTATATCGAATGTAAAATATTATTTCTGTTGTGTTCACAAGGTAAAAATTAACAAATTTCAGGGGTCAGTCAGGGGCTGTAACTCCGGAACCTATGATTGGATCTGACGGATTCATCATGGAATCCAAGATCTATCGTTGTTCAAGATAGTTTGCAAGTTTGTATCAAATTAACCCATAAATGATTTCTATGGGACTGCAAAAGCCAAAATACTAATGTTGGCCTTTTAAGGAACCATAACTCTAAAACCAATGATGGGATCTGGCCAGTTTTCGAAAGGATCCGAGATATTATGCCAATATAAGCTGTGTGCAAGTTTGATTAAAATCAGTTGCAAAATGTGGTCTCTATCGATTTCATAAACCGAAATAGCAAATTTTGCCCTTTAAGTGGCCATAACTCTTAAACCCATGATGGAATTAGGCCAGTTTTTGAAAGCAATCGAGATATTATGCCAATACATGTTGTGTGCAAGTTTGATTAAATTGATTGTAAAATATGATCTCTATCGTGTTAACAAGAAATTGTAAACGGACGACGGACGGACGAAGGGCGATCACAAAAGCTCACGATGTCACTACGTGACAGGTGAGCTCAAACAGATTAATGCTAAAATTAGAGTACCATATCGAGATCGCACGACATCTGTTAAACAATTGAATTTATTGCTTATAACAATGAGTTATAGTTAATGATTTTTAAAAAGTAATAGCCACTGAGCAGAATAAAGAAGTGAGACATCTAAATAATTAAATATGAGAAAAACACGCTTTTTATGCATATATTTCCGACTTCCTGATAGATAATTTCTTTCAAACTGAAGTCCTTAAACTTTGAGAGTTTATGTAATGGCATATAATCAAAAATAAGCATTGATGCAGGTAAGCTATTTTGAGACTAAGTATGTCGTTCATCAGTTTGATTAAAATATTTAATATCCGCACACTAATCGTTCTGATTAAGCATAGCATTTGAATTGAACTGATAGTGAGGCAGTTTAAACTGGTTTAATCATCGAAGTTCCTAAGACAAAAATGTGAAAAAATATCTTCATTTAAGCACAGACTTCACAAACATAAAAGCTATTGCTTTCAAACACTTGTAATCCTTTCTGATTGGAATAAAAGTATTCATAAAACCATTACTGTAGGCACTATTCTACTACAATTGATTTGTTGTAAAGTCTGTTGAAACAATCTCTACCGGCATCAAATTATTTAATTGTACATAAAATATAAATAAGGCTGAAGGGCATTAGCTGCATTAGATACAATACCAAACTACAGTGTAGGCTATATCTAAAGCGATAAACGGGGTATGTAGATCATTACAACGTCCAAAATGCGGGTGCAATTTCAATATTATTGTTTAAAACACAGAATAAAGAGCGTTCACCGAAAGCTTTTAGTGTGTGGCATTCTTATCAAACAAGTGGTATTAGTGAAAAAGGGATACTTTCCAATAGGAAAAGCTACGTGTGAAAAAGTCAGTCTACTATGACCGCAACGCAACAGTATTGTATACATGGATGTGCTCATGATTAAAACAAAAGTACGTTGTAAAACATAGACAACAAGGACGAAATAAAACAAATAAATGAACACAATGGAAAGAATTGCTTGTATACAAGATATTGAAACATAAATCACCACGTTTCCTTAATACCTTTCATTTATTTTGTTACTATCTGTAGTGCCCGTTTGTTATTACAATAAAAATGATCACAACGTTTCAATGCGAGTCATTTCATTCAATACATAACAATAATAGAGTCGGCATTAAAGTATTAAAACATATTAATATAAACCATAAGGATGTCATTTCAACAGTGTAGTGTGATATCATTAGTAATATTGGAATGAGGACTTACTAAACAAACAATTATTAACTTAAAGGCACCACCGCATCATCCAAGTGTATTTATACTGCAAATTCTGTTTTGAACATAAATATAAATTAGGCTGAAAGGCAGATGTTCAACATTAGCTACAATACCAAACTATATCTAAAGAGATAAACGGGGTATGTAGATCATTGTTAAGGTCTAGGAGTATATCTTCAATACACAGAAATATTTGATTAACAAACAACATCTTTACAAACAATCTACCTGACCATTGCATGTTCTGCCGTACAGTCCCTTACGATACTTAAATAATTTCAAAAAGTTGTCTCCCTTTAAAATGAATATCAGTTGTAAAGAAACAAAGGTAAACAATTTCTGAAAACTATGTTCAACCTTATTATGTGCAATTTCAGCACTGGGACATTATTGCAAATCCGTCGAAACGGAGGTGTGTAACAGTTTTTATAAAATGGTGAGATTTTAAAGGCACTGAACTGTCCGAAAGTGTGGCTCCTTTATGCAGCCTTTTTCGGGAATTCAATGTATATATCAGTAAACAGCTGACAGTTGTTATGTAGAGTAATATACATGTGTTTTATGCTGCTCACTTTTCATGTATAACAACCTTTTCTTCCTAAGATTAGGTGTTGTTTGATTTTTTTTTCTCAAAATGTAAGGCTAAGTCTTAAATACAGATATCAATTTAGACCAAAAAACATTGTCGATCACAAACAATGGAGTTTTGCATAAAGAGTGACAGCTTAACTCCTCCTAAAAGCCACACTTTTGACCACTGAAAAACCGCATACTTCGTGTTTACGTCAGTCAAGTACATTTTAAGAATTGTTAATATTAAAGTAATTAATGTAATTGCACGTTAACATCTTTTTGTATTGAGAAAATTATGCCCTTTATATATCATATAAAACGAAATATATCCAGATAGATCTAAGTATTCCAGTGAAAGAAATGTGATAGCCTTTCTGATATCAAGCTGTCTCCAAGACATGTAGTGTTAATAGAAAGTTTGGTGCCATCCACATTTACTTCGCCATGTACAGGATTTTACAGCCAGTTTAATCTGTTCTGAACTAACATCGGATGGATTAATTTAATATTTTCATATTCAGTGCTACCTATGCTGTTTTAATTTTTCAAAGTTCATGTTGCACCAATGATTGTTACTTATATTAAACGTTAAAAATCATTTCGGTCCCAATTACACACGATTTATGCTTTCGTTTACCGTAAACTAATTTCCAAACGAATATGGAATAGTTGCACATGTCAGTACAAAACAAAAAGTTCTTTACTGACTTGACTTTGATTGTTGTGATATTTTTGACCTACGTTTATTTTAAGTAAGCGTTTATAGCAGTTTTATAACTCCTTTCTCCACGAGTGTACCATTCATATTTTCCTCGTCAGTAAGGTCACTGTCATTCTACACCCACAAAATCCAATTAATTGTAAATCACATTTCGTTGTAGATATGCTGATAATAATGACTATTCGCAGAAGACCTGAAGGGTTCATATCTTTCAAAGGATGAAAGAGGAAATGTCTTGAAAGGCTTATTAATGTACACCTTTCAGCGTCACGTTCAATCAATTAACAGATTGTAAACACTGCCAAATGGGAAATGGATTTACCAAGAGCACATTTATCTTTTTTTTTATAAGTGAACTTTATTCTATTAGCAGACAAAATATATGACACATGTAGTGTTGTGTATGTCTGCAATTCAACGGCAAACGCTTTCTCTTCTACTTCCAGGTTTTCTGTTTAATTTCAGACTTATTTCAGATATCTCCACTTATTACCACTTCAGGTCATGCATCATTTTGGACAAAGATGAAATACAATAAGGCGAACCCCTTAGCCGCTATGAACTTTGCGCGTCTTGTTGAAGACTACAGTCATTCTCCTATGACTAGAAAGAAAGAAAAAGAAAGCACGGTATGATAGGAATAATTAACGTAGTTTTATAAAGACGTTGTTAGGAATCTAGTTATGTGAGGAAAAATATTTAAAGCGGATGTTTATACAAATCTTAAACTAACGACGGAAATTAAATACAGGACATTTTAGATATAAAAGTTTTCAAAATAACTTTGTATTCATTTGGTTATTACATGTATTCATAATGTACGTTTGATAAAACAATACAATACGCTACAGCATTCCAATGCTAGTCATTTCATTTAATACATAACAACAATTATTTTGGAATCGGCATAAAAATATTAAAACAGATTTATGTTAAAGAAAACATAACAATGTCATTTGAACACTGTAGTTTAATATCATTAGTGGTATTGTAATCAAAATTGGGAATGTACCTCTGAGGGCTAATTAAACAAAAAAGTATTATGACATTTATTTCAGAAAATGTATTATACTGCAAATTCTGTTTCTCAAAATCAAAGTCATCCTCATAGCTGACTTTTGCGCCTCAACAGACACAATACATACCAAAATTAGAACATTTTAATTATCGGTACAAACTGCAATATAGTTAACTCAACTATTCGGCATCTTCTAAGTTGTACTAAGCCATAATCTGGCAAAACTTATGTCTCTGAAATATCGGCGCCTTAATTCCAGAGTGCCGTAAGTGCATTTTTTGGCAAAACATTGAGATTTTAGTGCCATTAGGTACATCTCTATGACATCTGTTGGATGGTGAATTTGTGGCCTTGTAGAACAAACATAAACAGGCTAAATTTTAGTTCAACAAGTCTGTAAGTAGTGTTAAGTCACTGACACTCAAATCTTTAAACGTCGTTTTCCAAAACTATCAAAATGCAAGTTACGGCATTATGGAAATAAGGCGACGATATGTTGTTACGATTTACGTCTGTGATTCATTGAAAGTTCAATGTACACGGCCGTATGAATACATCTGCAGCTTTCTCTAAATTGTATTTTGTACTTGCTGCATGTATAAATGTTGCGATCTGCTCAAACCTGGGCTTGAGTGCGTGAACTGTAGCTTGCATTTCCCCTACCGTCCATGAACATGCAGGCTCAGCCAAACCGAGCCTGCAACATTTTCGTTTATGTCCAGTAGGGTGACCCATGGTTTCCACTTTTTCTGTTTTACAATTTGTTGCAAGTTGAAGTGATAACAACTTGCATGTAATACTTCAAACAATTTTTCAAAGAGTCCAAGTACTCTAACTTTGGAATATATGCAAGATTTCAATCGTTACTGAGATACAGCTATATAGTTAGTTGCACACAAAACTTTGCCGTATTTCTTACGTCGGAAAAGTGCCATGTTTTGCATTAAGTCCCACCAAAGCTATTTTAGTTGGTCTGATGACTGACTGAGTTGCACTGTGCGGAGTGTCTATCCAATGTATGTAGTTGTTCCTGAATTACAGCTTGAACAAAATAGTTTACGCATAACTTTAACCGAATATTCCAGGACGAAAAAGAGCATAATTTGTACAAAACACTATTAAGAGTTATCTAACTTAGTTGTTCATGTGAAGTTTCAGTATAACACATGCAACGGTTACTAAGATTTGAACTTGCTAGCAAAACGTTAACCAGATATGATGATGACGCCGGTGTGAGTAGAATACCTCTCACGCTTCTTCGAATAGTCGAGCTGAATGGAAATAGGGCCCGTTTACAAATATTTATGGAAGGTCTCGCAAATTCAAATAATGGAGTGTTTTGTAACAGTTTGGCCAAGATACTGGTATTCAGTAATACGTTACGAAGTTGTGATACATATGACGAGCTTGTGAAGTTTCTGAGAAAATTTGAAGCACAATTTTCTTAAACGTAAAAGACAATTCATTAAATTTGACATGTAATCAGTAAGAAGTTAATTAAAAGTATATACATAATGGGACCACTACACACATTTTATATATGCACAATGCTATATCTAAAATGCACATTCGAAACAGTTCATAAGTCCTTCCTTTATACACCAGATGATAAAAACTTTACAAATGCTTTAAATTAATTAACTATTAGTACATAAAATGACTCTTTTGTAAAAGTAACGTTTGTTACGCTTAAAGTATGCATTTATTTAGAAATAAGTGAACATTTAAATATAAAACGGTATGCTTCAGTTATCCGTTCTACATTAATTTAATTTCATAAATCCACACATGTCACAATGTTTGAAAATGTCACAATTTACAACCTTTAAAGTGCAAATTGTAAGAGTCAGTCTTACACACATTCAATTTGAGTAAGAAATCTGGGTGTCAAATAAACGGGCGTGTTCAGAATGTGGAGGCTGAATATCTTCACACGCGAACTTAAAATTAAACGCACACATGATTGCTATACCCAAATGCAAATTATTAAACCACTATATATTTTATACACTTACAGATATATATATGTTCTGTATGAATCCAATGTTGCATACTTTGGAAATTATTGATCGCGGCCTGATATGGAATAGGTGAAGTATATGCGCGCTGGGGAAGTATTTCATGATGGACCTGTGAAATCTTTACTTATTGGTGAAACAGGTCTCATAAGCGTACATACGACTAGCTTCCATACCGTACGATTTGTTGTGAATTAACTGTTGTTGTACCTTTTGTAGTTCAGCCGCCACTCTTGTTTAAGAGCAACATTTAAAAAACACGTTTTTTTTCATCCTCAAGTAATAAGTAAGTAGACTCGCCCAGTGTTATCAATAACCCACAATTGACCGACCCCTCTGGTACACTATCAAGACGCATAATCTAACTCTATACATAGAGCGTCTACTTCACCCGATTTACATTCGGAACATTTTCACGCGTTTCGGGCTTTATCGTATGAACCGTCCAAAGATGTTGGAAATGTTTGTCTCATTGTTTATTTTTTTTTAATATAAATGTTACTGCTTTCATTGTCTACCACTTCCCCCCCCCCCCCCCCCCCCCCCCCTTGCCTGAAAAAACAGTAATGAGTTTGTACACTGTTCAGACAATTGTGCTCTGTTGAAATTTAACCAAACACAAGTTTACCTGCATAAACAGAAAGCATGATATCGTATGTCACTATACCTGTCCAGTACTGGACATTATGGTAAACGCTTCTTTCCTGCACAAATGACAATTTCGCAATTTCTGTCCGGTTTGTACAAATTTCTGGCCGCGATAAACCATTTGACTTGTAGTTCTTTGAAATGCAGAAATCGATACCTCCCGGTAGCTGTTGGAATAGTAAGTGTTTCAACGTCAGGTCGGAATGCACACGCTCCGTTGTAACATGCGCGTATCTCAAACGAAGCGAATCGGGCATTGTGACATTGTTTTACATCAACGTGAGCTGATAGGCCTTTGGAGGTGATTAAAATTTGAAAACACACACGTCATATAGCTTTATCGTTGGGAACATAAAAACAATTTGTCCAGACGTCGATACACGTTTATTAACAACTATAACGCAAATATGCACATTTATCTTGCCTCCTACAAGTTTCTTGCATTTCTATTGGTCAATAGACGTCACGTGGAGACAGGATATATTCCATATCCTGCTAGTACATTTCAGATATGAATTTTGATTTTAAAAAATGGCTGCCGCTTTGTTAATTTACAAAATATTAGATTATAGCATGTAAGTAACGGGTAGTCGGCAAGATAAAATCGTTACACAGCTTGTTGGTGACAGGATACGGGATATACGCTGTCTCAACAAGCAGTGTAACTAATATTATAAATTGTTTGTTCACAGTCATATAACAGTTCAATACAGGACATCCTAAAAGTGAGGGTAATACAGTTTAATCTTAATAACATCGACTAAGTTGGCATACTATAAGAGTCTCAGAGTGGCAACATACTTTTCAAACATTTCTATTATTTATAAAATCATTTCATTTTAATTGATTAATTAACATATTATGGTTATAAAGCCATGAAGCCATCCATCAGTCCTAGATTTGTTGTTGAATGGTCATGGAATTTGCCACGCGTCATCACTCTTCTAAAACAAGTACTTCCGCTTCAAACATATTAAATATGAATTATCGTAAGGGGAAGTAATGATTATAATGCGGATGCAGCCTTTGGTCCGTATCTCATCACAATCAGAATATAAATAAATGAGGCGTCTCTCCGGTATGAATGTTAAAGTTTTAACATTCGCCAGACAAAATAATTTTAAATCAATATGATTTAATAATTAATTCATACAATTCTATGGGAACTAGTTTCACTGATTACCTGGTGGAGTAATGCTGGTACTTGGCCGACCAGTCAAGAACTCTAGTGTGAAAAAATAATAGAAAGTATGTTTTAAATTTTGATTTGATATTTTATACTTTGTGTATATGTTACTACTTTGTTGTTGTTGTTCTTGTTGTTGTGGTAGGGAGTTTATTATATTTACCTTTAATTAAAACGCTATGTATTTTATTACCATAATGTGATTTTTAAATTGTTTTTAATAGTTTAATTACCATGCTGTGTGTGTGTACATTATATAGATGCTTTTATGTAACGCACTTTTCTACGTATTTTTATATGAAGAGGATGCTATATAAATGTGGTATAATTGTAAAAGTAATAATAATAATAACAACAAAATAATAATAATAATTAACACGTAATTCTTCTTTTACATGAAGCTGTTTCATAAATGATTTGACCATACTTAAAAAAATAATGTAAATTCTACGCTTCATGGCTGAAGTTATAACATGTTCAGTACAAATAAGCAACATTCTGTTACGATGTTTTAGCAATAAATTAATTTTGCGTAGCTAAACTTACTTAAATTATGTTGTTATCAACATATCAAGAGAGATTACAATTTGTACGTTGCTAAAATCATTAAATTAAATTTAATTTTACATATACTTTACGAGCAGTAAATGTGGGTTTGCCTGATAGACATTTGTCCTTGGTTTTTTACATCGTGAAGCAGTTGCAGATATCTTTAAGTGTTAATTTAATTACTAAAATTACGCATACCTTACGTGATAATATGTGTTTGCTAGTAGTAAAATTTGTTTCTGACGTCAGAGTTAATATAAGCTGTATTTCTTGCACAAATACTTCAAATTTTAAATCGTTTAGATTTTAATTGATTAGACTTTACATTATTCATCAAAACTCTGTATTGTAAAACGATTCATATGTATTTCATATTTGTTATTGTTCATTCAAAGATGAATAATTCCATAATTCGTTTTAGTTAATGCATAACGCAACTTATATTTGAATTTAAGCGGAATTTTCTGCAAATATCATTATATTATTAAGCTGCCATTTTCCTAAAGCATTGCAACCATTTAAACTGCTACGGTAAATTGTATTCTAGGAAGCATTTTACCGATGACATTATGTATGTATGCAGACGTGTACCCTAGATACACAGCGCATTTCTTTCATATCGGTTTTGATCAGTATTATTTTTAATTGTATTTCAACCTTAAAAAATATTATGTAATAGCATAACTGTGTAATACTATATAATGTGGTATTCAAGTTCTGTAAGATATGTTTATTTAATGTTACATTTAAATATATTATCTTTAATTTATATCTCTTAACAAACACATTTATTATTACAGAACAGAACAGAACAGAACAGTAATGTATTGATATAACTTGAACATGTACAGTTCATTGTTATAAGAACAAGATATATATATACTAAAACATGCATAGCAATGCGAGAGTGAACAAAACAAAAGAACATTCAGTTGAAAGTCATTCAATATTGGCTGCAATGTGACCTGCCGTGATAATCAAAGATACATATGTAATGTTTTCTAAATAACATTCCCTCAGGGATAATCCTCCTTCAGGAATAATACAACAGTGAATGTACAATATAAGATACTATACGAAGGTGAAATACTGTTACTGTATCATACATTGTACCCAGTCATCCAATGTAAAAAGCGCGAGACAATACTGTCTTTAACTTCGTACTGCTGTTATAAAGTAAAAGTATGCAGTTGGTAAACCTTACCTCAAGAGAATGCAAGGATTACCTTAGATGTGCAATACTGGTTGACACGAACAGTTCAAATCACTACAAACCTTGCCGAAAAGAAACACAATGTTTACAGCATAAATATATGCTATGTTTAAATGTAACTAATGTTGTTACTGGATTAGAATAACTTTTATTTTGTCTCGTCTTGCGCCGCATTGCATTGCGTTGCGTTGTGTTGCGTTTCATTGCATTGCATAGTATTGCATTGCATTGCGTTGCGTTGCGTTGCACTGCACTGCACTGCACTGTACTGCACTGTACAACTGTACTGTATTGTAGTGTACTGTGTTGTGTTCTATTTAATTGTGTTGTGTTGTGCTGTGTTATGTTGTGTGGTTTTGTCTTGTGTTGTGTTGCTTTACATTTTTTGTATTGCATTGTACTTGCCACGATCACAAACCTTTAATCGTATTATCTTATCATTATACCTTAAATAAATAACACTGTTGTTTAAATAAAATTATTTGCTAAAAAGCACATCTTCAAAGTCTTGAGCCACAAGATGAGAAGTGTATTGTAAAAAGTCACTTATATCAATGAATATTTTTTATGTCGGGCTTGACGACAATCAGATTAAGCTCCCTGCTCTTTACTGGATCCCCAAACTATACAAAATCCCGTATAAAGCTAGATTCATTGTAAATGCAACCTTATGCACTACAAAAGTACTTCTCTTCTGTTGACTTCTTGTCTAACTGCAATTAAAGACCTCGTGCAGAAGTATTGCCCCAAGGTATATGAGAATTCGAGGGTTAATCTGTTTTGGTTCAAAAAATTCTGGAGATGTTATCAATAAGGTAATGAACAAACACTATAAGTGCTAATGATTTTTCTACTCTTTGTACAAATTACCACATAATCTCATAAAAGAAAAAGCTTTACTTGAGAAAACATTTGCAGGAGAAAATGTTAACAAGCAAATTCGATGAATTGGTATCCCCGCCGAATGGGTTTGTAGTGAGGAATGGCAAAGAAATATATCCGACAAAAAGTTAAGAATGTTACTAAGATGCAAATAATTTCATTAGTCAGGATCAATATAACAGAAAACAAATGTTTCAAGTGTACATAATAAATGTATATTACGTTTTGATCCTGACTAATGAAATTATTTTGAATGGAATATGTTTACTGTAATAAGATTAGCTTTTAGAATTATATGGAGTTATTTAAATGTGAGCTTGAAGTGTAACTAGAACAAAATATTGTATTCGAATAGTTTGGCACCAAGTGTCGCTGTTTAACATGTACTTTGAACTTAAAAGAACAAAATGTCCTTTAAAGAGAGGACAATCAAGTAAGAAATCTGGAATGCGGGTGGGCATGGTTACAACTTCACATGCTGACAGATATTCATGGAAGGTTTTAAAAATTTAAACAAAAAGGAATGGAAAACAAATTCGGGGTCGGGGGTGTGGGTGGTGGGGTGTATGATCGGGTGAGGGTACAAAACTTCACATCTTGCTAATAAATATTGATGGAACATAAAAGATGAAGAAAAATATATTCGGGTGGGGGTGATGCTGCATGATCGGGGTAGTGGGGTGACTGGGTGGAGGAAGGGTACAAATTTGAAAGGTGATAAATATTCATGGAACATTTAAAAAAATTAAAATAAGGAATAAAAAAAATTGGACGCGGGGGAGGGGAGGGGGTGTGACCAAGGCTGTGGGAGTGACCATGTGTGGGTACAATACTTCACATATTTACAATAAATGTTCATGGAAAATAAATGAAAGAAGTTTAATGAAATTCTACCAATTGCCATTGCCATTGCCACTGCAATGGTTAGTTTGTTATGTACAAATATGTGGATTTTTAAACAATCAAAGGGCAATAACTCTGAAGTTACTAAAGAGATCCCGACGAAATTGTGTGTGCACTACCACATTATGGTGATCTAAATTTAATTTAAGTTTCTTAGTTCTATGTCAAATATATCACAAGTTATGAAGCAGAAATTGCCATATTTATAGTACCCTATATAGTTAACACTAGAAAGTGGGGGTCCCAGTTAGGTGTCTGCGCAAAATGTTTTTTTGATTTTCTTTATATTTTATTACAATATACCTACATGTATTAAGTTTCATTCACAAGTGTTACTGTTATCGGTTTTGACTTACTTTTATAGAAATTCACATTTAAAGTGGGTGGGGTAATTCGACATGTAACCAGACAGGAACACAATTTCCACCGCGTTTTTAAAAATGGTTCAAACTTTTTACCTGGAACTTTCGTGATATAATAACTATGCAATGGACATTTACACAACATGTTGCGTTTTAAATTGTCTTGAATATTTTTTTCAACACAGAGCCACAAAGTGGCCTAATCAAATTTACTGATTTTCAATGGACGAACTTCACCAAAAATCTAAAACATTTTTTATTAGTTGAGATATTCAGGTGTTATTTTCAGCAGATATTGTAAGCTAAATAAACATTAAAATGACAATATATCAGTACACTCTGATTAATATTGGAAGAGTGGTACACTCTCAAACTAGGGAAAAGTGGGTGGGGTAAATAAACATACGAAGCTAAACATTCGAAGCAACACAACTATAGGAATGATAATTTTGCAGTTCATAATGGCCTCAGATTATCTACTGCTATCTTAATTATGCCCCTATGAGTAGTAGGGGCATAAAGATTTGGTCTTGTCCGTGAATCTGAGCGTCGTTCGGTGCACGAAGCTCTTGACGCACCTAGCTCAAAAAGTATTTGATATAAATTGATGAAAAATTGCACGAGTCTTTATCGTGATATGTACTTGCGTTCCTTCTATTTTTTGTCTGGCTCCACCCCTTATTTCCAGAGTTATGGCCCCTGACATAGTCAAAAACACATATTTTCACCTTGTGACACGCCTAGCTCAGAAAGTATTTGATATAGAATGTGTCTGCAGGTACATTTGTCACAAATGAGGGGCAATAATTCAATCATTCAAGTTTGCAGTTTTAAGGAGATATAGCCTCAACAAACATTTTATACAAAGGATTCATTATTCTAAGCCATATACCTCTTGAACTATGAGCACCACAAACAAAACATCCGCTATTTTGGCTATTTTAAGGACAATAACTCTGTAATAAGCGCTAAGGTTCTCAAGAAGAATGCAAGAAGTGTGCAAGGTCACATCATAATCAAGACTCATGCAGTGCTTCATGAATTTACATCAAACTTTTTATGCTTGGCACGTCATTAGGTGAAAATGTGCATGTTGAACCATTTCAGGGGCCATAACTTTGGAAATAGGGGACAAAGCCAGACGACAAATAGAAGGTGCACAAGTTCATATCATGATAAAGACTCATGCATGGTTTCATCAATTGATATGAAACACTTTCTGAGCTAGGCACACAACAAGGTGAAAATGTGCATTTTTGACTATTTCAGGGGCCATGACTCTAGAAATAGGTGGCGGAGTCAGGCGAAAAATAGAAGATGCTCAAGTTCATATCACAATAATGATTCATGCAAGGTTTCATCAATTTATATGAAATACTTTTTGCGCTATCCACATCACAACGTGAAAATGTGCATTTTTGACTATTTCAGGGGCCAAAACTCTGGAAAAAGGGTGTAAAGACCGTAGAAAAATAAAAGGTGCGCAAGTTCATATCATGGTTAACATTCATGTGGGTTTCATCAATCTATATCAAATACTTTCTGAGCTAGGCGTGTCACAAGGTGAAAATATGCGTTTTTAACTATGTCAGGGGCCATAATTCTGGAAATAAGGGGTGGAGCCAGACAAAAAGTAGAAGATACGCAAGTACATATCACGATAAAGACTCATGCAATTTTTCATCAATTTATATCAAATACTTTTTGAGCTAGATGCGTCAAGAACTTCGGGCGACCGACGGACGCTCAGACACACGGATGCACGGACAAGACCAAATCTATATGCCCCACCACTCATAGGGGCATAATTAAGATAGAAGTTGATAATCTGAGGCCATTTCTTGAACTGCAAAATTATTATTTCTATAGTTGTGTTGCTTCTAATGTTTAGCTTCACATGTCTATTTACCCCACCCACTTTTCCCTAGTTTGAGAGTGTACCACTCTTCCAATATTAATCAGAGTGTACTGATATATTGTCATTTTAATGTTTATTTAGCTTATAATATCTGCTGAAAAATAACACCTGAATATCTCAACTAATAAAAAATGATTTAGATGTTTGTTGAAATTCGTCCATTGAAAATCAGTAAATTTCATTAGGCCACTTTGTGGCTCTGTGTTGAAAAAAATATTCAAGACAATTTAAAACGCAACATGTTGTGTAAATGTCCATTGCATAGTTATTATATCACGGTAGTTCCAGGTAAAAAGTTTGAACCATTTTCAAAAACGCGGTGGAGATTGTGTTCCTGGCTGGTTACATGTCAAATTACCCCACCCACTTTAAATGTGAATTTCTATAAAAGTAAGTCAAAACTGATAACAGTAACACTTGTCAATGAAACTTAATACATGTAGGTATATTGTCATAAAATATAGAGAAAATCAAAAAACATTTTGCGCAGACACCTAACTGGGACCCCACCTTTCTAATGGCCATAACTCTGGTGTTACTTCGGCAATCTGACTGAAATTTGACGGGCCGCATAACCCCATAGTGGTGAACAGGTATATAAAATTTTATTTAAATATTCCCTACCACTTCCTAGATATTACTCCGGACTGACGGACGGACGGACAACGCAAAACTCTATCCCTCCGCCTTCGGCGGGGGATACTTATCTAGCATGTAATGAAACTAGAGCATTTTTTTCTAACAGTAAATTTAAAAGATACACCCTATGGAGTTTGTGATCAGGTTTGTGAAGCTCTAAGGTTTCTTTAAGGTAACATATTTATCAAATTTGGCAATAAAACTTGTAGACAAGTAATTGTTATGCTGATGGGGACTAACTGCGCCCCACTCATTGCTGATTTATTCTTATACCGTTATGAACGAGTTTTCATGCTCAGTTTGTCCACTGACACACAATTTGACATTATTGAAGCTTTTAATGGAACCTCGAGGTACCTTGATAATATTTTGAATACGGACAACGTACATGTTTCAGAAATGGTGAAACACATTTATCCAAAAGAGTTACAACTTTACAAGGCTAATAACTCAGACTTAGAAGCGTCATTTTTGGACTTAATGTATAACCCACCTAATGGCGAATATTTCAAATGTTCTAAACAATGATACAGTAATACAATGTATCCAGTGAGAGACTTGTATGCAAAATTTAAGCAACTTTTACCGTTCTGTTTTTTTTATAAATTTTGTATAATTCATGATATTTCCTCAAGCTCAGGTAGAGACAAATTTAAAGTGATGGCCACAGTCCAAAACGTTTGCAGAGAATTCATTTTACCATCAAGTTTGATAAAAGAAACTTCAAAATATTGGCAAACAATTATGAAACACAAAATAAAACTGTGAATATCATTTTTTTTCTAGGGTGTCTCAAGTAAAAGGATTTAATGAGACAGAATTCCAACTCCAACATTGAAAAATTAAGGTCGAGTCCTGTGGGACTGTTTTAAATTTTGCTCACTTCATTAAAAAATAACCTTGGGGCAGAAGTAAACCCTACCTATACTTCTTTCACATTACGTAATCTAAAGAGTAATTGCAAAATAGAGAACTTTTACCGCATGTAACTCAGTATTTTTAAAGACTGATGTCTAAGTCTGCCCCCTTCTGTTTCAGAGGTAAATTCACTTTTAACAGCAAGAAATCACTTATCAAGTAAAAATGTTTCACTTTTGTACAATAAATCAATCATAAGGCTTGAAAAAAGTAAAAACTTACTAGAAAAAAAGAAACGTAAGGGGAAAAAAATCCGTCCCTATGGGGCTTGAACCTATGCCCCCTGAAAAACTCAAGTCTAAGTAGGTTTATTGTAAGAATTGAATACTGTTCAAAAGGAGGTACACTATTAAACGGGTCAAACCTTAGATTTAACAATTGTGAATGGTAATCTAGAGACTTAAATATATGATGAAAGGGAATATTTCAAAAAAAAAATATTTTGAAATTGTCAACTTCCCCAACCTTGATGGAGATATCCCTCGAGCGACATAATACTGTGTCAATATTTCCCAACTTACTCATTTTGCAAGAGATTGCTCAAAGTTAGAGGATTTTAAAGGCAGAAATCTACATATCACCAAATATTTATTACAACAGGGTTATCAATATCAACACTATGGAAAGCTTTCGCAAAATTTAACTACAGATCATCTGAACTTTTAAAGAAATGTTACACAAACCTTACAGCACTTTTAAAACTTGGACTTACCCACCCGGTTTACTATGGAGATGTTGTTTATAAAATTCGAAAAATTAAACATAATGCTTATCTTAATGAAATATTTGGAAAATGTGTCAAAAAATTCATCAAAAGAGGATACAATGTGAAAATCGTTAAGCACAGTGCATGTTTGGTGATTGACCCCTCTACAGTTAATTGCTACGTTTTCCTATTTGATGGTGCAATGACTAATTAAATGTAAGACTCCTTGATGCTCTTCTCTATCCTATAAGAACGGACGGAGGTAGTGGAATCTTTGTCTTGCAGCTTGCTTAGTCGTGCCCTTAAAAGTTAGGCTCATGGTGCTCTGACTTCAGACGACTTGTTGCGTACATTGGTGTATTTATACATAAAATTGACCTTATTTTCATGTTTTACTTTATATGCTCTGGTATTTTGTCGCTAATGTTAGAGCTTTTCTCAGCGGGGAATGATTTTATTTACACTGTCTTGTATTACTTGTTGAAAATAGGGTAAGTGCGAGTTTGGCATGCCCTAAACGAGTTTAAACCCCCAGATTCCTCTATAGGTTACTGACCGTTCCAAGGCGGTGCCCCTATTTTCAACTTGTTTTCTGTCCGTCTCGTACTAACTTTGTGTTGTGTAGGTTGTCTTGTTTGTTGTTTGCGTTTCTTTCCGCATTCCCCTCACTACCCCTTTTACCCGATCGCCCAATCCCATCACTTTCCCTTGCATTTACGCTTCTTTGCATTTGCTTCCTCTCTCCTTTTACCATGAGTAAGTTATCTTGCCCACCATAATTTTGTCTGCCAGCCGTCTTTAGGCTGTGCCCGACTGTTGTTTTTTCCTGCTTCTGTGTGTGCGTATATGTATCTTTGCGTGTTTGTCATGACGGTGCCCCACAGTGATTTTACCATGAGTAAGTTATCGTGCCCACCATAATTTTGTCCGCCGGCCGTCCTTAGGCGGTGCCCGACTGTTGTTTTTTCCTGCTTATGTGTGTGTATATATATGTATCTATGCGAGTTTGTCGTGGGCGGTTCCCCACAGTGATGTTTTTCTTGCATGTCTCTTTATCTGTGTATGTTAGTTGTTTGTGTGTGTGTTTGTCTTTTGTACGTACGTGTCTGCGACGTTGTAGAAATACTAAATTTAAGGAACGTGGCTTTCCCTGTTTAATATTCATCCTTGCTCCACCTTCCCCCAACATCCGACCCTTTTATCTACCCCTTACCACCCAACCCTCATTTTCTGTATTTTGCATATATTTATAATGTACTTGTTGTTGGATTTTTTAAGCAACCCGTCTACAATAATTTTCCGTTACAGCTTCATTTGTTATGGGCCTACTTTGCGATGCATTGCTCTGTGGTTGGTTTGGGGTGCTCTGTGCTTCCGGGAAATCTACCTTTATCTTTTATCTTTTGAAACATATGTTGAGAAAGTTATAAACTTTCAAGGGTAATATTCATCAGACGTTTGGTTCTGTTTGATTATGATACAGAATAAACTGTTGCTATTAATTGCTATAAACGCTGTACATGGCATGACCCTGTTTCCAGACTTGTTTCCTTTTATAAATTCATACCGTGTGTACCAGTGAATAAACGTTCTTCACATTTAGCAGAACAAGTCAGATAATGTGTTTATTCCTAAATATTAAGCAGGAATATGTTGCACTGAATGGTCGCTTTTTAACATTGATACAATATACAATTATCATGTAATAAAATAGATGAATGTAAAGCAATCTTTAACTTTGGATAAGAAAACATTTTAAAACAAGCACGTTGTAAAAAAGCAATGTGTACAAAAGCTTCAGACATACATTTTTGCATACTGTCAAAAGTTATCAAAGTTTACCCGTCAGTAAAAAGAAATATGAAGCTAAACATTTTTACGAAGAATGGCAATGTGTTAATATCAGTTTATGTCTTATTTTGCACGTGATACGAACGATTTGTTCTGTTATATAAATATCGCGTGTGTTGACTGTATGATTATGCAAGTAAATCAATAGCTTAAAAATTAACGACCTATTCCAAATAAATGGTAAAACTATTTTATAATTCGCCACGATCAAACGTTAATATATTTTTTTTCTGATTCGCTATGCTTTTACAAAAAAGATCCACTTACCAAATAATTCAGTAAGAAATAACAATAATGATATAGGACTGGACTTTTCGCAGTTTTTGTACATTTCCCTGCGTGATGTCACTTTGTGTTCCGCGTAGGAACTCAATTATAATTAGTTAAGCATCCACTCATCCTATGAAAGGATATTAAAAATTTAGATTAATCGATACATTTTATATAATAGATTTGTCAAAAACGTAATACTATGCTCAATCATGTAAAAACAGCTTTCATCTTCATATTAAATCTTTACAATAGCTTTGTCCTCACAGAAGTGTAATACAAAAATTAACCGTGAAACCAAATAATGAGCCGCACCATGAGAAAACCAACATAGTGAATTTGCGACCAGCATGGATCCAGACCAGCCTGCGCGTCCGCGAAGTCTGGTCAGGATCCATGCTGTTCGCTAACGGTTTGCAAAAGGCTAACATTGCAAAAGGCTTTGAAAGCGAACAACATGGATCCTGACCAGACTGCACGGATGCAATGTGTTGGTTTTCTCATGGTGCGGCTCAATTATTAAATCGTTTTATTGGCATCAGTATGTATATATATGTATATGAGATCAATTTGTCGTCAGACATGATATATGGGGGAACGTCGAATGTCATGGTTTAGTCAGAGGCTATACACTATCAGGAATCGAATTAACATTTTTTTATTAGTAAAAATGATACATTTTTCAGAATTTTAATGAGTGGATCTACAGACTAGCAGTAAGTCGAAATAAACATCTTGACGGATAACGGCGTTCGATCTTTAATTATCCAGATTGAAGTACTACAGTGCGTCCAGTCGTTATTTAAATACACCTTTAAAATAATTTATTAGTCTTCAAGGCAGCAATTTGAGCCGTCATGAAACTCCTATAGCATTGTTTAATGAACACTTAGGAAATAAAACACTAGATTCAAAAGGCTTAGTTTCCGTTTCTTATTCAAATATCCACTAGGTATAACTAAAATAACTGTTCGTGTTAATGATATTCCATCAAACAGTAATATGAGATTTTAAAATTAATTTTGCTTTTCATTGCTTTTGAACAAACTTGTTATGGGCATGCTATTAAAATATATCATAGAACGCACTGAACTCTTCAACAATATCAGACCACTAACGACTGTTACTTTACACACACTGCTTTATGGTCACACCTCGATTACAAACACACACAACAGCTCAATATTCATGCATATACAAAAGTACATACAAACAAGAAATATCTTTAAAAATGATGGTCGGCAAATTGTAATAAGGAAAGAAGTTTATGAATTTTTCATCTAACATTCATCTTTCATCTAACATTTTTCAAATTGCAAAACTAAACACCGCACTTTAACAATTTAAATGGTTCTCTTTTAATTTTTCGCAAAGGTTTCGTAGGGTTGCAATTTTGTTTCGTTTATCCGTAGACGAATAATTACAGCAGTAGTTTGTTGAAGATTCATGAAGCGGTTCATGAGAAGAGGTCATTAAACGTGTTTATATTTTTAGCCAAATTGATCCCTATCCCCATTTGTAACAAAATAGCAGGAGACCTTACGATATTGTTAGACATCGAGTTTGATAAAAATCCATTACATTGTAGTGGTTAATGCGAAGAAAAGCATATCTTCTTTTAGCTATAGTGGTCCCTAATAGGGCCCAAGTTCCTATATAAATAAATTTGGAAGAGGACCTTATAATGATGCTCCAGACCAAGTATGACAAAGATCCACCAAGCTGTTCATGAGACGCTGTATAAAGGCATTTCTAGCTTTAGCTCTAGCAGCCCCTGAAAGGGGTCAAATGTCCCAGCTGAACAAAGTAATTCTCATATACCAGAGGTCTGCCATGGTCTCACTGATGTTCGTATCGGGATTTTTACGAACCTCTGATGGATGAGAGTGAACAAATTTGGTTGCGGGCCTAATAAAGATGATACAAATCAAGTTTGATTAGAATACATGAGAAAAAAATCAATTAAAGAATTTTTTTATTTATTATTTTTATTTGTTTCTAAAATAGGCCAAGTCATCCCGCTTTAACAAATGCATATTCGCTATTCATGAATCTTTGGACAATGACGTCACACCTATAAAAAAGTGAAGGTGAAGCAAAACATACAATTGTAATTATTTCAATATTTCTGTTTCATAAGCAAAGTTTGACCGTAGTCATATCACATAGATAAACTGTATGCAGCGTACCTTCATTTCAGTGTAATGAGATTCAGTCATTATATAGCATATACATAATAAAACAGATTTCAACTGAGTTCAATATTTGCATACCATACTAAAGAAAAATATTCATATATAATAAATCAGTTAAATAATTTATAACAATTATATCAAAGCAAACAAGTACTCATTTTAATATGCAATCTGAATAAGTCACAAAAGCAAGAAACCTTTTCATATACAGACGGCAATTGTAACAAGTAAAATCTTTTAAAAAGCACTTCTCTACATAAAAGACTCTTATCACACCCTTATTCATGTGATACGCAGACCGTATTCAGCTCTTTCTTTAATTTGATATATGTTGGTATTTGAACAAGTTTTTATCATATCTATTAAACTTACTTATCATTTTGAGATATATTAATATTCTTGCTAAATATACTGAGCCAAAGTTAGCTTTAAAACTGTGAACAGCGTCGTTTAGGATAAACGCTTTGTCTACATTTTACTCAGCGTAGCACAATCAACAGAGTGAAAGAAATTGACACTCTCGTCCAATCAGGCAGAGTGTTGCATAAATCTTCCATTTTGATAAATTATCTATAATGCGTTATCAAGTAGTTTGATTCGCAAACTGAAGTCACGTGGCATAGGTAACGAATTCGTTCTTAGACGGCGTTCGCCGAAAAACAAAGAGACATGAAGGAGAATTGACCTCATGACCGATATGGTAGAAAATCGATATCAGGGGAGACAACCGCTATATGGTATTGGTACCCGGGTGACCGGCATTGCGATGTCGATATCTGTTGCCTCCGGGTATTATCACTTGGATGTTTATTTCAATTTCAAGAGGTTTTTCATAACTGATATGCACAATACTTAATATGTAGTTTCATAAATGTTATTTTGTATTTTGTCTTTCAAGTCACAAAATATCAATAAATGAAACAAATAAATTTTAGAATTAACATTATCGCTTTATAATAGTTAATACTGCTCTTTCTTTTGTGTGAGGCATGTAGTAGGTTATAATATGTTATCAAATGTTTCAGACGCCGTGCTAAAACCCTAATAATGACCTTGTTAGATTTTTACAACCACGTCCATTTTTAAGTCACAAAAATACATATACAAGTTGTGTTTTTTGAAAGCGGTTGAATACAATTTATACTATTACATGTGTAGAATTTATTTATTTTTTTTTTTTTTTTTTTTTTTTTTTTACTATAAAATGGTTAAATATCATATTAATATATCAATTAAGTAATTCTTTATATATCGGGAAAGTATGAAATTAAATGAATCGAAAATTATCGTATGTTTGTAGAATAGATAAAAGGGAGACTTGTGTCACCCTTGGATAAATTGATCATTTTCCCTTTCCTTTGAAAAATATTGGCAATCAGCGTGGTACAGGTATTTTGCCATGTTCAATGAGAAAATAACTACACAAATTTTACCAAACTGTTGCAAAATAATAATGTAGTAAAAAAAATGACGAGAAAAAGTAAAATGGCATTATATAATTATATTCAAAACGCATTTATAGCCTTATCAGTGTTGTATATGTCTGTGTTGTTTTAACGCTCCTTAGTTAATGGTAATGGGGGGGGGGGGGGGCAATAAAACGGTTATTTACGCGTGACGGATCAACAATTTCTATCAACTTTCATTACAGTATAGAAATGACATTCATGTGAAATCATTTCAAATTGAACATTTACAATCAATTATGAAAGTTTCATAATCATGACGATTTTCCTGATAACTGAAAAAAATAATAAAACCAGTTCAAATTGTCACGAAAGTAAAATTATATTTTCACACAATGTAAAACATGATCATGATCATTGTTTTCTAATTTCATAAAAAGCTAGTTGATATCATGAAAACATGTATTGCTGATGCAGTTTTTGCAACACTGACTTAAAAATATTTTTATATTTATCTTGCATTCATGGAAATTTATCTGTTATCATCATTTCTCGTTTCATATTTCGTTGACATACATTGTAATTGGCATAAAAGACACTGATGTTTAAATGAAAATTAAAAAAGGTAAGAAAAACAACATCAGAAGAAATGCGCATCTCTTTCATTTTAGAACTAGGATATTAACTGCAACATTTAATTGAATTTCCCATGTTGTAAAATTTGTGATATTAACACAGAAGGAATTATTAGCAAAATAAAATTGATTTAAAACTTACACTCATTGTGTCAAATAAAACATTTAATCACAAATTTACTAAACTGATTAAATCTTTTACTTAAACCTATTGATCACGATACCGCATGTTCACGCGACATTGATATGTTGTCTGCACATAATGCTACAACAACAACTTCGCACTGAAGTTAAATATTTTTCAGAATCAGTGTAAATTAACCGTCTGAGAACGAATCAAATTTTTATGTTACAAAAATAAAATAGATATCATTCAAAAGATAAATTTATTGAGAGTAGGAAATCATTTGCACCTAAGCTTACATATCAATGCTTTTATCCAAAAAATTGCTTTTAAGAAACGCATGTATGAGATTTTTACACATTTTATATGGAAAATAGAAGAGAAAAATTGACGAAATGATGGCATTAAACATCATGTCAAGAACGAATCAAAACTTAAAATAAAATTTAATTAAAAAATACCGTGTGATGAATCAAATGTTGAACTTTAGAAAAGGAGCCTCCGTGGCCGAGTGGTTAAGGTCCCCGACTTCAAATCACTTGCCCCTCATCGATGTGGGTTCGAGCCTCAACCGGGGCGTCGAATTCTTCATGTGAGGAAGCCATCCAGCTGGCTTACGGAAGGTCGGTGGTTCTACCCAGGTGCCCGCTCGTGATGAAATAATGCACGGAGGGGCACCTGGGGCCTTCCTCCACCATCAAAGCTGGAATGTCGCCAAATGACCTAAATTGTGTCGGTGCGACATTAAACCCAAAAAAATAAATAAATAAATAAATGAACTTTACAAATATTTTTGCACCTAACGTTTCTTATTTTTAGTTATTTTATTATTAAGTGAAATGTGTACATGCCCTTCTTATTTCTATATAGAAAATCTGACCGCTAGCGATTATTGGCCGGAGGAATATTCTCCGGTATGTTCGGAACATAATAACTATGCACTGCCATATTAAACCATATATATTTACAAACGGTATATAGACAAAGTTTAAATCCAAGCTAGTCTCTAAAGCGACCACTCAACTCATTTCTTCTCTAATTTCCTATTTTTCGCCTCCTACCTCCTTTCTTTGCCACATAGACATACGCATTTTAGTACAACTAATATATTGATAACCTATTACTTTAATGTTATATTATTTCCTATTTTGTTTAAGCGTCCATGCGCGTAACATGGTTATTACTTAAAAACCTATAATAAGAATAAAACAAATGTATATGAATAAACTGCAAGCAATTTATATTATTAATCACTTTATAAGTTACCATGATTTAACATGATAGACGAAAATATTTAAGGAGAGAGTTTCAAATAAACTTTCAGCTTCCTACTCAATCCTGTTTGTCTTTTTGATATATGTACATATTGTAAAAGAATTGTGATTAATAAAATGTGGTTTAAACCAAAATGGAAATACATTGCATGTGTGTGAAAGACTTGTTTTTATTGATCCATTAGGAACACCATGCGACTGTTGCGCTGTTAATGACTCCTATGATTTGTACTTGAATTATGTATGTTTTTATGTAAACCTCGATGAAAACAAAATACATTTAAGTTCCTGGCATTTATTATAAATAACATTAAATCAAATGAAAAATCATATAGTTGTGTCGATTCAATTTTGATCTTTATCATCAGAAAAAAAATAATTTTACTAGGTATAATTTACTGTTCTTTTCGAGGTTACGGCGACAATTTTTGAAATAATTTTTTTGTCCATGTTTTCGTAAATGACGTCAGATTGCGCGCGCACTCTCGCGGAAAGGGTCATCATCGATATCGTTATGTTGTTTATACGAAAGGAAAATTTGTTTCTTTCCATGATGTGGTAAATGTCAATATCAATAGTTATATTACGAAACAAACTCATAACTTTGCGCTATAAATGATGGATTTAAACCGAAATTCCTATGAATAAAATCTGAAAAGTAGATCCCGTGCAAGCACCGAGAACAAGACAAACAGTGAATATTGCAGACTCGGTTTGATTGAGTTTGTTCATGAGCAGTAATGGAAAATGCAACACTGCCCACGCCCACTAGCACCGGCTTAAGCAGTATTCAATCTTTAAATCTAAATGAGTTGAAATTAATGATCCCGAAGGACCAGAAAACAAAACAACATTGAGATGAAAGTCGTGGCGACTTTACGGCCGCCACACAGCATTTAACACCCACTGTTGTGAAGTAAATAAAATCTGAAAAGTAGATCCCTCGGAAGCACCGATAACAAGGGAAACAGTGAAAATTGCAGGCTCAAACATATATCACTAACTAGTTTGAAGTGCATATGGAAATACTTGAATCAATGACATCGTCGAGATACGTGAACTCGGATAAATCTAAGTAAATGATCTCACATAGGACGACTTTACAAACAAGTCAACCCAGAAGCAAAGGAAAAACTTTAGTTCTTATGCAGACATGTGCAGGTCAACTGCGAGCATCAGGTTCGTGCATCCGTATGTACCCATTTCATATACATGTACAATAAAGTTTATGATGCGAATATATGCCGTACTTTCCATGTTCTTGATCAAGAAAACTTAATATTTATAACTGATGATAAAAAATTAACTGATATATAATTCTCGTTTACAGACGCTCATGAATGTAAAGAAGATGGAAATCACGCCTTCATACTAACATCATATAAATTATGTAATCTGCAGTGAGAATAATTTGTTTTATCGACAGGTAAAAGTTGGCAAATTACAGAATTTTGATAGGAAACAGACATGTTTTTCTAGCGATAATATACATATTGAGAAATCTTTGATTAGCTGTTTTCAATGAGGAAAACAGATTTGCATTTCTCAGGTACATGTCACAGAAATCCGCGGGGTTACTAGAAACAAAGCGTCAATAAGACACAAACCATATAATCTTCATTTTGTATTGTCACAGAATTTGTTTCTGTTTGCTTTTGTTTGTTTCTTTGCTTGTTTGTTTGTTTTCATTTTTTGCTGTTTGTGCTTGTGTGTAGTGGAGTTGGGGGATGATTAGCTTGGTGGGACGGTTTCCTGACAAGATCAATTCAAATAGAAGTATATTAAGGTATATGTTTTATTACATTACTAGTATACGAATTCTATATGGCGCACTTTTCTTTATCGGTTAAACACGCTCAAACTTACTTAACATACATATGTATAATATAAAGCAGCCGTTCACTGGCGCATAAGTCATCCTTTTACCGTGCAAATACAGAGCGATCAGACCTGAGGGACAGAGGTAGACAAAAGCTCCAGATGGATGACAGAGAGAAATCTTACATTCGGCTTCCTTAGCCTCATATTTGTGAATAGACAGCTTTGTCCATTAACGTGCCAAATTACCAAAACCTGTCCTCATAGATAAGTAAGAAACATCAGAGAACATGTCAGAAATCAGCAGTGTTTGTATCATTTTAAACAGACACTGATATGTATCCAACCCTCGTATAAATTGAGAAATATCTTTGCAATCGACACACTGTTGTATTTATGTTTCGGCGTTTTGGCTTGTTCTTCACTCTATTATGTCTCCTTGTTTTTGTAATTTCAATTTAGATACAGAAGTCTTCGAGAAAAAATGAATCAACTAAGCAAAGAATTTAACTGGTTAATTTTACCATCAGTTATAACATAGGTGATAAATGTAATATTAATAATTTATCAGTCTCTGGCATATCTTAAGGATTTCTAATTACGTAAATTGTTACTGTTAGTATATAATGAAAATTCGAAATATCAACGTTTATACACTGAATGCGTTTTCAATTACCACAAAACGCACACATTAAAAGAGTTTTCAACGTTTCACGTCCGTGATTAGTCTCCTTTTTCTCTAGAAACTTTGAAAAGAAGTTCAAAATGTTGCTTATAATTGATATTTTTCTGGTTATTACCAATACTATTAAAATGATACATGCGAGAGTAATGTCTCGGCACATGTAACCACGTGTAACAAACGTTATTTATAGAAATAGACAAAAATATTAAAATTTGATTTATTTGTTCTTCTGTTTCATTTTTATGTAGTATAGGTTCTGGTTCAGAGGAAAAAGCATTTCACAGAAACAGTAGTGTTACATAATTATAGATGCGCTGGAAATTGTATTGGATTCTTCCTACCTTTTGCTTGTTTTGGCACACGATTACTTTGGCAGAAATACCAGGAGAAGGTGTCAAGCTTATTTATTAGGAGACAAACCTCAAGAAGGGGTATTGTTGTTATCAGGGATTAGTGATTAATTGCACAGACACATGAAATGAAACATGGAATAGCATTGTATTGGAACGGTTAAAACTACATGTAGTTACTAGCGCCAAGCATCGCTCTTTAACTCCTGATAATAATGTTTTTATACTACAAAACACAGAAAATAAAAATATTTGCCGCCAGGTGAATCACTGAAACAAGTAACACCAACTGCAGGAGCACATTGTTAAGCACAAACGTATATAAAGATACATAAATCAAAGCCCGTGGAGCAACATTCATCAAACGTGTCCGTCGCCTGAGAGGGGATTTGATAAGTTATTGCCATAGAATTTTTCTCAAATGGTCACAATGTCAAGGACTACCGAGCTGTCATAACAATTCATATGTTCGTTATAATGTTTTTCTACTAGGAATGCTCTGTTTACGATTAGCATGTTGCAGGATCGTGTTAACCACTTTAACACACATACTTAATTAAAAGCGTTTACGACAGCTTTTGAAAAACGGTAAATGTTCCGCGCCATAAGAAAACTAACATAGTGGCTTTGCGACCAGCATGGATCCTGACCAGCCTTCGCATCCGCGCAGTCTGGTCAGGATCCATGTTGTTCGCTAACAGTTTCTCCAATTTCAATAGGCTTTTAAAGCGAACAGCATGGAGCCTGACCAGACTGCGCGGATGCGCAGGCTGGTCTGGATCCATGCTGGTCGCACACCCACTATGTTGATTTTCTCATGGCACGGCTCAAATGTTCTATGACGCACAAAACTGCATCAAAGAGATTCGAACGAAATGAAAAGATATCAAATAAACTTATTCGTTGAATGGACATTGCTGACCATGGCCATTCATTCTGATTTCTGTTGTTTGATCACGATATATTGTCTCTTTGTCTCTGTTTGCAGTAACACAGTACCTGAAGTCATAATTTAACTACTGTAGCGTAAATTTTCCATGGCGTCAGTGCTAAAATGAAATTTTGTAAGCATGTTTTTCGGAGATTCAGGCAATGAAGTTTGGTCTAAACACCTCAATTTCCATTCAAATATGCAAGTCTGATTAGCCAAATAACCGCTAATGGTGACTTTTGCAGAAACTAGTAATTTGGATTGAAAAACGTGCATTGAAATTGACGTGTTCCCTGACGATAATTCACTCGCCTGTAGCATTTATGTAAATAGGCATTTTACCAAATTATTGAATTTTCTTTAACCAAAGATATTCACAAAATTCTTTGCGCATGCATCGAAACAAACAGGATACATGATTGTGCTATATCTGCAATACTTCGCTTGAGATGTCCAGTTTCCTTTGTTGAAGAGAAATTTCGAGGAGAGGACACATACAATATATATGACATTCCTAAGCAGGTCACTGACGGCAATCCAGACAGACTTGGAACACATAATTGGCGCAGAACAACAAACTTTACAATACAACTATGGACCATATACGAAATGCTATAAAATTCATAGAAGCGAAAAACATACACTTGAAGCTACCGTATTGGAACGGTTTGCTAAAGTAAGTTGCATGTTTTTAGGTTCATAATATCCCTCCTGTCCACAAGGATATACATATTAAGTACTTGGGAAAATAGTGTTATTCTTTAGATTCTCCACGACTTGAAGGAACACGAATTGCATGAACTCTTCGTACATAGATATACCTGTGTATAAATAGTGTAGCATGTGAAAATGATATAAATATGCCTAACAAACTCGAAATATTTAAATATAATGTCACCAACTTAAATGTGTTTATTCGATAATAGTGCGTTTGTTCATATAACCTGATCATTCCTCGTTTGAAACAGTGTCATATCTCATAACATGGAGTTATCATTTCACATTTCCTCTAATCCATAGTAATCAAATAATGAAAATATCTTTAAAAGTTATGATTTCAAAGTACGGCGAGGCCAGATGTAAGTGCACAACCACTGCAGGTAAACCGTTTTGCAGTAACAGTAAACAAATATTTGCAAAATTTCATTGCTTGAGGCATTTAGTAATAGTTTACGTCCTCCAACACAATTGTCCTCACATTCTGTGTTTTGGAAAACACATTGTTAGCCAATGATAGCTTTTATTTTTATAGGTACTACTTTCTATAGCTACAGAGTCATGTGACATGAGTCAAACCGCACGATGGAAACCAAAAACATGATATCACAGGATTACTAAGATCAAATTCAACTGAAAATCAATCCTTTTCGTGATTCCGCCAGGCATATCGAATGATCAACTTTTATAATTAATCGGCTGCAAGTATTGATGTGACCGAAATAAATATGGCGTAATAAGGTCTTCTGATCTTACAGTAAAACTCTCGTCAGATACGATTACTCTTTAGTAAAACTCATTCATTTCAACAACGGCCTTCTCGGAAACGATTATATACCTGTCTCAGAATACAGCTACGTTAGCTTAATAATATAACCCGGTAATATTTTAAAGTAAATTGCAGACGCAGCAATTTCAAGCAACGAGGAATATTAAATGTTGGAAATTGATTATTTCTACAAAAGCGATTAATATTATAGTATTTATTAGGTTTATATTTTTGAAATTTGATGAGGCATTGAGGCCAGTCAAGAATGCTTGGTTTTGACTTAATTTCCCAAAGGAAGGAATATCTAACTTGACAGGATCACCAAAGCTGTAAATGTATGGCAGACGATGCGTGTCTATATTTTATAATGTCTAAACTGTTGTAACGTAAGAAGGTCTCCAGAGGTTACAGTCAATATCTCGTCATATATGATAATTGCCCTTAAGTAAAATTCATATTGACAACGGTCTGTTTGGAAACGATTTATATTGCTTTATCGGAATACAGCTGCGTTATTTTATAAACCCCTGAATAAAAAAATAATCACACCAATATTTTAGGAGCAATAACTTCACAACGAGGTAAGAATATGTGGAAACTGATTATTTTTGCAAAAGTGATACAATGTAAAAGTTTTAATTTTAGAAATGATATATCTCAAATAGTTATTTGTCTTTGGTAAGATCATTGTTCAGAATTCAAATTCGAAGAAATTACATCACGACGGCGCAGTCCGATTGCCAGTAACACGCATCTGAACAGGAAACAGTGATTTTCTGTTGAGATATTCACTTGAGATATATTATTTTAGACTCTAACAATATACCAATGGTAATTATATACCTCTCGGCGATATCCACAAGATATTTGCCTAATATGTGTGATTTTCTTTTCCAGCGCCGCAAACACGTTTGGCGCCGTCATGTTATAACAGTAATTTTATGACATAAGAACACACTATTTCGCAACATTTTAATAGTCTTTGTTTGATAGTTCATATCAAAATATATATTTAATATGATATTTTAATCTGATTAGGCGTTCAGGGCAGTCAAAAATGTTTGGTTTTGATATCATGAATGTTGTAAATGTATAAAACACGACGCATGTCTATTTTCTATAATATCTTAACTGTTAAAAACCCAACGATTTTAATTGTATTGTTGATTTTTAAACAAGAATAATACATTTCACAATCTGTGTACCTTCATAATTTTAGTACTTAAAATTTCATTTGGAAATGTTTCATACATTTGAAGCAGTGTGGATAGATATAAATAGATTTTTTTATTTATATATCTGTTTTATATAGGAAATGAATTGATAGTCGAAATTATCATGAGATAATATGAGTAATATATTGAGGTTTTTATTTGCTTCTCCTTTTATTTGTCGATTCTTTGTTTATGGTGTATATTTAATTCTTAACTGTAACATCGTATTGATATTGGAATTAAATTGTCAAGACATTAGTTTAAAAGAAAGAACGATTTTACGCAATTATGATGTTGTTGGATACGTGTGTGTGTGACATAGCAAACAGTGTATAAAAGGCATCAACATGCGGTGTCAACATTTTGAATAGCCTGGCTGCCTGGTAATTTCTTTTTTTCAGAGGCTGCAACCTTGACAGTAACCGTTAATGTACATTAAATTATTCCGCTGAGCTAATCATACCTTTAAAACTTGAAGCAAACTCTTACATCTTAAAGTGTGTTGATCAATTTTGTATTATATATTAAGTATTTATATATTGACTGTGTATATAACTTTGAAAATTTCGGAAAGGTGTTTTAAATTAATAAACATATGAAACAAAAATGATCATAAAGGTTTTAAATGCACAAAGATGTAACTAAAGTGAATTAATGAAGAAATATGGTAAAGAAATATCCACGGGGAAAGTGTGAAAATTTCTTAAACAAAAACTGTTGATTAACTAGTAAAATAAGATACTCGGAAACGGCTCATTCCATATAGTGTTGTCATACATATTAGACAAGTTCGAATAACATATTAGATATAAACCTATTCTCTTTTCAGTCATGTCTACCTTAATGCTACAATTTACTTAATCGGCCGCAACCAGTCCGTCTTCCGATTCTACTTATCGAATATAAATTGCTTTGAACACAATCATCGTCTTGCCAGGATGTTAATCAAACATCCCTGTAGCATGCACTCATATGACTCCTGTCAGTTCTGTGCAATTACCATTTGCTCGTAACATTCATTTGTCAGCTTCCCACACATGGAATTAAATAATCTGGAAAGTCGTTTAACTATATAGGGTGTCAGATGCACTCAGATTAGAACTTGACGATGCTGAAGAACTCTTAACATACTTTTATAACTTTTAGATATATTAATGTTAAATTACGCTTTTTGCATTTTCATTTATTGGTAAATTAATGACGGACGACTTTAACAGAACATGAGTAAGGTTTTAAAGTGTCAGCCATTTCGGGGTAATCGTTATTTTAAGGCTCATGAAAAGATTATGTGATAATTTAATATTTCAATGAGAATAAAGATAATTGATGCATTTATGTTTTGGAATGTATAGTGAATATGCGCCGTAGTAAATGATTTCATAAAACAAAACTATGTTCGAGTGAGAATACATCTCGTTTGCTGATCGATGAACATAATAAAATTTCAGATCGTAGAAGGAACAAGGTTCTTATATAATAACTGTTAATACAATTTACATCCGATATGTATTAAAAGTCACAAACTATTTTCTTACACTGTAGATTGTGCTCAACGTTCTTGTATCTCAATTAAATGTGGGTTATACAGACTATATCGAAAACAAAACATGACTATATAGACTATATCGAACTAAAACATGACTAGAAAGCTATAAATTTTATGTTAGCGGAGTAAAAAGGAACTTGTTGTTTTAAAAGAGTGCACGCATTTCATCAATTTACTGCCAAATGTATGTTTGATATGCTTATAGATTATTTTGCTTGATTATATAATACAATGACATACCATACGTCTTTATAGTACTTCAAATTGTTGTTGGAATTAGCAATAAATCAGCACGGAAAAAATATAGTTGTTTCGCAACGGCAGTGCAGTCTGGGTTACCAAATAAAATACATAAGGTTACTTTATCATGCTGCCTTTCAGACACATTCATCACCTTGCATTCGTGGGAAATAAAATATACCAAGAATAGCACGGTGTTTCTTAGTACCTAATTCAAAGAGACTGAATCTCTTTATTCTATCTCTTTTACGAGTACAACAGTTTACTTTTCAATGAAACTTATGCATAATGCTGTATCAGCTAATGTTTACAAGTTGAAGCTAATGCAATAATTTAAGAAAACGGAAAATAAGATGATATATTTTAGAAATCGCAATTTCGTCTGTAGGTTTTAGATGTGAGTTGTTAAGATTATTTTAGAACATTACTTACTCTAGATCGACAACTACTGTTAAGTAGTGAAGAATAGACAGCTACTCAAACATAAATCTATTTTGCAATCAATGCGTCATTGTATTTAACAATCTACGGCGGGAAAGCAAGCTACACTGGTTTTGGGTTGATATTTCTTGTAAACGACATATATAATTACGGATCATGTTGAAATATCATTCAATACTTATCCAAACACCAGCTTTCTTTTTGGACAAACACATTGAAAAAAGAAACCTGTTCAGAGTTGTGTAAAGGTATAAACGTTATTGCAAAATTCAAATGTTTTTGTATCACTAAGATGTTGTTCATGTTTGGACTTGGTGTCCAGTCTTCACACGTATAATCATATGCGTGAAATGCTGTGAAGTGTTTGTAAAGCATTAAGTGCCTATTATCACGAAGACGAAATCTGTATGAGCAACCAACGTGTTCGTGCTTAACTTTTTTCATATATTACATAATAATTTGATCTAAAATTCTGAATTGCTCAGATATTATCAATTACACTTTACAAAATGATAGGGAAACAAGAACAAACATGTTGTCTAAAAGCTAAATCATTTCCGCGCATGTTTGATATAAAAATATCTTAAATGTACATTAAACCACGTACTTGACGAATAGCATTGTTAAGAAACATACACATTAAAACATACATCATAAAAGATAATCTTTTCAAATAATTATAGTTTTGAGCTTGCCTATAGAAAGATCGATGGGGTTTAGTATATATGCGATCAATAATCTTAAAGTATTCGTTTCTGTAATGGTCCACGTACTTCGTACAAAAAGACCCTCTCTTAAGCTGCATTGTATAAATGTACTCTTTGTTTTCTTTGCACGCCAAAGAAGAAAAACACGGAAACAAAGAAATTATTGCTAGAGCATTTATGTAGCAAATTTTATGATCGTGGCACTTTGTATGGAAGTGTATTTCAGGAAATATTTTACTGAGCTTGTACAGACATACTTAAAATATCGAAATACCATTTTTTGTTCGTGTCCGCTAATGCGTACAATATACTTTAATGTCCGAGAGACAGTACATCATTCTGCTCATGTACTGATCTATATGTTATACCAATATGTTGGCAAAAACAGCTAACAACGTTTTAGAAAAATAAACAAAATAAATATGACTATCACTTCAGTCTTTTGTAATGGTAAATTAACTCACATCTCGTCATAGATTATATACTTTTCTCATACACTCCCTTTTTATATAGTACCTATCATTTGCACATCATAGATGTGACGTTAAAAAGCTTTGAAATTCATGCACATGTCCATATTTGTCTCAGATAATATAATATTTAATATCTTAACAAAAAGTGTATATTTATAAGCATTTAATATTTTCATTTTCGTTTAAATAAAATTTTCTTTAAATTTAAAAAGGTAACTCTTTTCTGACATGTAGAACAGAAACCTGAAATGAGCATATATTAGATATTCTATTTTTATATGCATTTCATTATACATTCAATAGTGATCTGGACTGCTAAACAATGGCCCATTATATTGTTTGATAAAATACAGAACCGTCCGATAACATTAAAATATATGTTGTACTGAAGTGCAAATATTTAACCGATCCCAGGACCTCACAACTACGACAGACACTCTATCACTTCGCAATCACAACAGAGTCAGCAGCTAGGCAATGTAAGTATATCCTTATTCTCTACTACATTACATGACCTGGAACAAGTATGTGACAGTATGTTCATAGCTAACGGCAATTGTCCTGTAAAAAATATAATCTATCTTTATCAAAATTTTTGATCGGTCAAAACTGCACAAATAAATATGTTGTGGTTTAAGAAAATAAATTAACTTATTGGTAGTATCAGTGAAATATAACTAAAACCAAATAATTATTTCATATTTGCTCTTTCAACAACAGGCGAATGGGGAAGACAGTGATTCCAGCAATAATTTTACAAGATGAACTCAATCGAAAGGAAATTACAATAACAAATTAAATACCTCTCTACATCACACAAGTTATTAGCATTCGCAGTCAACTAGTTTTATGACTAAGATTGACATTCATTTATTCCAGCGATTCCAAGACATAAGGTCTATTGTTTATATTTTGATGCGTTACCGGTGAGCGTTTAAATCCCATTCTACTACTAAAATCAGAGAACGCGAAGAACTTTTAGTACAGTCTTAATTACTGTCATATTACAATGTTTTATTCTGTGTTCAGTACATTATCTTAAAAACTTGGTCCAGTATCAATTAAAATACAGAAGTGTATACTTTAGAGATGGTACCTACCAAAAAAAATATTCTCAACAACCGATAAGACATATAAAGTATGACCTACATTTGTTAAAAACTCCTTGTCACCGATATAGAACATACACACTATTCTAATTGCTTGCCCTCAGTAGTTATTTCATAAGTTGTGCTGAAGCCCAGCTAGAAAGTTCAGTACTGCATCAAAATTAAAAACAAATTTCAATTAAAAATTTCACGACATCGTTCGAACATCCTGACTGAATGGTTATCTTTGGTGTGATGTTCACTGTAGTCTCTGTAAATATGTGGATAACAACACTTTTAGCAACGGACTACGGGCAGCATGTGTCGACCTACCGTATGATGACCTATATACCTCAATAACCTTTGGAGGTGAATAATAAAAGTACTGTATATTTGTCTCATGTCTGCATTAGGATACAAGATTGTTTACTTACATATTTTTCTGTATCCAGCTCATAATAACTTCAAATAAATCAATCGCTATAAAAAGCCATAGCCAGAAATAGAGGCTATAGCAATTATTACATCCGTAAATACGTCAAGTGTTTTGATATGACTGCTATTAAATTTATAAGCAAACAACGGAACCCATACCTATTAATTGCCGAGGCAGCCATCGAGAGCTCAGTACATGATTACTGACATGATTATCGAGTACTTAGAATTTCAATTTCTGTAGACTTAATTAAGATTAAGTAAAAACTGAGTACTTGTAGTAACAAGATATCTCCTGCTTTTGTTAGACTAGGTTATCGGAACGAATATTATACAGGTTAATTTCGCATTGATTTTCATTTGCGTAACCAGATATAATTAGAACAAAACTTTACCTAGAGACAGTATAAATCTAAATATTAAATAATGTAATTAAAAAGGATGTAATATGTATTAACGACGGTTTTAGGATTTTATTAAGTTAAAATCGCATACCATCTTATATAACGAAGTATTGCTTGCAAGTGAATATGCAGAATTTACATTTATATTTTGTGCATGAAATGTAAATTTAATCTAATTTTATTTTAAAGCAAATCGAATATATCATCAAATTAAATGAAAGTATTTGTGCCCTTTTAAATAGAAACAGGGGACAAATTCAGGCATTGTTTCTTTGGAGAAACTCGATTGGATGACAGAAATTATAGACATATAAAAAAAACTTACGCGCAGGTCAGCAGTTTGAAATAGAATCACTTTTTGGCCATAACAGTTCAAGGACAGTCCAATAAGTGAAATGTGTTAATGCCTTTTGTGGAAATTTGTGAAGGAAAGATCAGTCATTCGAATTTAGACATTACCCTTAGGAAATTAATGTCTATTACCGTCAGCGTCATCAACACAATCATCAAGATCAAAATATTCATCTGTGCTAAAGGGAATATGCAAAACCGAAGAATTCCGCGTTATTCAGGACGAAGTTATTTCAATAAATAGTTTTCTTGTTTAAAATTCAAGCATTTTGTATGCTTGCAGAAAGAGAACCAATTTAACGTTTAATGCTACTTTAAGCCTAATACCAGTTGATATGGCGTTTATTTGAACAACAGAATTTTATGTTGCAGATGAATGTGAGCTACATTGTGCTTTTTGTATTTTATTTGCTTTGAGCGATACGAATGTTTGGCAGGAAAAGATAAAGCATTTGCATTTATTTACATTAATGTCAAAAAACGTGGGCGGCTCATTTTATGTCAACAAGACTACTTCGATAATTGTCCCCTGACCCTGTCGTGCCAATTTCGGTGTTTTTATTGCTATTCTGGGTTATACACAGTTGTTGGGTACATATGTTAACGGTTCCATTGGATGAAACTTGTATATCTTTACATGAACTTTTTTGCATTTTTCAATGTTCCAAGACATTGTCCTTCTGTGTTTCCTTTTCTTCTTGTTTGTTTATGTCTGATTGCTACTGTTACACGACTATATTGTTACACAAACCCCTATTTCCGTGCGGATTCTTTCACCTTGCTATTATATCGTCTGACAATAAAAAAGAGGGTAATTATTTGCTTAGACCGAGGCGATTTTGTTCTGCGATTTGCAGAAACCTTCATCAAATTGTAATATAAATAGCTGGAGATTTGTCTAACAGACGGTAAATTGAAGTAGCTGCTTTCAGGGCCTTAATGGTAAGAACGGTCATAGCACACTCTCCGAAATGAATTAGTCATAAATGGTAATTAAGAATATGATTATATGAATGAACAAACTTCCCTAAACAACTACGGACCATAAACAAAATGCAAGAAGATTCATAGAAACGAAAATCATACGCTAGAAGCTACCGTATTGGAACGGTCTGCTAAAGTACGTTGCATGTTTTAAGGTTCATAACATCCCTCTTGTCCCCAGGAATATAAATATTAAGCAGTTGGATAAATACCCTTACTCTTCAGATTCTCCACGACTTAAAGCAACGCCAATTGCATGAAATCTTCATAGATATACATGCCCATAAGTACCGTTGCATATGAGAATGGTATAAATTTGCCTAAAATACCAACATAAAACATGAAATATTAAAATATAATGTCACCAACTTAAATATGTTAATGATAAGACGACGATAATGCGTTTGTGCATATGACATCATCATTCCGCGTTTAAAATAGTGTCATATCTCATATCATGGAGTTATTATTTCACTTTCCCTCTAATCCATAGAAAACAAGTTATAAAAAATACTTTAAGTTTATAAAGGTATGAATTCCAAGTATGGCGATGCCAAATGTAAGTGCACAACCACTGATATAAACAGTCTGGCAATAACAGTAAATACATATTGCAAGTTACCCTGCTTGAGGCATTTAGTAATAATATTTTATGTCTTCCAACACAATGTCCTCGTATTCTGCATTTTAATGCTCATTTTTAGCCAGTGATTGCTTTTATTTTTATAGGTACTACTTTCTATAGCTACCGAGTCATGTTACATGAATCAAACAGCACGATGGTAAAGGAATGTTTAACGATTACATATAGACATAAAGTGGTATTACAGTAATCTGCCCCAAGGACGTATTATAAAATACACGAAAAACATGATTACAAAGATCAAATTGAACTTAATTTCTTGCAGTGTGCTATCAAGGTTGTTTGTAATAAGTGAGGGGAAAATCAATCCCTTTCGTGATTCCGCCAGTCATATCGAATGATCAACGGTAACTTTTATGATTAAACGGCTGCAAGTATTGATGTGACCGAGATAAATATGACGTAATAGGGTCTTCTGAGCTTACAGTAAAAATCTCGTCAGATATGATTACCCTTTAGTAAAACTCATTCATTTCAACAACGGCCTTCTCGGAAACGATTATATACCTTTCTCAGAATACAGCTCGTACGTCGCACGCTATTTTACACATAGGCGATTTCGAGATACATGTTGATGTGTATGCAGCTATTTAAATTATGAGTAACTGACGTCCGTGTATGTTTTTACTACAGTGATTAAAAGAGTTAATTACAATTTTCCCGGTTTAAATTTTTAGAGAATTTATAATCGTAAAATACATAAAAAATCGAATTATCATCAACAAAAATGACGAAAAATGTAACGTTACGCGTAACAAGATGTTAGTACGGCAGTCGGTTTTTTGACGATAAATCTGTCAATTTTAAAGATATCTGGACAAAATAACCAGCAGACGACATTGAACTTTGCCGCGCATCATTCAATGCGTTTAATTTACGTCATTTCCGTATTTATTCGCTTTAACAAAACCTTAATGGCTTTTCCTACAAGCGTTACGCTCATCATCCTGGTGCGTATTTATTCAATTATACCGTAATAATTTATCGGAAAAAATACCAAAACTTATACTATCATAAAATGCATACATTAACAATTATGTACATGTTTAAATCAATAATCATTAACAAGTATTAAACGACTACGGTATATTTTAAAAAATTACATACTGAAAATGTTACGTCAAAAAGTCCATTTCAAAAGTGAGTTTCCCCATTTTATGCGAGTTATTATTGAAAGTTGGCATTGATCTTTATAGATAGCTAAAAGTGCATTGTATGAACTTTCTAAAGATATCTGACTTATCTTGTTAGTATAAAGGTTTCATGAACCATCATTATGTGAAAAAATTACATCGTTTACAGTAAAGCTGCAAATATTAGATTGCATAACGTTACGTCGTATAATTTCACTTTACTGTACATAAAAACGCAACGTTTTTGATAATTTTATTAGCTCGATTTCCATTAAATAACTTTAAAGTATTTGGTTCATTTACAAATTTGTGACGCATATTATAGATCTTTATTATCTTTCTTCTATATTTTCAGTATCTTCGAAATAATTTATTCTGAACATTGTGCCTAGAAGTAAACTTAAAGTATGAATGTCTCATCTATGATAATTTGAACAAATCACTTTTACATTTAAATCTAAGGTCCAGTCCAAAATAAATAATGTTCTGTAAGAAAATTGTACTGGACCTATAAAGAAAGAGAAAATTGCATGGCAAGCGCCATTTTATTTGATGTGCCACGAAAATGGAAGTATTTTTAAATTACTTTCTCAACGAATTTATATTACATATTCCTACAGACCTACCATCTATGAACTAATCAAATGTTCTGTTTCCCGTTTAGTTTTTCATAAAAACCAGTTTTGTAAGTGGTAATTTACAGGTCTATATGAATGGATTACATTCGAGGAATTGTAATACCGTGATAAAATTAAGGCGATCAGTTAGCCTACGAAGTTTAAATAAATAAAAATAATACTTTTTATCTAGTCTTAAGTTAGGACAATTTCATTTTGCATGTTTGCTCGGAGTCGATTTTACATGACTTTATCATATCATATACGCATATGCATATATGTATCATAATTATACAGCTTTCAAAAGTAGAACAGTCACTCTTGGATACTTTTCTAATATAATAAATCAAAGAGGGGAAAATATACTTTTATGTTCTAATGAGCACACAAAAAGAATAAAAATCATTAGGCACAGTCATTGTGTCTTAATTGATAAAATTCAAATGAAAAGAAGTCTGCTTCGTCCGCAGTCCCTCACTCACATAGTCACACAATAACTGCTCCCTCACGTAGGTCATTTCGCTGGTTTTTTGATGTTATACAGCAGTAATTCGGTCAAAAATATGCTTCCGCAGTGTAGCGTAGTCGTAAAGATCTCTAATAAATGGAGTTTTTTTTCATTTTAGCGCATTTGCGCGTAATCCCGGAAACAAAAAAAAAGGATACCTTTCATTATTGTTTTTTTTTCTTTTTAATTTTTTATTACCCCAAAAACGAAAGTACGTTGTTTATTCTGCGGATCGCTTTCTGAAATGCGGCAATATGAGGGTACTTATCTTCAGTTGACTTGTATTCCACTGCAAACTTATCAACACCCTTTTTTCTTTTTCGTTTTCTTAAACATATTCATAAATGTCTTTTTGGAAATAGGTCTATAACGAAGTGAAAAGCTAGAACCTGTATCAAAAAGGACCTGAAGCAACTAAATTGTATATTAAATTTCTTTCATAAGCATATAACCTAGATTAATGTATGTTTTGACATACTTATCTTTATATATCATTCCATTGTTGTATATTTCGTTTGCTAATATAAAATTCGAAAAAGTTCGTACACAGCTTAGTGTCCGAATTTTAACTATAGCCGTCCAATTTTTAGTGTTTCGTTTTTTTTCGCTCTATTTTTCTCGAATAAATGTGCAAATTGTGTATTATTTACTGCGGTAATAATAATAGGTATAAATGAATATACATAACAAATAATGAAACGCAAAATTCAATCGACCATTCAACCCATCCGCGTGTCTTTTGGCAGTCGAATAGCCAATGAGTATGCACGAATTCATGACCAGTTGGTAATTATTTCTTCGATCATTCATTTAGTCAGCCTGAAAGATTTGTTTCTTCAGTATGTCCGTTTATCTGTCTGTCTTACTAGAGATTATGTCGGTCAGTATCTATACGTAGTTGATATACAAATGTTATGAATTTTGTCAATGATTACTCTATCTTATTGATATTTACACAAATGAAGTGTGATACCCCCTCCCCACATCCCCCACGCCACCCTTGTCTGAGCATTGCGGAGAGGCGAGAGTGGTACCGCCAAAAGAAAAAAAAACGGCCACTTGAACAGAAACGTGAACGCTAGATGCAGAACTGTGACTAGTATCGGATGTGAAGTTTCAAGGTTTTCCGCACAAATATAAAATATAAAAAGCGGATCTGACATTTTGATACTTTACATGTATTTTGAATAGATATAAAGAAATCATCAAACTTAGATACCGAACTATGTTTTTTTTTTCCTGCTTATAATACGCGGTCTTTAATAAAGACAATAAACAAAATTTAATCGATAACGCCGTTATTTATCAATTTATTATGATAGTGCACACAATGTCTATAGATCTATGTAAGTTTGTCCAAAGCACTGAGATTATTAAACTTTTTTTTAACATTTTATTTCATTTTGACCACGAAACATTTTTCATTTGTAGTGTCGCACATGATGTGAATAAAAAAGGTGTTATTTAAACGGTACTTAAGCAGGTTGAGAACTGGTTATAGGGCCTAAATAATTTCTTTATGAAATAATAACTTCCCAATCGTTTTTTAACGTAGGATAACATGTCTTTTGATTTCTTATGCATAAGAATATATGAGCCGCGCCACGAGAAAAGCAAACATAGTGCGGTTGCAACCAGCAAGAATCCAGACCAGCCTGCGCATCAGGATCCATTCCGTTCGCTAAAAGTTTCTCTAATTCCAATAGGCTTTGAAAGCGAAGAGTATGGATCTCGACCAGACTAAGCGGAGGTGCGGCCTGGTCTGGATCCATGCTGGTTGCAAACGCACTATGCTGGTTTTCTCATGACACAGCTCATACTGAGTGATATATTGTTTCGCATAAGAAAGAAAAAATCGGGTTATCCTATGATAATTTGTTATTCAGACATGCTAGTATTAACGGTGTTAGAAAAAAAAATGGTAACTACGTTTTACGACCGTGCTACGCACCTGGATCGGATGACGTCACTGCACGCACAGGATTATCGCAAAATAACCGTTGTCTGATTTTCTTCTTTTTGTAGGGTTATTTGTTGGTCGTGTTAGAATTAAATTTTTGGTGTTTTTTTAAACAAAAGTCAGAGTAAAAAACTGAATTTAGCATGAAAAAAGTTTTAAATCCACAGGACCTGTTATATTCTTAAATGCATAAAAAATTCTAAAATTAATTGCTTTACGGTTCAATGAATATATATATATATTTTTAAATATTTTCGTGCGACAGCACTGCCTCTTTGTCGGTTATAATCATCCTGATCACTGTTGATGCTAGGTTTGTTAACGTCCGGAAGTTGATATTTATGTTTGCGATCAACACGGTACAACATGATAAACTTAATTGCAGTTTAAAATGCACATATATTTAATTTGAAGAAACGGGCGGTAAAAATTAATGATTAAAAGATAAATAACAAAAAAAGATAAATAACAATAACAATGTGTTCAAAGCAATAACTGTAAATTACGATACCATTAAAGAATATGCAGATTTATCTCAACGCATTTTTGCTATTTATTTTCTCATTTAGTAATTAGTACGTCAAAATGACGTTACGCATTTGTGCAAAATAGCGTGCGACGTACGGGCTACGTTAGCTTATTAATTCAACCCGGTAATATTTCAAACTAAATTGTAGACGCAGCAATTTCAAGTATCGAGGAATAATTAATGTTGAAATATGATTATTTCTACAAAAGTGATTAATATTACGGTATTTATTAGGTTTATAATAATAATAATCTGAAATAAGATGAGGCATCAAGGCCAGTCAAGAATGCTTAGTTTTGATTTTCTCAACGGAAACCAAGATCTAGCTTGACAGGATGAGCCAAGCTGTAAATGTATGGCAGACGATGCGTGTCTATATTTTAAAATGACGTAAGAAGGTCTCCAGAGGTTACAGCAAATGTCTCGTCGTATATGATAATTGCCCTTAAGTAAAACTCATTCAATTTGACAACGGTCCGCTCGGAAATGATTTATTTTGGTTTATCGGAATACAGCTACGTTAATTCATCAACCTCTGAATAAAAAAACCCCAGATAAAACCAATATTTTAAGAGCAATTACTTCACAACCTGTGAAGTTTCCACTTTTCTCTATTTTAGGGTAAGTCTCTATAAATTGACTTTTTTTATTTACATATCTGTTCTATATTATAGGAAATGAATTGCTAGTCGAAATTATTTTTTCATGACATAGCAATATATTGAGGTTTTCATTTGCAGCTCTTTTTATTTGTTGGTTCTTTTTTATGGTCTATATTTGAGTCATAACTGTTACATCGTATTTACATTGGAATTAAAATGTCAAGACTCTAGTTTAAAAGATATAAAGATTTTAGGCAATTATGATGCTTGCTGTTGGATACGTGTGTGTGTGGCATAACAGTGTATAAAAGGCATCAATATGCGGTGTCAACATTTATAATAGCCTGGCTGCCTGGTAATTTCTTTTTTTCCAATGCTGAAAAATTGACAGTAACTGTTAATGTATATTAAATAATTCCGCTGAGCGAATCATACCTTAAAAAGTTAAAGCTGCAATTTAACTATTTTTACAAATTTATTCACATATATCTTAGAGAGTTTGGATCATAATTTTGTATTATTTATTAATTATTTATATCTAGACTCTGTAAATCAATTTAAAATTTTGAAAAGGTGTTTTAAATTTCTAAACATATGAAACAAAAATGATCATAAAGGTTTTAAATGCAGAAAGATGTAACTTAAGTGAATTAATGATGAAATGTGGTAAAGAAATATCCGCGGGGAAAGTGTCAAACTTTCTTAAATAAAAACTGTTGATTAACTAGTAAAATATGGTACGGTACTCGGAAACAGCTCATTCCATATAGTGTTTATTCTCTGTTCAATCATGTCTACCTTATGCTACAACTTACCTAGTTGTCCGTCTTCCGATTCAACTAATCGATTATAAATTGCTTTGAACACAATCATCGTCTTTCCAGGATGTTAATCAAACATCTCTGTAGCATGCACTCATTTGACTCGAGTCAGTTGTGTGCAACTACCATTTGCTCGTATCATTCATTTGTCAGTTTCCCACACATGAAATTAAATAATCTGGAAAGTCATTTTCTATAATGTGTTTAACTATATAGGGTGTCAGATGCACTCAGAATAACACTTAACGATGCTGAAGAACTTTAACAGACCTTTATGAAACATATCAATGTTAACTTATGCGTTTTGCATTTTCATTTATTGGAAAATTTATGACGGAAGACTTGTAGCAAGAAATTTTACAGGTTTAATGTGATATTAATATGAAAGTGTCCGGCATTCCGGGGTAATCGTTATTTTATGGCTGATGTGACCATTTGCATCAACATCAACATATCTTTGTAAACTTCATAAACGTTATGTGATAATTTAATTTTTCATTTAGAAATAAAAACATATCATGCATTTATGTTTTGAAATACATGGTGAATATGCGCCGTAGCAAATGATTTCATAAAACAAAACAGTTATTTACTGTGTTCGAGTGAGAATACATAGAGAATAATAGCTTAGTGCCGTAGATGAGACAGTTTATCTGGCGAGGTGGAGGAGGTTATCGGGTGAGCCGAAGGCGAACCTGATAACGTCCGGAGCCGAGCCAGATAAACTTTCTCCATCTTAGGCACTAACCTAATATTCTATTTATCTTGTCATTACTTCATTTTCCGATATTTGGCAATTTATTTTACAAAAAAAGTGTGCGACAACCGCTTTAATGACGTCATATTCGTAATGACGTCACTTATATAATGACGTGATTACCGGCAAAATCGCAATAACTTCTTCGTTTTTGAATAAAAACTTATTTTTTGACCACTCATTTTCTTAGTTCGGACATTTCCAACACAATGATGATGGTTTCGTTGCAAAATTTCTTATGACAACAATATCGATCATAGGGACACATGATCAACTGACCGTATATCACTGGTCACATGATCAACTGACGGTGTATCAAGAAAGATATACGGCACCCTGATATCGGGTCGGAATACTGCAAGTGACAGAATAAATCCTGATCGACGAACATAATAAAAATTCAGATCGTAGAAGGAACAAGGTTCTAATATAATAACTGTTAATACAATTTACATCCGATATTTATTAGTAATACACTGTAGATTGTGCAACGTTCTTGTATCTCAATTAAATGTGGATTATACAGACTATATCAAAAACAAAACATGACTATACCGAACAAAAACATGACTATAAAGCTATAATTTTTTATGTTAGCGGAGAAAAATGAAGTTGTTTTTTGAAATGAGTGTACGTGTTTCATCAATTTACTGCCAAGTGTATGTTTGACATGCATATAGATTATTCTGGTTGATTATACAATACAATTACATACCATACCGTTACACGTAAAACAGAATTGACGTCTTTATAGTAGTTCAAATTGTTGTTGGAATTAGCAATAAATCAACACAGAAACAAATATAGTTGTTTCGCAACGGCAGTGCAGTCTGGGTTACCAAATAAAATACATACGGTTACTTTATTATGCTGTCTTTCAGACACATTCATCACTTTGCATTCGTGAGAAATAAAAGATACCAAGAATAACACGATGTTTCTTAGTACCTAATTCGAAGAGACGGAATCTCTTTATTCTGTCTCTTTTACGAGTACAACAGTTTACTTTTCGATGAAACATATGCATAATGCTGTATCAGCTAATGTTTACAAGTTGAAGCTAATGCAATAATTTAAGAAAACGGAAAATTCGATGATATATTTTAGAAATCGCAAATTCGTCTGTAGGTTTTAGATGTGAGTTTGTAAGATTATTTTGTTTAGAACATTACTTACTCTAGATAGACAACTACTGGTAAGTAGGGAAGAATAGACAGCTACTCTTACATAAATCTATTTTGCAATCAATGCGTCATTGTATTTAACAATCTATGGCGGGAAAGCAAACTACACTGGTTTTGGGTTGATATTTCCTGTAAACGACATACATAATTACGGATGATGTTGAAATATCATTCAATACTTATCCAAACACCAACTTTCTTTTTGGACAAACACATTGAAAAAAGGAACCTGTTCAGAGTTGTGTAAAGGTATAAACGTTATTGCAAAATTCAAACGTTTTTGTATTACTAAGATATTGTTCATGTTTGGACTTGATGTCCAGTCTTTACTCGTATAACCTTATGCGTGAAATGCTGTGAAGTGTTTGTAAAACATTAAGTGCCTATTATCACGATGACGAAATCTGTATGAGCAAGCAACGTTTTCGTGCTTGACTTTTTTCATATATTACATAATGATTTGATCTAAAATTCTGAATTGCTCAGATCTTATCATACCATATTCTTGTAAAAACATATAATCTATATTTTTCAACATGTTTTTTTTCTGTCAAAAATGCACAAATAACTATGTTGGGGTTTTAGAGAAACTTACTTGCTGGCAGTACCAGTGGAAAATAACTAATGAAAAATCTTTAATATTTGCCTTTTCAACAGCAGGCGAATTGGGAAGACAGTGAGCTTTGCTAAGATTGCATCAATAATTTTACAAGTTTCAAAAGAATCTCAATTGAATGGAAACTACAATAACAAACTTAATACCTCTCTGCATCACACAAAGAAATTAGCATTTGCTGTTAATCGGCTTTATGACTAAGATTGACATTCATTTATTCCAGTGATTCCTAGACATAAAGTCTATTGTTTATATTTTACGCGTTACCGATGAGCGTTTAAATCCGATTCTACTACTAAAATCAAAGTACGCGAAGAACTCTTAGTACAGTCTCAATTACTGTCATATTACAATGTTTTATTCTGTGTTCAGCACAACATTTTAAAACCTTGGTCCAATATCAATTAGAATATAAGAATGTATACTTTAGAGATGGTAACTTCCAAAAAAAATCTAAGATGAATAACTCTGAAATGACCAATAAACTGAAGCCAACGAGAACAACTAAATACTAGGCTCTTTTCTCAACCACTGATAAGACCTACATTTCTTAAAAACTCTTTGTCACCGATATAGAACATGCTTACTGTTCTCATTGCTTACTATCAGCAGTTATTTTTTAAGTTGTGCTAGAAAGTTCAATAGTGCACCAAAATTAAAAACGAAACTCATTTTGAAATATCACAACTTTTAGGATCGTTCATCGTTCGAACATCTGTACTTAATGGTTAACATTGGTGTGATGTTCATTTTAATCTCTGTAAATATGTGCACTTTTAGCAACGGACAACGGGCAGCATGACCGACCGACCTACCGTATGATGACCTATATACCTCACTAACCATTCTTTGAAAGTGAATAATAAAAGCACTGAATATGTGCCTCACTTCTGCATTAGGAAAACAAAATATCATTCCTCAGCAACAATATTTTAAGCTAAGCGGGCGGGTTCATACCATCTTGTGTAACCAAGTATTGCTTGCAAGTGAATATGCAGAATTTACATTTATATTTTGTGTATGAAATGTAAAATTAATCGTATTTCGTTTTAAAACAAACAGAACATAACATCAAATTAAACGAAACTATTTGTGCCCTTGTAAATTAAAACAGGGGACAAATTCAGGCATTGTTTCTTTGGAGAAACTCGATTGGATGACAGAAATTATAGACGTAAAAGACTTACGCTCAGGTCAACATTTTCAGATAGAATCACTTTTTGGCCTTAACAGTTCAAGGACAGTCCATTAAGTGAAGTGTGTTAATGCCTTTTTGTGGAAATTTGTGAAGGAAAGATAAGTCATTCGAATTAAGGCGTTATCCTTAGGAAATTAATGTCTGTTAGCGTCAACGTTATCAACACAGTCATCAAAATCAAAATATTCATATGTGCCAAAGGGAACATGAAATACCGAGGAATTCAGCGATATTCAGGACGAAGTTATTTGAATAAATAGTGTTCTTGTTTAGAATTCAAGCATTTTGTATGCTTGCAGAAAGAGAAACAATTTTATGTTTAATGCTAATTTAAGCCTAATAGGCCAACATGCCAGTTGAAATGGTGTTTATTTGATTAACAGAATTTTATGTAGCTGATGAATCTAATCTACATTGTGTTTTTGTACTTTATTTGCTTTGAGCGATACGAATGTTTGGCAGGAAAAGCTAATGCATTTGCATTTATTTACATTAGTTTGAAACAATGTGGGCGGCTAATTTTAAGTCAACAAGACTACTTTGATTATAGGCTCCTGGTGATCCTGATTCGCCGTGCCAATTTTGGTGTTTTTATTGTTATTCTGGATTATGCACAGTTGTTCGGTACACATGTTAACGGTTCCATTGGATGAAATTTGTAGAACTTTTTTGCATTTTTCAATATAATCAAGTGGTAACTGCACCGTGTTGCAAATGATTCATCTGGAATATTTCATTTATGCTGACTGAGTGAGTTTGTGATGACAGAAAACTAGTTGAGGCTTTGTCACTGGCAGTTCTAAGACACCGTCCTTCTGTGGTTCATTTTCTTCTTGTTTGTGTATGTCTGTTTGCTACTTGTATTCATATCTGTTTGTGTTTTCATGTGCTTTGCCATTGTGCACGTGTATATCGTTACACAAACCCTAATTTCCATGCGGAGTACATTCTTTTGCTTAGGCCGAGGCAATTTTGTTTTGAGATTTGCAGAAACTGTCATTCAGTTGTAACATAAAAAGCTGGAGACTTGTCTAAGAGACGGTAAATTGAAGTAGGTACTTTCAGAGCCTTAATGTTAAAAACTGTCATATCACCCTCTCCGGAATGAATTATTCATAAGTGATAATTAAGAATATGATGATACGAATGTCACCAAAACTCAGTGTCTAATATCAGAAATGGTTTGGTCAATGTTTCGACAAAGACAAAGGCCTTTGATAAATGCTAAAAACTGTAACATACAAATGTAACTCTTGCTTTTAAGTCCATTACAAAGAACATGCCACTGTGTGAACAAAATATGCCGACAAATCTAGGATTAAAGTAATTTAGTGACTCAGGTACAAATTGATGCTTTTTCTGTCATGAGTTTAACTCTATCTTTCAGATTACTCTGGACAATACCTAATCAAGTCAAATTACTAAATTATACACAAATGGCAAAATATAGGGGTTTCCGTTTAAGTGTTTACCAATTTTACCAAGTATAACCTGTTACCTTTTATCCCAAATCGCACATTGTTGTATTCCAGCTCCTGTTTTTTCTGCTCAAAGTAAAATGTTATGGGGAAAACGTAGTATAAACTATTTAGTACCTGTAGGTGGGCAAAACTGAGACTATATTTGCATGCATATTATTGCGTTTTGTCTAGTTTATGATATTCAGATATATTGCAAGAATTATCGAACATTTACATCTGTAAAAAGGGTTCAAATCATGTATGTTTACTTTATGCATTATAGCCGGATCCAATATCATTTAATTCATATGGCAGTTCATTTATTAAAACAACATGCCATATAGAACCTAATGCCGTCCAATTTGTTGAAGACTTAATTAGCTCTGCATATCATGCATTAACACTAGTTTATCCTGATAATATCCTCATAGCCAAACATTCATATAGTGTAAATAATTTTGATGTTTCTAGATAATCTGCGAAGAATGCTTTATAAAAACGCGGAAAACGTGATTTTGTTTCTTCACCTATGGTCTGCAAGAACGTACGTTCGCGGAGGAACACAAAAATAAAATAAAAATTTCAATGTTTAATTGTTGTTCAATAGCCTATGCCCATTGAAGGCATTGTGCAAAAGTATATGGCCTGTACACGAAAGATCAAAACCAACAAAAGCCATTGCTTACGAACGTTACACAGAGATAGAATTTTGTAAAGAGACATTTATTATTCCTGCAGATTGCATCTCCTCTCAATGACCTTATAAATGAGTGAAATGTCAAACTGGTCCATTAAACAACGTTTCACTTATGTTTCAGACAACCCAAATAACAACCAGATAATGCAAACAGGCTGCATGGTTCCTTTACAGTTCAACTTAATTTCATGTACTCTTCATTGTGCGAATGTTCACCAAATCCCTATGATAATTTTGGAATTATTCTCTAGACAAAGATGAAATAAATATATATGATATAACCGTAAGCAAATTAGAGTTTATTAATCATTTTATTTATTATGTAAACCTTGCTGAGAAGTAATGAATAAAATATCGGTATCCAGTCATGAAACGTTACCATTTGAACGCCTGTGAATAGCATTGCTTCAATTTATATGTAAATAGGCTCTTAACGCATAATTTGCTTTATCACATGTTTGATGTCGCGGCAGTGAAATAAAGCCATTACATAAATTTGATAATACACTAGTGTAATAAAGCTTTGACGTCGACGTCGTTTAAAGTATCAGAGACGTTGGTCAAATTAACTTGTTTATAAAAGTTAAAGAAAGTAGATCTTTTTCAATGTTTCGGCTGGAAAAGCTTACATTTGATAAAAAGAATATTACATTAATTTATTTTGTGACTTTCCACATTGATTTATTGAACTCTTTGAATAAAATTGATAAAATGCTCGGGAGAGCCTCGCATTTTATTATTTTATTCAACTCGTTTAATAAATTTAATATGAAAAGACACTCGTGTAATATCCTCTATTTATATCTTTTTGCTACACCTAGGAATTTGGAGGTTGTTCGATTCATTTATTGAGCAATACTGTTTTCGCAGGAAAAGAAACAACAAACACAACAAAAATCTTAAAGTCTACAACTGAGTAAAAGCTCTGAGATTTAGTATTAGCCTTAGAATGTCAGACACATACTTGTTCATCGGATACAGGATATCAATAAATAATCTTTACAAATTCTCGGAGTACATTGATTGATTTGACATTTGCCAATTATAGAAATAGTATCTGCCTATTTACTACGTTATAAATATCATATAATTCCAGCTATGATTTTACTTAGTAAAATTTGGAAATCGATCTGTTTGTTTCATCATGTCTAACATTCATAGTAAACTGTACTGATTATTTACAAGAAGTCAAAATATGTGTCACTCTTACATGACTTTATGCATTCTCTTCAGAAAAGAGTTTAATATTTTCGCAAGTACTTTTACAAAATAAAATCCATATAAAGTTATAACAATTTTATTTTATGCTAACTGATGAAATACTGTGTTTTATCAGTGTGATACAATCCATATCACTCACTGCATATCACTCACTTTAAATGCCGATCTACTTGTACATTGTGTATAAATTTTAAATTGTTTGCTTAAAACAAGATGAAAATTGTAATCGCCCTTTGTTCTTTATAGTATATTTCTCGATTGAAATTATTTTACTTAATGAGAATTTCATAACGTTATGCAGCAAAAAAATAAAATAAAATGGAACTTTATGTCGTGTGCGTCTTTCTATCGTCACAACACGTCTGACGTCATGTCCGTTTACGCGCAGAGATTAAAATTTGTTGCAAAATGCACGTCTCAACGTAATTAATCATAAAATAAAAAGAAAATTTGTTTGTTTATCGTGAATATGGAATATATCTCACCTCGCTCATGAAAATATTTGAAATTATCTCACTTCTCAGTGAGATATATTTCATATTCATTCAAAACAAACAAATATCCTCTACATATTACGAGTTGTTTTCAGGAATACCATATTACATTTGGCCTTTAATTTCATATTGTGTTAGCTATATTAAAATAGTTAAAGGCGCTGACGCTCGTTAAATATAAAAAGACATTTGTCTTTTTATAAAAGACTCTCTTTTCTTTGACTGCTAGAATCTGTCCATATTTCTGGAAAGTGCAAAATGTTGACAAAAACAAGTTATAAACCCAAATACTGTGAAATCATTATTATTCGTGGGGGATTAATTTTCGTGGATTTCGTGGTTCAGCTCAACCACGAAATTAAGTCCCACGCAACAAATTATGCCCACGATAAATTATAAATGTAAATTGTACCCAATGTCGCCAAAAAAGACACCATAGTCATCCGACCTGGTCCGTAGTTGTGTGCATGCGGCAGTACTGACCTGCAGCTTTCGTGTAGTTTATGGAGGCTCAATCAACGATAAACATAGGTATGCGTCGGAACAAAACCGACTATTTCATTCAGACTTTTACCTGTGGTTTGTTTACGACATGCTTGCAAAATAAAATATGTTTAAACCAAAGTAAAAGTAGATACTAAACATAGAAATTTGACGTAGCGTCACGTGCCAACCGCACTTTGCTGCGGCTGTTATATGATATTTTTCGGCCCCTCTCTGCAGTGTTTATTTTTAATGACATGTTGTAAACTACTACTACTTTGGGACTATTAAATATTATAAATTAATTACTAGATTTGCGTCCGGTGCATTATTACCCAGTTCACATTATACGTTTCGCGGCAGGAAATAACACATGCACAAGTTCAACAGCTACTAATTTTAGATGCAAACGCGCATTCATTTTGAAAAAAAAACAATATTCGGATGAAAGTCAAGCAACAAATTTATAATAGTTTATGTAAGGATTACTATGGTTATACTAGTACTACTTAATAAAAACAACAGTCGTGTACGGGACTTTTTTTTCATGATTCTAAAGCATCTATATTGTATCAATCGTGTGCGAGAAAAAACATTTTAGCAACATAAAATCAGTAAATCTATAATAGTTTTGTTTTTAATAGCAATACAATAACTAGTTCTTGTTTGAAACACGATCAAATGATCAATGTGATGAACGTTATATTTGTTTCGATTATGAATGCTTATTGTGTAAGACTATATTCCAGGTGCTACGGTTTTGACACTTTAATTGGCTCCGACTCTTCTTATTGAATATTTCACAGTTTCATTAAGTTTTGCAAATTAACGGTCGTACGATTATAGATAACGCGGCCTTTAATTGGCACATGATCACTCGATAATCTCCCGCGGCGTAGATTGCAAAATCGGTAACCATGGTAGTGTAGGTTTCATACTAGCTCTATTCCTGTGGAAATTATGAAAAACATTTGTTTTTTTTTTTTTTTGTTCAAAAATAGAAAATCCACGAATTTACGTCCCATGAAATAGCTGTTTTGGCCAAAACCACAAACTTTCGTGCCGACAAAATTGAATGATTTCACAGTATGTCAGTAATTTTCTAATTACGGAAACATAATAAACTAAAGCGGATTCAACAATACATATTGATGGCTCATTATATTTGCAATCAATATACAATGTATGTTCAAAAACTTCCGGTTGCATGATATCTAATATATCTTTATCACTAACATGGCGCCCGTTATTTCAGCCGCAACGTTCACTTCCGTGTAAGATCTAGAAAGCTTCCATGCGAATATCTATCAAACACACCATATCTATCTGGTACACGCTAGGCTGTTGATATTTACTTAGGCAGAAATGTCATGAGAAGGTGTCAAGCTTATTTATTAAGAGACAAACCTCAGGAGGGGTTATAGTTGTAATCAGGGACTAGTGATTAATGACATAGACACATAAAATAACACATAGAATAGCACCCCACTGGAACGGTTAGTAGCAGAGTTTAAACTAGTAACTAGTGCCAAACACCGCTCTTTAACTCTCTGTTGTTCCTATAGAGTCTATTACAAAACAGTGTAAACAGAAAATAAAAACAAACATGTGCCTCTAACTGAATCACTGAATCAAGTAACAGTACATGCAGGAACATATTGTTAAACACAAACATACCCAATATGTAAAGATCAAAACCCGTGGAGAAATTAACATATTTACTCAGCGACTTTGCGGAAGCCTGCACAATCAAAGGCACGCAGAAGTCGGGATGATGCCAATCATCAAACATTTCCGTTCCGCCATGGAATCTTCCTCCGATGATCGCAAAGTCAACGACCACCGGGCTATTGTATCAATTCTTATGTTATCTGTAATGTTTAGTTCCAGAAATGCTTTAATCCATTCCATTCTTCTGTTTAAAACGATGTTGCAAGATCGCATGTACCGCTTTAACACACTAAACTACAGCATTTACGACAGCTTTTTAGTAACGATAACTGTTCTATTACACACAAAAAAAACTACATAAAAGATATTCTAATGAAATAAAAAGATATCAAATAAATTGAATGGACACTGCTGACCAAGCATTCTGATTTCTGTTGGTTGATCACTATGTATCGTCTCTAGTCTCTATTTGCAGTAACACAGAACTTCAAGTCGAAATAACGAAATTTTGCAAGCATATTTTTCATAAACACGGGCAATGAAGTTTGGTCTAAAGACTTCAGTTTTCATTCAAATATGCAAGTCTGATTAGCCGAATAACCGCTAATGGTGACTTTTGCAGAAACTAGTAATTTGGATTGAAAATGTGATTTGAAACTGAGGTCTTCCCAGACGGTAATTAACTCGTCTGTATTGTATTTATGTAAATAGGCATTTTACCAAACTATTGAATTTTCTTTAGCCAAAGACATTTATCAAATTCTTTATGCATGCTTCGAAACAAACAGGATACACGATTGTGCTATAGCTGTAATACTTCGCATGAGAATGTCCAGTTTCTTTTGTTGAAGGGAAACTTGAAAAGGATGTTATTAATAAATAAAACAGATTCCGATAAAACGACACATACAATACATTTTACATTCCTAAGCAGACCACTGATGAAAGATGGACATAGAACACACAATTGTTACAGAACAACAAGCTTTACTACGGACCATATACAAAATGCAAGAAAATTCGCAGCAACGAAAAAATATACTTAAAGCTGCCGTATTGGAAAGTTCTGCTAAAGTAAGTTGTATGTTTTTTTTGTTCATAACCTCCCTCTCGTCCCTCGGAATAGAAATATTAAGCATTTGGATAAATACTGTTACTCTTCAGATTCTCCACGACATGAAGCAACGCCAATTGCATAGATCTTCATAGATATGCATGCCCATAAGTATCGTTGCATATGAGAATGGTATAAATTTGCCTAAAATACCAACATAAAAACTCGAAATATGAAAATATAATGTGTTTATGATAAGACGATAAAAGTGCGTTTGTGTAGAGAACCTATCATTCCTCGTTTAAATTAGTGTCATATTTCATAAAATGGAGTTATTCGTCTGTTTCCCTCAACTCCAATAGTAATCGAATAATAAAAATATCTTTATAAAATTGCCAAGTACGATGAGCACAACCACTGAAGTAAACAGTTTTACAGTAACAGTCAATACATATTGCAACTGGCTTTGCTTCATAATATTTTACGCCTTCCAACACAATGTACTCGCATTCTGTGTTTGTAGCCAATGATTGCTTTTATTTTTATAGGTACTACTTTCTATAGCTACAGTCATGTGACATGAATCAAACCGCACGTTGATAAATCTTACAATCGCGGGAATGTTTAACGAGTAATAGTAGCAGTTATATTGCACGACAGTAGCTTCGACATAAAGAGCTATTACAGTCGTAATATGCCCCTTATGGCAACGAAAGGACGTATTATAAAATACACGAAAAACATGATATCACAGGATTGCAAAGATCAAATTGAACTTAATTTCTTGCAGTGTGCCATCAAGGCTGTTTGTAAACTGCATCAAATAAGTGAGGGGAAAATCAGTCGTTTTCGTGATTCCGCCAGTCATATCGAATGATCAACGGCAACTTTTATGATTAATCGGCTACAAGTATTGGTGTGACCGAGATAAATATGACGTAATAAGGTCTTCTGAGCTTACAGTAAAAATCTCGTCAGATATGATTACCCTTTAGTAAAACTCATTCATTTCAACAACGGCTTTCTAGGAAACGATTATATAACTATAGCTACGTTAGCTTAACTCATTAAGGACGCAGATCGCATTTATGCGTTCATTTTAACTCTTATCGAGTACCGCATGACGTATTTATCCGTCAAAAGATAACAGGCGTGTATGCCGAAGATCGCATAAATGCGCTATCTGCCTGATAGTACTGTATGCCGCGTGACGTGATTTTACGCTAGTAAGAGTACTAACGATTGGACTGCTGTCAAAGTCAACTAATTAAATATTTTACACTAAAGATTTATAAAACCCGGAAGCGAAACTATCAAAATATTTATTATTAAAGCATGTATTTTCATTATACTCATCACTAAATATCGAAACTACAAAGTTATTTCTAGGTATTGCACGTTTGATTTTCTCATTCTATTATACTACAGAGTCTTTCTTTTTGATTCAGTATTTTTAATTTTATTAAATAAAGCATAATTCTGTTCTTTTATAATGTCATTTGCTTTAAATTTTAGCGGTAAATGATATTTGAATAAATATAAAATAATCAAATAATGGCCGTTTTTCTATGTCAACTCTTTCTTGAATATTGCAGTTTTCCATATTCGTGTTACTTCAGTAGGTTGTGAAACAATTTTGCAAATTACAATAATAGTAAATTTAAAATTTCCGAATAGATCATAAATTGTAGTATCAGATGTGAAAATTTCAGTTTTATTCATCTGTTATAAACAGATGTTTGTCCCTAATATTGATCAAAGGATGCCTAGATCTTATCGGTTATTGATTATCAGTGAAAATCCACAGGCATACAAAGCAGATAAATTGATAAGTGGCTCAGGAATGTATCGGAAAAATTGATGCCAGTAATTAAGCGGCGATATGGCTGCAGGTGTTAATGAGTTAATAATATAACCGGGTTATATTTCAAAATAAATTGCAGACGCAGCAATTTCAATCAATGAGGAATAATTAATGTTGAAAATTGATTATTTCTACAAAAGCGATAAATATTACGGTATTTATTAGGTTTATAATAATAATATTCTGGCCGGTCAAGAATGCTTGGTTTTGATTTTGCCAAAGGAAACGAATATCTAACTTGACAGGATGAGCCAAGCTGTAACATGTATAGCAGACGATGCGTGTCTATATTTTATGATGTCTAAACTGTTGTGACATAAGAATGCCTCCAGAAGTTACAGTCAATATCTTGTCATATATGATAATTGCCCTTAAGTAAAACTCTTTTCATTTTGACAATGATCCGCTCGGAAACGAATGTGTTGCTTTATCAGAATACAGCTACGTTAATTTACCGACCCCTGAATAAAAAACAAATCACACCAATTTTCTAGAAGCGATAACTTTACAACGAGATACAGAAAATGTGGGAAGAGATGATTCGTACAAGAGTGTTACCATGTAAAATTCTTTATTTAAGAAACAGTTATTTGTCGTTGGTAAGATCGTCTTTCAGAGTTCAGATTCGAAGATATTACATCAGGATGGCGCAGTCCGAGTGACCATTACATGCATATGAACGGGAAACAGTGATTTTATTCAAGAGAAAATCAATGCTTGAGAATCTTACAATATATCAAGTGTTATTAGCTACCTCCTCGATGATATCCACCATATATTTGCCATTATTGTGTGGTTTTCTTTTCCAACGCCGCAAAGACGTTTGTCGCTGTAATAACTGCTACCTACAAACAGTAATTTTATGGCATAAGAACACACCATTTCACACCATTTCAGTAGTCTTTGTTTGAAAAGTCATATTAAAATGTATTTTTATAATATTTGAATCTGATTAGGCATTCTGGGCAGCAAAAATGTTTGGTTTTGATTTCATTAAATGAAAGGAATAATAAACTTTCTGCCCTTGGCATGATAAAACCAAGTTGTAAATTTATTTAAGACGACTGATGTCTATTTTCTATTATATCTAAACTGTTAAAAAACGAATGATGTTAATTATATTGTTGAGTGATTTTTACACAATCTGTCTACCTTCATGATTTAACTTAAAATTACATTTGAAAATTTTCATACATTTGAAGCAGTGCGGATTGATATAAATTTATTTTTTCATTTATATATATGTTCTATATAAGAAATGAATTGCTAGTCGAAATGATTTTTTCATGAAATAGTAATATTTTGAGGTTTTTATTTGTATCTCTTTTTTTGTTGTTTCTTTATGGTGTATATTTAAGTCATAACTGTTACATTGTATTTACATTGGAATTAAATTGTCAAGACATTAGTTTAAATGATAGAAAGATTTTACCCAGTTAAATTAACAATAAATGGTAATCATCTAAACAAAGAAATTATTGTTAGAGCATTTATGTAGGACAATTTATGATCGTGGCACTTTGTATGGTAGTGTTTTTCAGGAAATATTTTACTGAGCCTGTACAGACATAATAAAAAAAATTGAAATATCAACCTTTTTGTCCGTGTCCGCTAATGCGTACAATATACTTTATGTCCAAGAAACAGTACATCATTCGGTTCCCGTACTGATCTTTAAGTTGTGCTGAGTCCAAGCTAGAAATTCCAGCAATGAATCAAAATCAAAAATTAATTTCAATTAGAAAGTTCACTACTTATGAAAGAATCGTTCATCGGTCGAAGATCTAGAGTAACTGTTCATGATTATCATTGGTGTGATGTTAACTGTATTCTCTGTAAATATGTAGATATAGTTCGCGCAAAACTTTAAGCAACGTACCACGTACTGCATGGACTGACTGACCGTATATACCTCACTAAACTTCCTTTACAGGAGACAAATAATGTACTATATATTTGCCTCAACTCTGCATTAGGAAAACATGTAAGTCATTCTTCAGCAGCAGCGTTATAACAACATGTATGTCATTTTTCCATACTATGGGAAATTATAAAGTGTTGTTTCCATGGAACTTAAACAATGGCATTAATGTATTTTTAGATATACCTGTTTGAAATCTTTATCGGTACCAATAATTAAAATTATTATACGTCAGAACATTTGTCATGTTCCTTAAATTCTTTTTACTTAAATGTGGTACATAAATGCACGTAAAGGAATATTCTGCTACTTTTGTACAATCTTGATACAAGTTATATTTTGCTGTATCGAACTCATAACGACTTCAAATAATAAATCAATCGCTATAAAAAGCCATAGCCAGGAATAGAGGCTATAGTAATATTACATCCGTAAATACGTCAAGTGTTTTGATATGACCGCTATTTAATGTATTAGCAAACAATGGAACCCATACATATTAATTGCCGAGGCAGCCATCGAGAGCTCAATACATAATTACAGACATGATTATCGAGTACTTAGAATTTCAATTTCTGTAGACTTAATTAAGATTAAGTAAAAATTGAGTACTTGTAGTTATAAGATATCTCCTAGGTTATCGGAACGAATATTGTACAGGTTAATTATGCATTGATTTTCATATGCGTAACCAGATATAAGTAGAACAAAATTTTACCTAGGGACAGAATAAATCTAAATATTGTATACTTCAATTAAAAAGATGTAATATTTCTCCAATTAACGGTGGTTTTAGGGTTTTATTAAGTTAAAACAGCATACCCTCTTAAATAACAAAATATTTCTTGCAAGTGAATATGCAGAATTTACATTTATTTTTTATGTAAGATATGCAAAATAAATCGAATTTATTTTTTTAAATCGAACATATGATCAAATTAAAAGAAAGTAATTGTGCCGTTGCAAATAGAAACATGGGACATATTCAGAGTCATTGTGGGGGGGGGGGGGGGGGGGGGGGGGTGTAGGGGGCGGTGTTGTTGTTTTTACTTGAGAACTCGATTGGATGAAAGATATTATAGACATATAAAACTTACGCTCAGATCAATATATTCAAATTGAATCACTTTTTGGCCAGAACAGTTCAAGGACAGTCCATTAAGTGGTGTGTTAATGCCTTTTGTGGAAATTTGTGAAGGAAAGATCAGTCATTCGAATTAAGGCATTACCCCTAGGAAATTAATGTCTATTACCGTCAGCGTTATCAACACAATCATCAAGATCTAAATATTCATCAGTGCCAAAGGGAACATGAAATACCAAAGAATTCAGCGATGTTGTTTTTATTGCTATTCTGGCTTATACACAGTGGTTAGGTACATGTGTTAACGGTTCCATTGGATGAACTTTGTATATCTTTACGTGAACTTTTTTTTTTCCATTTTTCAATGTGATCAAATGATAGTTGCAAGGGATTCACCTGGGATATTTAAGGTACGCTGACTTGTTATGATGAACACGACAGGGTTAAGGGAAGTTGTGGTGCCAGTAAACTAGTTGAGGCTTTGCCACTTACAGTTCCAAGACATTGTCCTGCTGTGTTTTATTTTCTTCTTGTTTGTTTATTTCTGTTTGCTACTGTTTTTATTATTGTATTCTTGTCTATGCATCTGCTCAGTCCCTGTGCACGTGTATATCATCACACAAACCCTTATTTCCATGCGGAGTACATTCTTTCACCTTGCTATTATATCGTCTGGCAATAAAAAATGTAAGGGTAATTGTGTTTAGACCGAGATTTGCAGAAACGTTCATCAAGAGACAATAAATTGAAGCAGGTGCTTTCAGGGATTTTGAGATGTTATCTATGCGGGACAATAATAATTCATATTAAATTACTAAATTAAATTCAAATTGCAATATATAGGGGTTTCCATTTAAATGTTTATAGCTAGTGTTACTAAGTATAACCTGTTACCTTTAATCCCAAATTGCCCTTAGTTGTACTCCAGCTCTTGTCTTTTCTGCTCAAAGTAAACTGATATGGATAATACTTATTATTAACTATTTAGTACCTGTAGCTGGGCAAAACTGAGGCTATATTTGCAACTAAAAGAAATACTTTGCATGCATGTTATTGCGTTTTGTCTTGTTTATGATATTCAAATATATTGTAAGAATTATCTAACACTCGTCAGGTACATATGTAAAAAGGGTTCAATTGTATTAATTGTTTCATGTTTATTTACATTATAGCCGAATTCAATATCACTATATAGTATTAATATTGCAGTTCATTTATTTAAACAAAATGCCAAATTAGAACTTACTGTCGTCCAATTTGTTGAAGACATGTACAGTGTACATGCTTTTGATGTTTCCAGTCAATCTATGAGGAATGCTTTTAAAAACGCGGAAAACGTGATTTTGTTTCTTCTTTTATGGTCAGCAAGAACGTACGTTCGCGGAGGAACACGAACTATTGAACATTTTCAATATGTGATTGTTGTCCAATAGCCTATCTCCTTTAAAGACACAGTGCAAAAATATATGGCCTGTTTACGAAAGCTTAAAATCTACAAAAGTCACGAAATACGTTACACAGAGATATAATTTTGTAAAGAGACATTTATTATTCCTGCAGATTACATCTCCTCTCAATGACATTATCATTTAGTGAAATGTCAAACGGATCCAGTAAACATTGTTTCACTTAAGTTTCGGACAACCCAAATAACAACCTAATTCAATAAAGGGAGATAATGCAAACAGGATACATGGTTCCTTTACAGTTCAACTTAATTTCATGTACTCTTCATTGTGCGAAATCTCTATGACAATTTTGAAATTATTCTCTTGACAAAGATGAAATTAATAGATATGATAAAGTGGGATATTTCAAAACGTAAGCAAAGCAGAGTGTATTAATCATTTTAATTATAAAGTAAACATTGTTGAGGAGTAATGAATAAAATATCAGTCTCCAGTCATGAAACGTTTTCTTTTGAACGGCTGTGAATGGCAATTTCCTTCATTTTATATGTAAATAGGCTCTTAATGCATAATTTGCTTTTAAATTATATCTTTCTGCTATACTTAGGAATTTGGAGGTTGTTCGATTCATTTATTGAGCAATACTGTTTTTGCAGGGAAAAAAGCAAACAAAATTACGACTTAGTAAAAGCTCTGAGGTTAAGTATTAGCCTTCGAAATGTCAGACACATACTTCTTCGTCAGATAAAGGATATCAATAAATAAGCTTTACAAATTCTCGGAGTGCATTGATTGATTTGACATTTGCCAATTATAGAAATAGCATCTGACTAAATTAGATTCACTAGATTTTAAATATCATATGATTTCAGCTATGTTTATTAAATATAGTTATATGCACTGACGCTGGTTAAATTTTAAAAGAGTTGTGTCTTTTTATAAAAGACTCTCTTTTCTTTGACTGCTAGAATCTGTCCATATTTCTGGTAAGTGAAAATGTTGACAAAAACAAATTATAAACCCAAATATGTCAGTAATTTTCTAATTACGGAAGCATTATAAACTAAAGCGGATTCAACAAAACATATTGATGGCTCTTCAGACATTATATTTGCAATAAAACCTAAATGAATTACTACCGGCTGTAATATTTGTTCAAAGACTTCCGGTTACACGATATCTCATCTATCTTCCCCGTTATTTCAGCCACAATGTTGTCTTCCGATTAAGATCTAGAAAGCTTCCATGCGAATATTTATCAAATTTCTAAACAGCTCGTAATGTATCTAGTTTATGTGCTGAAGTCAGCAAAAGATACAAATTTATTTTACAATTTACAATACTTCAGCAGAAAGTTACATAATACATTCAAGTTAATGTAAATTCAACACACATGCCATCTTTTGTAATGCTAGGTCTGACTTTACTGTATGAAGTATGGAAAAACTGAATAAAAACATTGCATCAATCATTTTCATAGATAACAATGCATTCTCAGCAGTTCTTTGATGGAGTTCGAATCGAAAGAAAGGAATATTGTGTTATAGTTCTGAACTTAAATGAAGTATCTCTCAACACACTTCCCAACATCTAACATTGCCACAGTGACAGAAGGATTACTTCAAAATATACAGAGTGGCTGTTGATATTATAATAAACAAAAAAGTCTGCAAGGTTCATTTCAAGACGCTCACTCAAACGCAAAAGGTTCTACACATAATATAATCGTTTTATTTGACTTCGGACTTAATTGGTAGAATGTCTCTATGCGCAAAAATATCATCAAAATTGTGATTTTCCAATAAACTTTTGAATCATCAAAATATCAACTACAGGATCCTGGCGTTTTACTGGCTGAACGTTGTCAGTATATCATGATGTTTTGCAAAATTTATCCAGGCGTGTATATCTACCTTCATACAAAGTAACATCAGATTAACTTTTGACCTGCTGGCTTAATGAGTTTCCAAGTCATTTCCTCAACATGAACAGAATGGTTTTCTAAATGATACAATATTGCAACAAGGTTACAACAAACTTGCGCTGTAATGTAATTTGCTTTTTACAGTGTTCGTAAAGCAAAACAGCGTGATCATTGTAGAAATATATACCGAGCCTTGTTTCAAAATTGATTTTGTGTTGTTGCACTGCTGAACACTAATTACAGACACAAGATCAAATATAGACAGTAATAAATCAAGTTGTGCACATACGAGACATTTTGTCAGATTGTATTTCCAATTTCTGTCATTTTACATATAACCGAAGGATTTAGAGCTGTTATGAAGTAGATTATAAATCACTGTCAAATGTAAAAGTGTACTTAGATATGCACTTGGTTTACTTACTGTCTTCGGTTTCAGAACTGCATTATTGGCATTATCATTATCATGATCATATGGTTAAAATTGAGCCGTGCCATGAGAAAACCAACATAGTGGGTGTGCGACCAGCATGGATCCAGACCAGCCTGCGCATCCGCGCAATCTGGTCAGGATCCATGCTGTTCGCTAACAGTTTCTTCAATTCCAATAGGCTTTAAAAGCGAACAGCATGGAGCCTGACCAGACTGCGCGGATGCGCAGGCTGGTCTGGATCCATGCTGGTCGCAAACCCACCATGTTGATTTTCTCATGGCACGGCTCAAATATTTTGTCATGTTACGTCTGACTTATATTTATGATATGTCCTATTGATGCAATTGCTAATTACACTAGCACTAATAAAATATATTTGAATGCATGTACTGTAAAATTGCAAAATTTTATGTAACGCAAGGCTTGTAGAGTAAGCGTCCGTATTTATTTTCCCTATTAGTCCTCAAATGTAGTCAATCTGTTTTCTCTTTCAAACTTAAGGGGAAGTAGCCAAACTTAGCAATACTTATCGAAAAATTGTTACATGATATCTGATTATTTAATAGTTTGACATCGCAGCATGTTTACGAAGCACAGTTATTAATAAAGTATGATGATATTTATTTTCGTTACTTCCTGTACTGTTCATAAATGGTTGAATATCTGCTTTTAATTTCAGGTCTCGCAGAATGTTAGATCAAATTAAGCGTGTTAATGACAGCGACAAGATGGTTGCCGGTGCCGAATATGGTAAAGTTTTTAATCATCGGACTGTTCTGTATATAAAATATAAAATAATTCAGAATCTATACTTTTTCAGACTACCGAAAATTCATACAAAGGGATCTTGATAAAAAACAAAAACAAAAAATAATACAAATAAAAACATCATGCGTAATTCGATTAAGTACATGCTATTGTAAGTTTAATACAGTTATTTCATATCATCGCAAACATGTGGAAATTTCAGAATTGGCTGGTGAAAATTTTTCCTGTTTCTGTCGCTAGCATTTTCTCTAAGATAATATTGCCTCTTTCTTAGACGACGATTCCAAAGTAGATTAAAGATACTGCGGAAGAAGACACAAATACGTAACTATTTCAAATGTTCTCTCTAATTTTTGTCAACAACGCTAATGACATTTGGAATTTTAACTGACACACACAGTTCTAATATGTGCTAAACCCTTATTAAAAACATAAACTAAAGGTTACTTGTCTTAAACCAATATGGTATTAAAACTGAGCACCAGACTGTTATTGTTGTTTCGGTAACTTAATTTAAACTTAACAAACGAAAACTGGAATTGCATAGTGGGCACATTCATGCGTATTTGTGTTCATTTTTCACTTTAATTAAAAATTTTAAGGTATAAGACCCGTAATAGAGTACATCCTTTTGAAGAGTATCCAATTCCTACCATAAACCTACTTTGACGGAAAATTTTCAGGGGGACGTAGGTTCAAGCCCCACTGGGACCAATTTTTTCTAGTAAGTTTGTACTTTTTTCAAGACTTATTAATGATTTATTGTACAAAAATGGAAATTTTTCATTTGATATTAGCGACTTCTTGCTCAGTTCAAAGTGAATTTACCTCTGAAACAGAAGGGGGCAGAGTAAGACATCTTTGAAAATACTGAGTTACATGCGGTAAAAGTTCTATATTTCGCCTTTACTCTTTAGATTACATATTATGGAAGAAATGTAAGTAGGTTTTACTTCTGCCCCAAGGTTCTTTTTTGACTGAAGTGAGAAATATTTAAAACAGTCCCACAGGACTCGACCTTAATTTTTCAATGTTGGAGTTAGAATTCTGTCTCATTAAATCCGTTTACTTGAGGCACCCAAGAAAATGATATTGACAGTTTTATTTTGTGTTTTATAATTGTTTTCCAATAGTTTGATATTTCTTTTATCAAAATTAATGGTGTAATGAATTCTCTGCAAACGATTTGGACTGTGGCCATCACTTTAAAATGTGTCACTACTTTAAGACAACTTTAAGAATATACCAAGCAAATGCCATGTTTTGAAACATTACTATTAGGGGTCCAATACCTTAAGCCAAAAGAAATTTTATTTTCAAGGTTAGTTACGTCGTTTCGATATTCCGAAAACAAAGTATGGTCCTATGAAGCTAATACACCCTAACGTCTAATCTATCACTTGTGTTTTGAAATTTAGAATTAAAGTACATGTGTCGGTCAACAATTATGAAAACAGTGCACTGCACAAATTTTGAACACGCTCCCGAAATAAGCAATATATCTACTTCACGAACAAAATAAATAAATCTGAGCACTGTATCTTTTATGAAATATAAAACACTTCGTATTTAATGGTATGAACAATTTAGTACATTTAGTACATAGAACGCTTAGCATATAATCTAATTTACCAAGTAGAAAATCTATTCTAAAATTTATTTCACTTTCATTTGAAACACTGAGGAAATCTTCCACGTAATTAAGAATATTTACACAGTAAGTATCAGACGGAACAAAACAGCTTTAAATACGCAGTCTAGTTCAGTTTTCAGTGTGCATTTTATTTATGCAGGCTTAAATGTTGTTTAAAACGACAGAATAACGGCACGACCTTTTATCACTTACTAACTTTGAAAATAAATACGTACACTAAGAAAGTGTATTATTATCCGAAGAAAAGTTTATTTCTATTGATTGCTCTCGTTTGTAACCATTCAAGTATTTGATCACCTTCTCCTATGTCTAACTCAAGTGCGAAAGGAATCATGTCACAAAACTTCATTAAATCAGAACATGAGACAAACGAAATTGTCAGAGACTTGCCCGTACAATATCTTGTATTAGAAACAGATATATACTAGTCTCAGACTGACAAATTTGTACTTTTGAATCTTGTCTAAATATTGTTTAGTAGTGGGTTGTGTAGATGTTACAATGGACATTGTGGCCCATGTGCAGTATGGCTCGAACAAGTTGCTTTATTTAAGTAATAGTGTTAAAAAAGTCATACAAGCATGGTTTTGTAGATTTTATAAAATGGTTCCTCAATATTGACAAAGCTGAAGGATATTTCGAAATTGTTTCCTTTTCTCAAATATATTCAGCAAAAGAAAGTGACAGAATCAAATTTGTAAGACAAAAGTGTTATCCCGAGAAAAGTAAAATCGATATACTTCTGTCTAAGGGTTAATTCCTAGTTTAGTTCTGAGTGGCTTTTTTTTGCAAATTAGTTCACTGAAAGTTTTTCTATAAAAATGATTTCTATGGATGTCTTTATCTCTGTCCTGCTTTTATCTATCAAGCAGTATTTGATAGTATTGATTCTTTTTCATTGGTAAATATTATCTATTTTAATGTAGGCTATTGCAGTCGCATTTGAGCAACATTAATGTAGTTTTTCGGTTTTCATATATTCTGTTAGAGATTTATTTAAGGAACAAAATGACCCTTTAAATCCCTATTTAATACTTTTTACAAAATTTTAAATTACCTCCCAATAATATAAAAACTTTAAAAACTGGACTATTTCTTTTGATTTCAATATAATTTTTAGTTTTACATTTGCATTTGATAAATATTGGGATACTTCAACTACCTGAAACAAAAAGCAAGTTTTAAATTCATCAATTTTTCGAACTATCTTGGTTGCAAAAAAGGGAGGTAATCCTTATTTTATAAATATGTATTTCTAATGAATTTTGGCAATGTACTTGTCTATACAAATCTTTGAAAACTTTAATACAATAGTGCTTCTATTCATATTATTCCAACATGTGTTTATTAAATGTACACTTATGCTAAAATAACGTCTGAAAATTCTTGGTTTGGCAAATTGAATAGGAAAATCAAATTGTAGAAATACTTCCAGTGAAAATCTGACGTGTATTACGAACTCGGTGAACACATTGTAAAGTGTAAATGATCAGTTGGTTAAGTTTCGAACAAACTTCATTAGTTCCTGGAGAAGTTTAAAATCTAGTTAAATTTTGGTTAAAAGTACAAAAGAAAAAGTACAAATTTCTCGTAAAATTTGTTTTAGGAAAGTTGGGACAGAATGATTAATAATTTAGACGTCACGGAAATATTAGGTAGTAATTGCTATTTACGTACTTTTATGACCAGTTAAGTTTCGGAAACAGCCTTGAAAGGGCCATAACTTGAGCATATAATCAAAATTGTGCGGCCTTGTGTATTGAGACTAACATAACAATTTGAGAACAATATAAGGTCGTACCTGTTACTTACGGCCAATCATTTAAGAATGTGTCTCATGTGATTTGGATGCAACAATTATTATCTTAAATAGATCGTAAGAAGGAAATATATTAACGACTTTTTAATGTGTATAATTTATATCTTAAAAAGAAGTTCGGTAAGTATAAGACAATCGGTAAACGTTTTCAATATGAGGTTATGATGTTTCGGTGCAAAGAACGCAACCAAGTAACATAGTAACAAACTCGGTTTCTCGGTTTAAGTCTTATTTGGAACTTTCCGTAAAGGTCAGTAGCTATTAAAGAACAAAAAAACTGTTTAGTAAATCCAACATGTCCGGAATCTTACCGAGCCGGTCATAAATCTGAAGAAAGATATAAACAAAGAGAAGGAATACATGAAAAAAAAAGTCCTTTATCTTATAGAGAACTTTTGAAACATGATAAAATAAAGGCTCACTACAAATAAAGAAAAGCGCATAAGATTTTAGAATGTTTATTTAATATTTCCCACGACATAATAAACCTTTCTGGTCACTGGAGATATTATTTTTTGATGACCGGTGCATTACCTCCCATAAACAGAATCAGTTTAACAGAGTCTACTGTTAGTTTGCTCTGTTGTGTTCTGTGCTTTAAAACATCATCCAACATATTAAGAAATTTAGTTCTTACTGCCTTATTAGGTACTTCTTTCTACATGTTGTTTACGATTACACGACATCATAACGTCACAACATTAATTATAATGAAAATGAAAAGGTATTGTAAGATATAATGAACTTGCTGGTAATAACTGTATTCACGTCTTTATTATTAAAGTATTTTGTTGTCTTGATAGGAGTAGACTCGCAGCAGTAAACATCTTTATTTACCTCTAACAAGTATATACAAAGCTACCGTTATTACAAATTGCGTAAATATTTTGCTAAATTTTACTATCGTAATTCTGATTTGGTTTTAAAATTCAATAGTAATTTAAAGATACTTCTGCGAGAAGGTATTTCTAAACCAGGTTTTTATGGGGATGTGGTTTACAAACTTCATAAGATCTTGGGTCATGGTAATTTTCCAACTGTATTTGGTAAGATTATAAAACGTTTCAAACCTCTAGTTTGTCAGCAAACAGATTGATGCATGTTCTGATTTCTTTAACGATGTCATTGGTAAAAATAAGGAAAAGAAAATGCCCGAGAATTGAACCCTTAGAAGACACTCCAGCTTTTACTATTGTTCAGTCAGATCTGATTACAGGAAGTAAAACAAGATTGCGACCATGTGAGAATAATTTTGTAACCATTCATAAACAGATCTTGTAATGCCTGCATATTTTAGTTAGTTTACACAGTAAACCTTTATGCCAGACTTTGTCAAAGGCCTCGCTGATATTAAAAAAGACTACTCGTACTTCCAGACCATTATCGAGAGCTTCACAGTTAGTCTTTTATATGGAAAGTTGATTAACTGTAGAGTCTTCAGGAATGAAACCTGTTTTTATAGCAGTTAGAAAACGAGGAGAAACATGAAGATGGTTTAAGATGGCGTTCAAAAACCTGTTTAATAGTATTTCAGAGAGAGATTGGACGATAGTTAAAATTCCTTCGCTTTCGAACTCTAGGCATTAATTCTATTCAAAGATAAATTGCTGTTTGGGATATGTTTTTTTTCTAAATAAGCCTTGTTTAGAGAAATATGCACTAGTTCTGCAGCGAAAATATAACGAGACATTAGGATTGCAATATTATTCTGCTACAGAAAGAATGCATATTTCTCGATGCAAAGCTAATGTTTTGACCGCATACGTATCTACACATATAAATATTATATAAATATGTTTTAACCTGTTCTGTGTTGCAACGCCATAAAACCAGATTTTCCTATATTCTATAGATATAATTTTTACAGAAACATCAGTCTTTTAGAGCCGTGTGATGGACGTTAAAAGTATCCCTGTACTGGAACTAAGTGTTATTATTATTAATTGATGTTGCATGTTAATCTGAAAGTCTATTTTAGAACTTTTTATCAGAATTACGTACTTGTTTTAAAAGGATCATATTATACCATTGCACACATTTCTGAGATTTCTTTTCAGTTTGGTACATTCTAATAAAACCATGTGTCTGGAAGTAGTAGACCCAGCTACATTCACTTACCTGGCCTGGAATTTTGAGAGAAACTACCGATTTGTGTTTTGTTTAGTTCTTTTATTTCATGTTTTTAGTTTTAAGGCTAACTTAGTATTTCGCAAACTATGCTATCCTGTGATTTTTTCCGTTATGATATGTTGATCGCCTAGATATGTAATCTGAAGAACCTATAGTTAAGTGTTTCCTCAAATCAAAATATTCGGCTGTATTTTTTTACTCTCATACCCTGAAACCCTTATGGTTCTTATTTAAACGAACAACGAAACAACTTTCAAAGAAAGGTAGCCCCAACAAACCGAAACCAAACACAAGTGTATTCATGCATGTCTACAAAGTAAAGACACAACTTAGGACAGCGCCTTTGCATGGTAAGAGGTGATCATTGGCACAAAACACATAAGGGCTAAGGTACACAAAATCTTAGTCTTAACCTCCACCGATGTTAAAATAACGTTAATAGAAAAACGAAAAGAAAAACATTTAAACTCCATAATTTGTATAAGCTTCTCTATGCCATTTATAAACGTTTTGTGTGATAATCTATTACTCTCACCCTTTTTAATCCATGTTGACAGAGAGTGGAATAAATGTTAATTTCTGGATATAAAACTTCACACTTCACGTAGGGTTCAACGACTCTGAATAAATGAAACATAGCTTCAATTTATATGTAAAAAGGCTCTTACGCTGAATTTGCTTTATGATCTAGCTTTCTCTAAAATACTCATTAAAGGGAATTCCTATAGTTTGTATGAGCATCTTTCTGCGCAGCCGACACTTTCTATGGAAAACTGAACTGAAGTCAACATTTGTTGAAACATGTTACAGTTACAGGCAATCTTAACTATGAGGAATCTTGAATGAAATTACACTTTTGATAAGTTTTATCAGTAATCAAATGTTGATACTGGTTTATGTTGCATTGACAAGTATCATGCCTGACAGGTATCTTGCTATTTTTGTGGTTGTGTTTTCACATCGCATTTTAGTACAAAGACAGTGTTGTTCATATAATGTAAGATAATTGACTTAGTACTGATAAATAAATATCACCTTTCAAATTATTTAGTATTCAGTTATAGGAAGAATTAAGAATTTTTAAAACTTTTTTTTAACTTCTAGCAGACATACATGTAACCAATTTGGCAAGGTTCGCGCCATTTCCGTCCGACCAGGTGTTGTATTCTAGCGGTCTTAACATAAAATTTAGCCTGGTGACCCATACATTTTTAGCCATTTTTATGCTCACAATACAATAATCTATACACAAGAAAAACAGGAAAAAAATCTATGAAAGAGTTTTCTCAAAATTTAAAATAATATTCTTCACTACGGGTATTTTTCATTGAAAAAAGTTCCCAAAAGTAAATATGAAATAATATTTTATTTTCATTTGTACCCATTATTGTAAGGATAGAGTATTACAAATGTGACTATGATATCAAATAAGTATATAATAAAATCTGTGAAAAGGAAAAAAACCTCTGTCTTGACGTATATTTTGGTTGGTATTTATAAAAAAAGCAGAAAATTATGAAAATGTTGAAATATCGCTGGCAGTTTCAGCAACAGTGGGTGTGTTCAAAACAATTTTCACAAAAACAAGCCTGGTGACCTATTGTTTTTATTTGTTCATTGTTTTCAGCACAATTTTTCCTATCATATATGTGAATTTAAAAAAAAAATCTATGAAAGGAAAAAAAACTATAGGAATTCTCTTTAATTAGAAGTAGATGCGTCCGACATATTTAGGGAATATTAAATTGAGGCATATATATTTTTCTGTTGATTTAACAGATAAGTAAGGTGTAAAAGACTTAAAGTAAAAAGAAAAATGTTAATCAATACAAATCTGATAACTCCGCTGGTCGGATGATATTACTTTGAGACATGCCAGCGTTTATATGTTAACCACAACTTGAGTAAACTTGTTTGTAAAAGCACATTTGAAATTCAGTAAAATATTTTTATCGAAATATAGCTTTCTTACTCTCAACAGTTAATTATAGCTTAGCGTTGAGAGTAGCATCAAAGTATTCAGTTCAGTTCAATTCGGTTCAACGCAACACGAATGTTTCCATTGATCAGCGAACATCATTGAACTAAGTCTCTTTTATAGGATCTTTATACACGGAAGCCAGCTGTTATATAAGTGATGACGTATATACCATTATGGCGGGTTTGTAATACAGTTACTAACAATCATGTTGACACAATTACTTGAAGTAATTTTCTTGAAATGCTAAATTATTAGACATTATATAAAGGACTCCTGAAAATGTTCTAAATTAAACACTTTAATTGAAGGACTGTGATATACTGAGAATCATTGTGCAACATAAACAAATGGAATAAGACACAGTACAGTACATTTATCTAGCAGATAATTGAAAAACTAAAATCAATATAAAAGCTGGCCATTTGCTATGAAAATGATCAAAATAGTTCAACTAACGTCTGCCGGAGAAGCGGTTATCTAGATACAACTTGAAAGAATACTATGAAATATCAATGAAACATCGCGACGATTAGAAAATAAATAAAATTGATCAACAACCTTTCCATTTATGAGCACTTTCCCTAAAAGTCACTGCTGCAGATATCCTGTAACAAATCATTTAATTAATTTAATTATTTGAGTTAGAGTGCTTTTTGATTACATGGTGTGAAAGCGTTGTGATTTATTTGACATTTCCTTCGTAAAGTAAAGCGTTAGTGTGAAAGTCATTATTCTGTCTTTTTGAAGACAAGTACGTTGTAAGTACATTTGAAGACAATATGAAAAAGTAACATGTCATTTATACAAACGAAACATTATACCACTTCTCAATAACAATTTATTTATTTGGGTTTTACCAATACAGTATATAAAGCCTATATTTATATGTTATTAGTCCGTTGCGTTATTTTGCTTCATGCACGTTGTTTTCTAAAGTCAGTACAATACTATTATTGCAGGCATTTTCTCACAAGACCACTGTTAAATGGACTGGACTCCAGATTTTGGCTAAAACTAATCGCTCTTTAAAATTGAACTTGAAATTCGTTTCTGCGAGCGTACTAATAACATTCTCCATAAATTTAATACTTTTTATACCAACATTTTTCGGCGACGCCGTCTAAATTCGTTTTCGTTACCTATGCCACGTGACTTCAGTTTGCAAATCAAACTACTTGATAACGCATTATAGATAATTTATCAAAATGGAAGAATTATGCAACAATCTGCCTGATTGGACGAGAGTGTCAATTTCTTTCACTCTGTTGATTGTGCTACGCTGAGTGAAATGTAGACAAAGCGTTTATCCTGAACGACGCTGTTCACAGTTTTAAAGCTAACTTCGGCTCAGTATATTTAGCAAGAATATTGATATATCTCAAAATGATAAGTAAGTTTAATAAATATGATAAAAACCTGTTCAAATACCAACATATATCAAATTAAAGAAAGAGCTGAATACGGTCTGCGTATCACATGAATAAGGGTGTGATAACAGTCTTTTATGTAGAGAAGTGCTTTTTAAAAGATTTTCCGTGTTACGATTGTCGTCTGTATATGAAAAGGTTTCTTGCTTTTGTGACTTATTCAGATTGCATATTAAAATGAGTACTTGTTTGCTTTGATATATTTGTAATAAATTATTTAACTGATTTATTATATATGAATATTTTTCTTTAGTATGGTATGCAAATATTGAACTCAGTTGAAATCTGTTTTATTATATATATGCTATATAATGACTGAATCTCATTACACTGAAATGAAGGTACGCTGCATACAGTTTATCTATGTGATATGACTACGGTCAAACTTTGCTTATGAAACAGAAATATTGAAATAATTACAAATGTATGTTTTGCTTGACCTTCACTTTTTATAGGTGTGACGTCATTGTCTAAAGATTCATGAATAGCGAATATCCATTTGTTAAAGCGGGATCAGTTGGCCTATTTTAGAAATAAATAAAAATAATAAATAAAAAATCCTTTAATTGATTTTTCTCATGTATTCTAATCAAACTTTATTTGTAGCATCTTTATTAGGCCCGCAGACAACTTTGTTCAGCTGGGACATTTAACCTCTTTTAGGAGCTGCTAGAGCTAAAACTAGAAATGCCTTTTAACAGCGTATCATGAACAGCTTGGCGGATCTTTGTCATACTTGGTCTGGAGCATCATTATAAGGTCCTTTTCCAAATTTATTTATATAGGAACTTGGGCCCTATTAGGGACCACTATAGCTAAAAGTAGATATGCCTTTCTTCGCATTAACCACTAAAATGTAACGGATTTTTATCAAACTCGATGTGTAACAATATCGTACGGTCTCCTGCTTTTTTGTTACAAATGGGGATAGGGACCAATTTAGCTAAAAATATAAACACGTTTAATGACCTCTTCTCATGAACCGCTTCATGAATCTTCATCAAACTACTGCTGTAATTATTCGTCTAAGGATAAACGAAACAAAATTGCAACCCTACGAAACCTTTGCGAAAAAAATAAAGGAGAACCATTTAAATTGTTAAAGTGCGGTGTTTAGTTTTGCAAAATGTTAGATGAAAGATGAATGTTATATGAAAAATTCATAAACTTCTTTCCATATTACAATTCGCCGACCATCATTTTTAAAGGTATTTCTTGTAACTTATCAGATCACATACTTATTCATGTAACTGTTCAGTCAGTGGAACAAATAGTTAATTATAAAGAGCAACAGCTAAAATCCATGCTAGGTATTTCTCATAATTCAAATGGATACAACATTTGCAAACTTCTTTTCCTTTAGACTTAGTTGATAATACATATCGGAAGGTAACAGATCCTGTCATTGATATTCTTTTCAATAACGTACATTTAGGACGAAATGGTAATATTAACGGTAAATCACGAACTACTTTGCAGACTTTCATTTATTTTCACAGTCTGAAAGACACGCTTATCTCGTATCGAATGTTTGTTTATTCATTCGCTTAGACTAACAGGCGAAAAAGCCATCAAATTAGTATTCATCCTCGTCTGTTTTATTTCACTGCTTTAGACTTTGATTTACAAGTGGGATGTTCAATAATACCTGGAAAAGTGCCCCTTCTTCTTTAAATAACGTCATCAATTAATAAAACTGTTATATTTTGGAGATAAGTGAATGTTTAGTTGATATGTCATAATTTTGGACGTCATTCAGTCCAGTTTTCTCTTTTTCTACTTTGCATTTGCGAAACCATTACACTTACAACGTACTTGTTTTGCTACGTTTTCTTATATCATGTAAATATTATACGTGAATTGTAAATGTACATCGTTTGCCTATAACGTCAAATAATAAGTGCGACATCACTAAACATGACTGGCGGTTTTGTTGGTCATTGTCTGAACATAAGTGTTGAACGAAGATGGACATTAACATTTTATGGTCTGAATCGAAAGTCGGCAAAAATGCAAATCGCTTTGCTGTATAACGCATAAAGGATTATAGCGTGAAGAAAACAACATCTTAGCAGTGGTATGCGATTCAGCCGTCAGAAAATAATAACGTCCGGCCACTTTTTGAAATATAAAGTGCTCAATGATATGAATTGATACACCACAGTTCAGGTCCATATATGAATATGATATAAGCAGTTTTTATTTGTTTGTAGGGAGGTCTAGAAAATGCATTCAATGACGAGAAACACTTAAACATTAGTTACCTTGAATTGTATTATTTTTGTTTGTTATATCAGCCAATGTCATGTAATGCAGTTCAGTCGCTTTAGTGTCAGTGGCGTTGTCTTAGAAACTATAGATAAATAATGTAATGTTTTGACATTTGTAGTTTCAGTATTCATATTCAATAAGCTTGAATCTATCATACATACAAACTTAATCAATATAGTACTTAAAACAAAGACTTAATTGCACTGCGTATTTATTGAACTCCCCCGTATTTATTTACATGTGCATAATGTGTACAATAGCTGCGTTTGTAAGAGATTTAAATGGGGGCATAGTTTTTATTTAAACTGTCTTCAAGTTGTTATAAAGGAACATGGCGGGGTTAATATTGAGGCTCGGGTCCAGTATTGTAAAGCTGTATTTGCTCTGTTCTAATGTAAACATTTGCTCAGTCAGTGTACATGTGTATACATTAATACATTACCCTTCTTGTGGAGTGCAACACGGATAGAGTTCTTTGAATATGGCTTTTTCTGCTGGACTTCTCTCCTTGTTTTTCATAGACATACTTCCTCCCTGATTGAAATTCTACTTTTTATGTGTGTAATAGGTACGAAATTGTTCTAAATAAATACAACTCTGAAATTTAGTTTCCGTATTCTAATGTAGAAGGACAAAAGTTATAAGTTGATACACATTCCGTTTGTGAACTTAGGAACAAATAATAAAACGTAACATTAAATTGGAGTGATGCGTATTATAGTATGATTGGAAACCAGTAGTAACTAACGAAGAACGGATCATTGAACAATAACCATTTGTGGATAGTTGTTTATTTATTTGATACAATTAACACAGGTTAAAGGACTTCGGACACTATCATATGCTTCTAGCCTACATTTTAAATGCAAATTTCTCCTTAAGCATTTAAACAATACTTAAAGCGTTTCGAGTCAATGATAAACCAATGTATTAGTTAATTTATTACAGCCGAAACTGATTTGTATCTGTTCCTATCAAGATGTTTTTCTTATTTTATCTGGGCCAGGGTATATTTTCTTGAAAAAATAAAATGTTTAATTTCCGTAAAAATATAATGTCATCACTTTACGGAAGTTTTAAATATTTCAATTCCAGTCGAAAAAAGTGACAAAATCTGTTTATTTAAGGAAAAAATAACATTTTAAGATTAAAATCCTATAAATAAATAAAAAAGAGAACGATGTTTTTGCTAACAACCTGTACTTGATTAATCTATACACTGTTCGTAATGTAAAGTTATTGACGCATTACATGTATGAATAGGTATACATGTATAAGTGACCGGTCAGTTTTATTACAGTGGTTCAGGTAGTTATTTAAGTACATGTACATGTCTGTATAGCTCTGTTATAAGTGATGTCAGATATTTGTGCGATGTATAACATTAATACTAAGAAAAGGAAGTAATCTTATCAAGGCCATAGGGTGGGTTCTTGCTTGGGATAAGTACCAGTGGCACACATAATATTTGAGCCGCGCCATGAGAAAACCAACATAGTGCAATTGCCACCAGCATGGATCCTGACCAGTCTGCGCACATCTGCGCAATCTAGTCAGGATCCATGCTGTGCGCTAACGGGTTGTCTTATTCCAATAGGCTTTGAAAGCGAAGAGCATGGACGTCGCAGATGCTCAGACTGGTCTGGATCCATGCTAGTCGCAAAGTCATTATGTTGGTTTTCTCATAGCACGGCTCATTTCGCTTAAACATGTAATAAAAATGTATCCGAAATGACAGTTCTTTCTGAGGCTTGCCTAAGGAAGCTGGATCGGAAAAAGTTAAATCGGGATAAGTCTGACAACAACTCATCTATAGATAATGTTGTCTATTCAGGGCTGAAGTTGTGGGCTAAACATATTCGAAATGTGTCATTTGTAGGGCTAAAGTAGAAGCAGGCCGCTGCATAAAAATTCCACCTGAAACTCGGCTGGACCGTTTAGTTCGTTTTTGCGTCTAGCCGTATTTGTATATGCCATCTGCATGGAAAGCGACTTGACACATCACTTTCGTGGCATCACACTGAATGTGAAACCGTTACTGATATGACCTGCCAAGAAGCTACTGTTCTTGACCTATATGCACAGGTATAACAGTGCCAAGCTTTATTTCTGTTGGATAGACTAAAGTCATGATCAGATTAACTGCTGTGCACATATTGCCCCTTTTTTGTTGTGTTTAGTCCTAGTCCGCCCCAAAGAATAATCTTCAATTCTGTTTTCACTGAAGGAAAAATATGAAGTAATGAATGTTAGTCACATGTAGTGTGTGTCTAAAAGAAATAAATATAAATGCACAGAAAAAGATGAAGAAATAAAGAAATGAAAAATATATAAAAAATACAAAAAATAATAAAAACAAAATGGAAAACAAATTACATCCTCTCCGCTAGTGGCGTGCGCGTTGCGAAGAGGGCATGCAGAAGATTACCTGGTGTGTTGCTAGTATTTTACAGCACACATTTGCCAATCTACTACAACAAACAACCAGGATAAGCCAATGAAAATTTAACCCAATGACTAATAAAAAATTAACAGTATTTGCTTCTCTCACTACTCTACATGTATAACATGCCTATATGTGCCCATTCAAACATTTGTATAGTATTTTAGTTACAAACAGATGTAAAAATATGTGACTATCAAATTATTAAAAATGAATATAAAAAATATTGGTTACTTTACATTTGGGAACACCCTGTAGTTATATTTTTTGTTTAAAAGTACTGCTCCACCCCTTGCATCAACACAATAGTCACAGAAAATGTGTATAATTAATATTTACATATGCTAGCCAAATATGGTTTTGATGCACGGGGGTGGGGGGGGGGGCGGGGGGGGGGAACAATGTTCTTTAAAGCAAAATAGCTTTTATATGGATATAACAGGGTACGTAATTCTATTTAGAGCAAAAATTACCATTTTATGAAACAAATATTGAAAAATTTGACTTTAAGAAATAATCTCAAATATGTATTTTGATGGTATATGTAATAAAATACTTATTTCTTAGTGGTTTATTTTTCACTCTTGGAGTAGGCAAATTCATATAGAAAGTGTCCGAAGTCCTTATTTGTCTAAAAAGTTTGCCTCTGTAGTTAGCTACAAAAGTTATCCATATAATTTTCTTTTACCCATATTAAGAACATTTTTGTCTCTGAGCCATGTCTATTTACTTATTAAATAAAAAGTTTGAATATAGTCATACTTTTATAGACAACAATCATGTTATTAAAATCTACGCCATCAAGCCGATTCCGTTATAGACACATAAAAAATCAGCATGATTATGAGATATTTTCACTTCATTTATCTGCACTAAATAGCACGTTAAAAATACAGAGATATTTTTCAGCCTTATATGAGATTGTCTCGTTCTTCAAATAGACTACAGCTGCGTTACCTTATTGATATTCCTTTGTAACTTTCAAAAAAAAATTCACACTATGATTCATACGAGAGATATCTTCGCAACTAGACTAAACGATTAGAAAAAAAAAGAAATATTTCTATATTAACAAATTTTAAAGAAAAAACTAAATTATTTATCATCGTTTTGTAAAATTATATACTTGTGCAGATAACTAGACTATACTTTTTGTGTTTTCGTCGACTGTTATCATTAAAAGACGTTCTGGAGTCCTACTCATACAGTATTGTGCCACATGCAGTCCAGCTACGTTGTCGGTCTGCAAGACATTCTCTGAGTTACAGGTTCAATTCTTTCTTAGTTATAACTGAATTAGTTTCATAATTGAATTACCAATCTCGATCATTTCAATTGCTAGTACTTACCAACATTTCATAATAGGAATCTTCGTCCAGGGTGTTTACAATTAACACACAAAATCAACCTAGTATATGATTCAACACTCCTTAATGGAACACTGAATTTCCAAATAACATCACGAATGTAGACTGATTGTAGAATCTACGACACAAGAAAAGCATGTTTTGACCACCCAAATTGCCATATCGGAAGTTAGTATTATAAATACAAAAAGAATAAGGCAAAGACATTGATATTGTATCATTTTAGTAGAAGCAATCCATATATTTAAAAAAAAACATTTACTGTTTCTCTTTAGGAAGATGTATGAGCAGGTGTTGTAATATCTAACAGGTTCGATTAGTAAAGGTACAAATATATTGAACTGCATTCCTAAAGGCTAATCATCAAATGAGACTCCTTTTGAAGCATCGATGTTTGAAAAGGAATTAAGTAGACAAAAACATGTAATTATGATAATATATTATAGATATTTTGTGCTCACTTTTTGTTTATTTGCTTATGTAGTTTTATTATATGTGTATGCACATCTCAAGAGTGGTTTTATCTGTCAGTGGATAACCTGTTCAACTAAAATAACACTTTACCCTATCTTTTGCTATATTGATACTAGAAATGTATAAGTCCAATTTGAAATTATTTTATAGATATTTCAGGAACAATTGAGGTGGCGATCAAAAACATTGAATTGCTTGTTCTTGATTTTGAAGGAAACAGGAGTGAGCAATAAGTAAGAAATACAGTTGTCCTATTTTGGCTCTAACTTACTGTTATTTCTATATAGCAGTTAAAAAGTGGTCTCCTGCCTTTGATCTGCTGCTCCATCTCGCCCCTTTACATGTAATAACCTGTAGACATCATTTTACTGTTCTTTTCTAAGACAACTAAGGCCCACTTCTATCTTGCTCATCTGTTCGTGAACGAATGTAAATTGTAAAATTGTACTCACTTATTAAAACGCATGGGACAAGTATGGGTAACAATATGTACAGAAGTGATGTTCTATTACTAATTTACAGATGCATAAATGGTATGATTCCTTTGCTTTTGTGTTTCTCGTGTTTTTGTGTTTTTTTTTTTTATTTTGCACTTTTATCTAAGAGTAAATTCTTTATTTTTCTAATTAGATTTCAAATCAATACAGAGACCCATTCTAATTGTGAAAAGAGTTCAATTATTTTCTTCTACCACAAAAATTTGCTAAATAAGAAATCCTATGGGAATTTAATTCTACAAATATCAGAATTTGACAAATTACGAATTGAATTCCGGTCAATTACATAATTTCTTGACTAATTTTGGCTAAAATGCAAATTCAATTCACAATTCTTTTAACGACGATTTTATTTCACTGAAATTAGGATTTGAGAAATTAACAATCAAAACGGGGACGATTTTATACTGCCATTTTTGTGTTGCGGGACAAGGTAATTTCGTACACAAATACACTTATGTAATTTCTTTAAAAAGAGGTAGGGTTTAGTAACACTATAACTGTCTTTTACATAATGTCGAACAAAGGCAGCTATCACCAACGCTGCAAGAACCTTACACATCGACCATAGTGTACTCCTTCGAAAATATTTTATTCTACCAATTCTGTAACTGAACTCATCATAACTACGTACGCAATTGTATAGGATGTAAACTCAATGAAACATTAATTCCATATACTGGTAAAATAAATATTTGTGTACAACAAAAGCAATACGTTTCAGAAGTGTGAAAATACCAAAGATGCGTTGTCTACACACAAGTTGTTGACTCATTTTTATCACACTTTTATTTATGTCAAGTATGTTCGTTTCTCTATGATAGGGTTCAAATCATTTATTAAAATATAACAACTTATCAGACATTCATTCGTATTCATCACACAGACGTGCATCGACCTTTGAAATAAAAAGGAGCATCTGAGGAAAATGAATGTTAACGCTATTTAATATACAGTTTTCATTCATTTCTGCGTATGAACAAAAGGTCCGAAGTGCCTCTAAGTCGTTGTCCTATAAAAAAACGTCTCGCGGTAAACAATTTTCTAATCAAAATCTGAGAAATGAATAAGCCAATGCTATTCTAAGAGGAGAAACAACAGAAGTTTGCCCTAAGCTTCTCCAGATAAATGTACAAAATAGACTTTTGCAAAGGTTTCAAGGATGTGATATTTCAATAGAGTGTTTGCTTAATTATTTGTCTTTATGTCATTGACGGACAACGATCGCAAAAAATGAAACGTCTCTTACAATTTTTTTCTTATATTTAAACGCAGTGTAATTAGAAATGTCAAGGTCTGCTTATATATACAAAACATGTTATAAGTATACAAATGTATATGCATTTTGATTATAAGATTACGGAGAAGATTGAAATGTTTTTCTTCCTTCAAACGGTATATCAGTTCAGGTGAAATTACAAAATAATGACGTAATTCTATTCTCGTCTCATCTTTGCAGAAGTAAGAAGTATGCTATAACTTATCGTTTCTTACGTTTCTTAGATTCTTTTTAGAAACCGCGTTGCAGGAAATGCTATATTCCGAAACGTGACGTTCCGAACAATTAATTGTGCTTGTTGTACGATTTCAAACGCCCCGCAACGATTACTTTCCCTTACAGTACATTAAATCACCACGATCACGAGTTGTTTTAACCAGATTTGGTTAACAGAACAGAACAGAAACATAGTGAATAATGATAAAAAATAAACATAAATCACAACCCAGAGCTCCAGATCACCTTTGAACCTAAAGGGTACAGTACTCCTTGATTTTTGTCGGGAAGTGTATTTTACTCATTTATATTGTTTATTTATTTGCAGTGTCATGTGTCTTTCTCATCGTCACGTGGAATGCAGCGGTTATAATGAACGATAGGGAAGGTAACTGCTGTGAGGAGCTTGGTACGATTTATGTGTGGTTTTTTTTTTCGTTTACTCTAACATTAAAAAGGCAAAGAAACGTCTACAAACACCACGAAATATGATTATTGTCGGCCAGATTTCTCAGAATTAAAATAATGAACAATGATGAAAACAAAAATGACTGACAAATAAAAAAAAGAAAGAATACAACTGATGAAATTGTTGGGGAAAAAAATACATCGTCCATCCAAATACACACTCAACATTGTCAAAATCGGCTATAGATATTCTTAACACGTACTAAAGACAGAAATAGAATCCATGAAATTGAGAAGACGGTAAGAAATGGTACAGAAAAGTAAATATAACGGTTATGCTACACAACTGTCACAGAAAGATGCGGAACAAAAGTTACAAGAACGGTCAGTCCTCACGCACTAACTAGAGGCAACGGAGAGTTAAAGCAGTTATTGACGAAACTATATTCCGTAGCCGAATGTTTACGTAAGGAATTGCTTATGAGTCAATGTGATAAGTATACTGGTCTCAAACTGTTTAATTGAATTGAAGTGTATTTTATTGACTTTTCTTGGTAAATGTAAAAGGTGTGTATATCATTTCACTTCTGCAATGAAAGATAAATTGACAGGAATGCCAAGAATCTGGTAAGTAAGAAAAATTTAATGTGCATAGCAGTCGGTGTTAATTCATTCGGTCTATAAAGAGGAGAATATTTACAAACAGGTGGGATACAGTTCGAAAACAGAAATTTGAAATGACCGTTAACAATCAACTCAAGCAAGAAAGCTAATACGATATGTGAAAGTTCACTTTATATTTACATCAAAGACCCAAGATTGTAGGAACGTGTGGGTAGCAGGAAAATATCAAAATAGGGATAGCTACGTTCCTACTGTAAACTAGCTTATTTGTTGTTTTATATGATAAGAGAGGACATTCATCAGAAGTGTTTGTTGTTTTACAGCATTAGATGTAACATTACAGAACTCTGTCAATATGTGATAAAAGAAAATCTCCATATTGCGTAATTTACATCATCATTACACTTGCTTTTAATTAAGTTTACTGTATATATTCATTCCAAAATGTAGCAAAATGTTAGAACGTGAGAGAAGGTTCTATTTCACATTAATTGGAATTTGATCTTTTTTTGTAAACGAATGAAAAAAAAGTACGTTCATGCTTATAAATAGTGCAAAAGCAATAAGTAGGTTGTGTTCCTATTTGTCAACTTAAGGTATTCGATCAAAATGTAGGTAGAATTTCGATGCCTGGTGACCCCATGTTTTTGATATCATTTAAAAGAGTTGTGTCTGCAGAATAATATTAGTAAATAAGATGACCATAAATAATATGCAAGAGTCATTACAATCATGTTTTTGACTGCGAAATGATATATCTTACACTGTAATAACTGCATTTCTTTTGAAGCATCATTGAAGACTATAAAGTAAAAAAAGAAAAAAAATTATCGAACATATTTTTGTCATGTAATTTATATTTTCTTTTTCAGTAGACAATACACTTTTAAATGATACCAAAATTATATGAGCTTACCAGGCATCAATATTTGATCTATTTTAATAGCACTGTTATATAGAACTCGCTTATTTGTGGATCGGATACATTAATGTATCTTAAACATAATCGTAACTGTTTATGTTTTAAGTAAACCAAAATATTTCAGCAAAATAGCAGCAAAATGATAAAAGCGTCGTGTTCAATTTCCATATACCTTTGATTGGCAAGTTACGCTTACATCTAAAGTAGACAAAATAAAGACTGTGCCAAAAAAGAAGACGAGGTGGGTAACATATGATAATCTAAATAATGTGGTAATAGAATCTTTCGCATGCTCAAAGTGTCATGTACATGTAACTAAGAAAATGTTTCCAGATATTAAGCTTTCAGCTTTCGAGTAAAGTATTTACGAATATCGATTCAGTTCCCGAAGCACGAAAGTATACCAAATAGAAAAATGATATTTTCGCAACATACTTAAACTACATATTTTTTCACTTGAAATCGTATACAGTTTTATGAAATTAAGAATATTTATGTCGTAAGCTAGTGTTTACCCTTATGAAAGAAATGAGTCCATGTATATGTTCAGTACTGTTAGCCGCAATACGTTCAAAAGGATGTTTGCGTTGACAATAAGAGATGTGGTTGCACATATCCTTAAAGATCATTCTCTCAGTGGTCATTTCTCTAGTTTGATTACAAAGACCTACCGCTATAAGTTCTTGAAAATTTAAGATTTATTTTATTTCGTGTTTACATTGTGTAATAACATAACAATACATAAGGAACATATTTTTAACTGTTTATATCTGAGGGCTTTTTTCAAGTAGTGTGCCTTTTATCTCCATTAGTGTGTAAGGAACATGGGTACTCCTAGTAATGATTTCTTTTATGTACATTATTCTGTAACATGACGTGGATTAAAATTGCGTTTTTTGTGTGCCAACCATCGATTACAATATCCAAGCTGTATTTCACGGCACCGTTCTACAGTGACTGTTCCAAAGAGATATCCTTATATGTTTCTTTTTTCTGCTTGTTTTATCCCCGTTTTCTATGTTTCAGATGTCTATATATATCTATGTATATGTTAAAAGTGTGCATACATACATATACATTGCTCTAGTATCGACATTTTAAACACGACAGAATGTTTTCAAAATATTATGATTTGAGGAACCTCATCACTAGAAGTTAGTTCGATTACATATTAATTGAATTGAAATATCGCTATCGTTTGCACTGGGTAGTAAACGTTGTGGAATGGAGTTATTCTCAACAGTGGTAACATGAAAGAAAAAAAGAAACAAACAACAGAGAACAGAACAGATTATTTTTTGGAAAACGCTCTAAATTCTAGGCCAGGTATGTAAATCCTATCGGATTTGAGATCAAAAAGACATATTCCACACTTCAACATAAAACGAATTTATTTTGACTACAATGTATCTATTGCTGAAAGCAACCACTATATAATTTGGATTTTATGGAATTTAGTAGCAGATGTCGACTTTTTCAAGATACATGCCTTTAATATTATATATCTTACAAACAATTTGGCAGAGTTGTTGAATAAATCATCAGAAGATCCTTTGGCAGCATAGAACGCAACGAGTCCGCGGCATTCTATCACATAGATACATTGAGTAGTGTGAACAACCCCGAAGGACAAGAAATATAACATGATTCAGATTTGAGATATGTTCTGGTGAAAGGCAAAATTAAACTTGAAAATATGCATCCCTACTTTGATTTAGTTTTAACTTTGTAACTGTATGGCACACATATCAAACTTCTGAAAAGCTGTAAATATACAGAAAGTAATATTTCATCAAGTTGCATCAAAAGCGTGTGCATGTATTTTTACAGCGTATCATAACTTAATAAACAATAGTGTAAAATTTATAACTTTATAACCTTCAGTGGAGAAAAATAAATACCAACATTTGTCATTAAGGTTAATTGAATAACCATTATCTATTATATACTCGTTTTTTATTCTCCGGAAACGTCGATATTTTTCCATGGTAACATCTAATATTGATATCGGGTGTGTGACGTCATTTTAATGCGTCGTTTAAATGTTAGTTTTTGGCACTTTTATTCAGGCTATTGAACAAAATCATATGTTTGTATTATCATATACCATACGTCGGAATCATTTTGTTATCATGAAATTATTGCACGCTTAGGGAATAATATTTGAGATCCTGAATTTTTACTTGGTGCATTATTTGCGAAAACGAACTAATTAACCTGATTATAAACACAACGTACGTTTGTTGGGGGAAATATTATGTTTGGTATTTAACTTTCTTACGTTTAACTGACTCTGTTTTTACAGAAACAACATTTAACAAGAATCACTTTTTTTTTACTTGAAATTAAAATAAAGTAAGTAGACCTACCAAGTTTTCAGACTCTAGGTATAAAGACATGTTTACTTCACCGATTTTAACTTCCGAAATTTAAACCCTTTTCTTTAATGTAAATTGTTTTAACATGAATTGTTATTTTAAACCGATCAAAACGTTATAAAGTGCTCATTTTTTTTCGCTTTTATTTTTTAATAAAACGATTTGCTTTACTTTTGTCTACCATTTTTTTTCTAGACTATGGCTGTATAATACGACATGTATGATTTGTAAATGGTTCTGACAATTTCTTTGACATTCACCAGCATTATGTTATGCATAAAACGAAAGATCGATGCACCAAAAGCGGCAGATAACAAGAGGTGGAACCGGATTTCCGACTACCTATGGAATATCATATAAATGAGAAGAAACAAAGTGATTAAAAATGTTTTCGAAATAATGGCATATATTAGAATTTAATAAAGTATATTGGTGCATTGTACTAGACATAATCACATTGTTATTCAAAATGAACCGAGATTTTAACTCAAAAAGCTTGATTTTATCATTTTATCTCTCAAATAAAGTTGTTCTTTCAAAGTCCAGAATCAAAATAAGAAGTAGATAAATTTCAAAATTACATTGGGAACAGGGATCGGACCCCCCTGAGTAATTGGCTTGTTCCGATAGAAAACGTTCAGTGATGCAATTTGGAAAGACTTTTTCTGCAAATGACAATTTCGCGTGCGGGTCATCCGATTTGTTACAAAATTTCTGACGGAAAAAACACTTTTTGTATTCCATATAACACATAGTGAACGTTAAACAATATTTGATTACCTCGGCAAATATGACTCTATACAGTTAGCGGTAATTTTCTGAATTTTGTTTTCCATTGTGCATTTTTCGAAACAATAGCTTATGACATTAGAAGTACCAAATTTTCCTTTGCACTTTATCGAAGAGCTGAAACATTATCGGTAAATTGGATTTTAAACTTCTCTTGGGGCCCGTTTAAAATGAACTTATTTCTTCTACAGAAACAAACGGTATAATGTGAAGGCATTCGGACATTTAATTTTACATAATTTTGACTTTGAAAAATTACAAAGCAAATGGGTAATAACCTTATCACATATTTTCAGCACTTTTGGTATATAAAAGGTCCAATTGTATTCTCAGCATCTCTGAGTACTGCTTTATTAAATAACGATTTGAACTTTAAACTCGAATAACTGTAACCGATTGTTTCTTCTAAATTAGATTAATGGGCTGTATTATACGACATGAACTGCTTCGTTATTTCGTAGAACGATGTTTTCTGAGTCTTATAATTTATTTACATCAATCAACCATGGTTGTAATGTATAAGTCCATACAACGACAAGGATCAATGCGACAAAAGCAGGTATAGTTAACCCAGAGGTCGGAAACTGATTAACACGTGGTAAACATCCATGGAACGACGACTACTAAACAAAGTGCATTCCTAAATATTGAAGATAATACATGTAGCTTATATGAATTATTTGAAATTTAAATGCTATTTTTGGTGCATTTGTACAGGTATTAACCACATTGGGGCGTATTGCAAATCCATGAACCGCGCATAAATGCACAAAAATAGCATTCGATTCTAATATTTACATCTTCACGGTAGCTTTCTTCAAAAAAAGTGGTTTACTTTCAAGCAGTACCAGAAAATCAAAATAAATGTCAGGATATAGATTTTTCAACATCTAAATAGAACAGACAAAAAGACCCGCCACGTTCAATTGTAATTTGACTTCCAATAAAAAGAAGTTCATGGTGTTGTTCAATTTTGAAAGAATTTTTCTTTGTAAATGACCTCAGATTGCGCGTGCGGGTCACCCTTGATATCGTTGCACCAATCTTGTTTCTACGAAAAAGAAAACACGCTTTTTTCTCTCCATACAAAATACATAGTGAATGTTTAAAATATTTGAATATACCGGTTCAAGAGTCAAATACTTAGACTCCTAAATAACAGGACGGTGTAACTTTTCTGAACTTTTTTGTTATGTTCCATTTGCATTATTCAACACTATTGACTTTGATGACAATAACGAATACCTGAATACTGCCAATTAAAATGGAGTAGACGACAGAAACAGATAAAAAAAAAGGTGAATCTTGTCGTGGATGGCGACGAATAAACAAATAGAGTATATTCCATGAGTGTCTTTTCATATTTAATTTAAGGCGACCTTAACCACTCGGCCACGGAGGCCCCTAATGGCTTTATTTAAATCTAGTTATGACAGACTTTATTTAAATCTAGTTATGACAGCCTGACACTAGAACCTCTGGACGAGCAGAGGGTCAACTGCCTCTTTTTTTTATAAATCTTAGTTTTAGCAGAAGCTAGAATAATAGCAACCTACAGCAACAGTAGATTTTATGGGTTTTTTTCATCTATGTCCAGACATTCGACTCAATCAATGTCCAGTAGACCTGACTTTAATATTAAAGAAAACAGCTGGTTATGCGTTGTAGACACTGGCATATCCACTATGAATTCACTAATGATAAAGAAAGAAAATGCATTACTCGGTCTAGAGTGAATGTTCTAAAACATTCAATAAACAACAAATAAAATCCGGTCGTGCAGCCAACTCTATGAAATATTGTGTTGCGAAGTTAAATACACTGCCTTTTATTTTCAGGTAAAACGAGATTTTTGTTTGTTTGTTCAGTTAGGATTTAAGTGACAGCCACACAGTTCTGGTCATATATTACCCGCCAGGACCAAGGTAAACACGTAAACATTTTTAGGCAAGGGAAATCTTGGTGTAGAACTACAAACATTCTAAAAGTCAGATGATGACTTTCACACGGCAGGGTTTTCCTACCTCATTATCAAACAAACATTACCCCTTTAACGCTACCGCAAGCCTTGTTCGCAAATAGTTATAGTATGATTTGTTCTTTTACGTTTGTAGAATTTTTAACTGGGAAAATAATCTTAATACCAGTAATAATAAACCGAGTGAACGGGATTATCTAACACGTCTACACAATGTGTCCTGGGACGTTTACTTGATACAAAGTCATTCAACAACAGAATTATGTTACAGCTTGTAGTATGGTAATTAAACATGTAGTGTATATTACATTTTATTGATGACGATTATAACTGCATTGAAGCCTTATACAAACGGGTATACATTTAGACCTTAAAATTCATCAAATTAACCCTGCAAACTTTTCATTTCCTCACTCCCATTTTTTTCATTCTTTTAGTAAACTCAATTAATTATTGCCGCAGTGGTAAAAGGCAAAGGCTAGAGTAGAGACACTTTACATTTTGTCGGTATAATATATATAGATACTAACCTTTATTTAATTTCTATACAGACAATACATGCTGATAATGACATGATAAAGAAGACCTAATGAAACATGTATAGAGATTTTTTTATTCTTTTACCTTCGTCTAACAGGTCATTCTCCACGCATCATTATGTCTTAAGATGAACCTGTTTTCTGAACTTCAGGCTGTATTTACATGATGACTTGAACAGTTACCGACTACAGAAATGCTTTTTGACAACATTTCATTCTTCGACAGAATCAGTTATAATATAAGTGAGTAGGAATATGCTTACGTTTGCAGTAATGTATCGTACATGATAATACAATACATGATAATATTAGACTAAAGGAGACGATGCAAAAATATTATTGAGCTAAAACAATTTTCTTAATAGGCTTGTAGCTTTTCGATAGGTCTACAGACTAAACAATGTTATAGATTTCTAACAGATCGCTCGGTTTTATGTTATCACCATATCCAATATCTTATTGAATAAAAATATTAATTACGTTTCTCTTATTCAGTGACTTTGTTGTGTGAATAAAAAAGATTATACACTTACTAAACTTTCTAACACAATATTTAGCTTATAACATTTTGAACGTAACTAAAATAAATATTCTGAACTCCGGTATACGTTTAGGCCATCATTGTGAATGACATTCAGAAATTTTGATAAAATAGTTTCGATTCTATTTTTTTTTTTTATCTTTTTTCTTTTTCTAAGAAGTTAAAAACGCATAAAGGTGTTAGTATTTTCAAAACAAAAACAAATCATAAAACATGAATTAACGCGACTGTTTTCTCGAGGCAAGTAAGAAAGCATACCTTCGTGTTCATGTAATTATGGTTCATCCATTCAAAGCTTCACCCAATACGTACTTTAGTTACTATTGTGAAAAAAATTATATACTCCTAATTTGGAAGTATCTCTTGTTGAAGAAACAAAGTGAACTTCCTTAATAAAACTTGTCAAACCTATGTGCACGTTTATTTTATTTCTCTTTTGTGATTATCTTTTTCAATACTGTCGTCAATATGACTTCAGGAATGACGTAGTGATGGCGCCTCTATGTTACATGGTCAGGAAGTTTATCGTCACGGGTACTAAACAGTGCCTGCGGTACTGCCTGTGCCGATGAGGAATGAAGGCATTCTGCTTCCGGTACCGCAGGTACTTCGTCAATGTTTACAAAACAAGCGAGATCGGTGAGTGATTTTTTTCCATTTTTGTCATTTTGTTACTGCATGGAGCAGTTTTTTTTCAAAAATCGGGGAATGTAGCGGGGTGTAGATGTATCTTATGTACATATCCATGCTAAATGTAGTGGCAAATGATAAAATTTCTAGAAACGCAAGGACAAATAAGTTGGGAATGAAACGTGAATGTTTTCACATCAGCGGCTGTTCAGACTCATTTCTTTTCGCTGACCTAAACCGTATCGGCACTGCCGTCGTAAATTATATCTATAAATGACACCTGATCTGCCTAAACGTAAAATGTCCAGAAAATTCCGGATTTGAACATTATGCCACTATGAAAAAGTGCCGCAGCCACTTCGACGATGCCGCAGCCCCTTCGAGATTCCACAGGTACTTCTAAAAGTATCGGGGCATACATTTAGCCCAAAATTAATCAAATAACGTACGATCACGCCAAAATGATGTTATATTGGTCAGATGCCGGGCTTCTGGTTCAAGAAAATGGAATAAAGATATTTTTGGTTTTTGTTCTTCACTCGCCTTTTTGAGATTTTGCAACAGCACAAAAAAATCAAAATATTTTTGGAACAAACTTATTGACGTTTTTTAACAGATTATGCGGTACCGGAAGCGAAGTGCCTTCATTTCTAATCGGCACAGGCGGTGCCGCAGGCACTGTTTAGTACCCGTGATCGTGTAAAACCAGTGTTTAGTCTCATTTGCTTTAAATTTTATTTTGGCTACGATATAACAAGAAATAGGTAGTGGTTAGTTATTTTAACAACACCTTGATCTGCGATATTTTATTCAGTTCTCTGGATTTTTTCAGACCTGACTAAATATTCCCTCAAGGAGAAAACAATATGGTATAATCAGGTATAGTTATAATAAGCAAAGCATGTAAATTGCGCGTCCTACAAAGTGTGCGGTAAGTTAAAAAAAATGAATTAGGATGCCCTACTACAATTCTTCATTAAAACCTAAAAAAACAATACATTTTTTGCAGCGTATATACAGGTCCGTGTACAAGATGTCAATTAAAAACAATTAGATATGCTTTGAGTTTCTATAATTTACATTACTTTACAGTTATGTGTGACGAAATCAAGAAAACTAAACTGTACTAACGCATTTTAGTTCTTAGTGTATTGAACTTCATTTAAACAAGGTACATTGAGCATGTCAGTAAATATTCTTATCGATAATTACATGTTTGAAGCATTTCTGCTTCTAAAATCTTTATGATATATAATGATAAAAACAGTTGTAAATCATGGTGTAATTGACGTTAGAAGTCATATTTCTAATATGTATCTACAATTAGCTCTCCTTTCATACGGTAATTTATTTTTATAAATATCAATATATTACCTTTGGCATGAATGTGTAGCCTAGAGGCCACATTCCTTCGGAGTATCTTTAAAATATTTTATATTGAATTGCTGTTTCTAGCGTTTAGATTTGTTATTTAAGTGAGTTCTCTAAAATAATCTGACAAGTAAATGCACCTCCCACCTTAGAACGGTCAGTGGCAAAACAACGTTATGCGTCGTAAACCCTCAATCTTTTTAGCGCGGGAAATCAACGAATGTCTCAACCTGATATGAATGGAACCACGTACTCCCATTCCAGCCTACGGAAGATATCATATTTATCTCCCTAGTAACCAGGAATGGTTGAAATCTGCCTATTATTAACGAACACTAGGGATAATGAATCAAAAACGAAAAAGATAAAAGATACTTTAATGATTTTTTTCAGGGTGCAATTTATAGCACATTCATTTTATACAATTTGAAGAGCGTACGTGCACTGTTAGCAGTTTTATAACAAGGGTCTGAAACGGAGGCAGCATTTTTAAAGTCTTAATATCTACATTCTTTATAATCAATGTTTATACATTCTTTTAACAATTTCTGTGTACAAAAACGTATGATCATTCAGTCTGAGACATCCTGTTCCGGCTGACAGATTTATGGGTTTTCCTGTTCTGATTTCGTTCAAAGTAAACTATTTCAAATACTCCCAAAAAAAAAAACAGAGGTTGTTTTTTTTCCAAAGCAAAAAACAAACACAAACATTCCTAACATAGTCTGAATAAAATCATGCCTTTACATAAACGTCTCATCTGTTTGCGGATGCTTACCTGTAAAAGCGAAGAAATTAATTTGAAATTGATTGATGTCACAATGATGGTTTGAAGCATGACCATTACCTCTCATGAACAGACACAGTCAAACAATGTCTGCAGTTATTTTGCTTGACTGTATTCCATGCTTCAGAAGGCTCTTTTTACAGATTTTATTATCAGTTTTAGAATAAAAATGTCTGCCAACAAACACTTCGTCCATCTTCCAGGAATTATTTACTTATATATCGCGTTATCAGGAAAATAGCAGAAGATAAAAACTGTAAACTTATTGCATGATCAATGAATTATTTCTATTGTTAAATGTTTCCTTTATATATAAAAAAGGGCTCCTATGTTCAATAGAATAGACAAACATTATTGTCATTCTCCATGAACACAATATTGAGTAATTAGCCATTGCAAATATTTCTGTATATCGGTAATTGTTGCATTGTCATTAGTGTTATTAGTTACAAATAAAGTAGTGGTTCTTTAATTCGCTGTAAAGTAGTGATATTGATGCAAGCACGAATGTTATTCAAATTGATTTCATACCCCAGTAAAGTATTCAGTATATTCATCGGTTACATCTAATGGTGCAACATAAATCTGACACAAGCTAATATGGATTCTAAAATACCTCCTCACTAGTGTGAAAATATTGGTCGGAAGTCAAGCTGAATTTCAAATGGGGTGCGGATCATCAGTAAGCAAATCTGCCACTGAAACAAAAGATAAAGGGAAACTATCTAAATGTTCCCGAAATGGCAAAAAGGGTAAAACAAAGTATATGTCAAGCGGAAAATCTGTTTCTATTTCTGAAACTGAGATTACAGTCATCGAAGATCAAAAGGAAAATTTGGAAATTGACGATACTTTTGGCGATTGATACGGAAAAATTGTCAAATTGTCTATTCCGTACAGAAGAACTTTATGCTGCTAGTATTAAATTCGAAGACAAAAGCTTACATAAAGCCAAAGAAACATTACAAGAACAGCAGTGATTATCATATTGGAAGATCTTTCAAGAAGACAGGTGTGGTTTTCGTTGTTTGGACAGTTTCGATTTGACAAAAGATTCTTTGTAAAAAATAATTCTACGGTACACACATGGAGACAATCGTCATAGTAATAACGTCTCATCAAATTCAGCGAAAATTCCGTCATAAAATATTGATACAGCTATGATAAACGACCATTATTTTGAGACAAATGATTTGAAATATACAATGGAAAATTATGTTACTGACTGTGGAAAATTATGTTACTGACTGTCATAATTTTAAGGAAAATACGTCAAAGACAAATTATGGGTTAGGGTTATCACACAAGAATGGAACTAAAAATGAAATAAGTGAAACAGAGGAAGCAAATGCAGAGACGGTTTAAATATGAAGATAAGAAACAGGAAAAGTATCGTCGGTTATGAAACTGTGGACCAAAATTAAGCACGAAGTCGTTAGTGCTTTATCTATACATTTTCATTGATAAAGGAAACACGTAAATAAAAATACTAATAGAAAATTAAATCAAGTTAATAAACTGTTATTTTGTTAAAACGTTAGGCAAACCTTTCAATATCTAAAACACAAGGACAGAAGTCCGTCAGGAAAACTAAATTCAAAGAACACAACCGTAGTCACAGAGATTGGATTATTCCAAATTCTCGATGACATACTGTTGGAAAGACACGTAAATTGAATAAACTAGAACATATTAATGGTGAGAGAGTGATCTTTTTAAAAACTGGATCAACATTTTTTTTTCATAAATGACGAAATTATTATCAAAATATGGGCACAGAAGTGTCCGCATATTCGCTATCATTTTTGTCCGATATTCCTTCAATATAAGATATTCGATTGTGTATATTTTTAATTTAAGAAAGGAAATTGCTTTGTCACCTTCACGTTGTCGCGCGAATCAGACCAGCTGAACAGTTACAGCAACACTCAAAAATGAAAAGGTAAAGGCACGAGAGTTCTTTACAACTATTGCACCGGTCTGTGCAAAAAGGTATCTATCTCCATTTAGTAAAAAATGCGGCTATAGATTGTATACTATTTAAACAGTCATATTTTCAAGTTTCGTGTATTTTGCACTATTTATATCATTTTTATAACAAAAAAAAATGTTGTTTTTGTCGATTATGTTTATGCAACAAGGCTAGAGTTAGGACCGTTGTTGCATTAAAACCATGTTTTAGAACTGATAAGCTTGGTTTGCGCATCATTATGCCTAAAAATATCAATGAAATATATTAATTTCACATACTTGATGACTGAAAATTAATATAGTCCATTTACATTAGGCTAGTGTTCTTTTTATTATAGGACCATTGTTGCATTAAATCCATGTTTTAGAACTGATAGCTTAAAGCGTAATCATTGTGGAGTTAGACCCAATGTTGCATACCTGAAATACCAGGTTTTACTCTTAAACAGAAGATTGCGCTGCTGGGGAGGGGTGTGGGGGAGATAATCAGGTAGGAATGTTCTTTTTATGCCACAAAGGTCCTATCTCCATTCTGACCATGGGGATAGTTACCTTTTTGCACGGACCCCTTCATATTATTGCTATGCTTATTAGCGACTGATTCAGTGGAAGAGACAAAGATAATGATAAAAACGACTTTATTTTATGAGGCTACACATTTCGTTATCCAATCTTCCATGTGGGCCCCAAGGCTTACATGTTTAAGTGTACAGAAAAAAATAAAATGTTAACTGTACATTAATATGCCGCATAGTCACAACCATATTCAAATCTGTTGACACATTATCTTCATAATACTTCTGTACATGTAGTCTGAATTACCCTTAAACGCTGAATTGAAAGTTTAAAACTTTAGTTCAAGATTTAGACGTCTTATTTATGATCAGAAACGATAGAACCTTTTTACTGAGATTGTGTAATTTAAAAATCGGCCTTTTGATTCCATACCTCATGTTTTTATTTCGATTTAAATGAGATGTGAAACCAAAATTTGTAGTCCTGTTTGGCGCCATATAACCTATACTGTGTTGGTGCGCCGTAAAACCCAAATAATTAAATAAATAAAAATCGGCCTTCTCATTAAATCTTATTGAGTATACTATAGTTTTTATTTCATAGAACACACTCGCTGGGAATACGTCGTATGTACTGACCAAATATTCATATTAAGAACCACTTAGGTAACATTTGTACTATATTCGTTCAGTACTATATTTGTTTAAGTCGCTTAACTAACATTGACGGAGTGGAACACTGAAAAACAAAGCAAGAACAAGAATCAAGCAAGAATAGCCACTTTCAATGTTTTAAGTGTATCCTGTGTTTAATCCAGTATTAATGACTGAATCATGATGAATAAAAACAGAATCAACTTTAGTGACAAGTTTGTCGTACAAGAATCTGTGTATGTCTTCATGTTCAGCTTTCTATAAAAATTGTTAGTTGCTTTCAAACTAAACAATTTATTTCAAAAGCTTCTAAAATGTTAAACATTTACAACATGTTTTTCACATAAGGTTTTGCATTTAACAAAGTAAATCAGTTCAAGATCTATGAAAATTAAAACGTTTGAACATATTATAACTTAATGTACTTGTAGCGTGCTTTTCGCCTTATTTTCCCACAATAACAGAACTTGAGTAGTCCTCTTCCAATAAAAATCCAGCAAAAGTGCTGTAACTGCTTCCGGAAAAGGATTTGTCCGAGTCGAGATTTTGGACGGAAACATCATCGCCTTCCTCTAACTGAAGAACAATAGTTTGGCTAGTCGTTTCATCCCCTGTATCTCCAGCGTTTACGTACATAGTTGTCAAAGCAAGTCCATTTCTTACGAACTGTGCACGTGCATCGTTAGAATGGCGTGACACAAGCGTTGTTGAGAAAACGTACGTTCCAGATACCGGAGCTATAAATGTTCCAATGTGGCTGTGGTAAGCGTTTCCTACGTTGGTAACGACGCTCTCAAAAATAACAGTCTGATGTACACCACCATGCTCAAGATGATTAACCATCTTAGCAAAGAATGCAACATGGGTTTCATTTGCCGTTCTCCGTATTCTTTGCATTGATGAACCTACAAAAAGAAAAAAACATTTTTGTTCACATTCAATATTTCAGTAAATGATAGTTGAAAATGGTCAATTAAAGAATATCAAGCTAAAACAATAAACTTGACAAAAATTGATCCGACTTAAGCAAGTATATATGTGCGTACATTTTGAACGTACATTTTTGTATATCTATCTCTACTTGAATTATTGCTAACCAAATTCACAAAACAGAATAAAAAGAAATAGTGAAACATTTTTCTCAGATGGAACAGAGTTGTTTTTTAACGAAATAACGAGAAGTGGTACTACAATATAAACCGTCTTAATAATTCGAAAACGAAAACCTGCCATTGTCTGTAAAACCAGAAAGCTTCTTGGATGGTAGATCGGGAGGTAAGTCTGTTTTAACGCAACTTTTCTTTCGGTCAAAAACTTTAAACCTCCTTATCAGAGATTCTAGTTGAGAGCTTCGTTGCTGTTGGACACGTAGTTGCTTTTCCATGTAAGCAATCTGGCTTCGTTGAATCTTGTCTTGAGATTTCAGACTGTCAACCTCGAGAAGAAGTTCCCGAACAAGGCTTTCAGTTTCCTCAAGTCTTTTAAGAAAAGCTGTTTCGCTTTCTGAAAGACATTTAGCCTATAAACCTTATAGAAAATCTGATTGTGTCCCACCCATATCGACAGAAGGTTGGCATTTTTTCCATTAATATATTTACTGCAATGTTTACATCACAAGCCGAAATATTATAATAATGAAATTATAAAATGAATTACACAGTTTTATTACTCAAACTGACCTGTTTCAGCTGTAGCCATCCCAGATATGGTGACACAGATGACGAGCAAAACTTCAAACATGTCAGCTGGAGATGACTTACTTCTAAATGTAAAATTTTTATGACACCATTTAAAGTAAGAAAGATAAGGAATACATGACATGTCAACTTGTTAACGAATAATCAAAAGATAAAGATAACACAGAGTTTAAAATTAAATCTTATTTTTCGTTTCAAATGTAAAAAGAAATCAATATCAAAGGAACACAATATGTAAAATAAATTTCATCTTTCCATGTAGACCACAAAACTCACAAAGTTTAACCCAATACCACGAAGCATATATTAGAATCAAAATATCGTATAATTAGATTCAAAACTAGTACTTCGACTCGACTGCCAGAAGCAAGACGCTCGAAACATAGGCTAGATAGTTTTGTATTAATAAAACTTCATGGCATGGATTTCTGATGTTTATTCTGCTGAAAGAGTAGCTGCTAGTTATGCACCTGCCAGTAATTTTGATTCTAACACGACCAGCAAATAACTTACATACATGTAGAGCAAAATCTATCTCGGGTTATTCTGCAATAACCCACGCGCGTGCAATGACGTCATCCGATCCAGGTGCTTAACACGGTCGTAAGAAGTAGTTACCATTTTTTCTAACATTGTTGATATCAGTATGTCGTGTTAGAATCGAAATAACAAGTTCCCAAGTGTGATTTATCGTAGAATAACCCTACGGCCTTCGTGATATATTCTTACGCATAAGACTCAAAACGCGGGTTATTCTACGATAAACCACACTTGGGAACTTATTATTTCTTAAATGTACTATAACGTATTTCAAGCTCCTATTTGACAAGAATTCCGATGAAAACTCTCTACGATTCTACTGAACATGTAGTAAACTGAAGCAATTTCAATATGTACATACGAACATCATTTTCAAGACGGCTTCAGTTAGGTCTCTTAGTTTCTAAATTAGTACAACTTTTTGTCGAGCCAGCTTGCGGAACTAGCTATTCGGTGTATATGCGTTAGTGCTCGCTTTGATTGACCGAACAATATTTTTGATAGGCATGGAGCAATATTGTTTATATTTGGCATGAATGTTAACCTCAATGAGACAGAGTGTCATGTACAAACCCAATGCTCCTTTTTTCAAAGGTCATGGTCACACTTGGAGGTCAAAGGTCATATCAGATCTTATCCGTGCCATAACTTTGGCATGCGTAATGGAATCTTGTTTATATTTGGCCCGCATATTTAACTCAATGAGAGGGAGTGTCATGCGTAAAATCCCAGGTTCCTATCTCAAAGGTAAAGGTCACAATTAGGGGTCAAAATTCGTTTTAGAGCTTATTCGGGCCGTAACTTTGATACGTATGTAGCAATCTTTTTTTTTTTTTTTTATTAGGCTTAAATATTCATCTCTATGAGACGGAGCAGTCCTTTTTTTTTCGGCATTAATGTTTGCCTCTTGGAGACAAAGTATCACACGCAACTCCAAGACACCTACTTCAAAGGTCAATGTCACAATTAGGAGTCAAAGATCATTTTATCGCTTGGCCGTGCCTTAACTTTGATATGCATTGATCAATCTTATTTATATTTGGCAGAAATGTTTGCCTCAATAAGACGGAGTGTCACGCGCAAACCCTAGGACCCTATCTGAAAGGTCACACTTCGGAGTCAAAGGTCATATAAGACCTTTGGCCATACCTTTGATATGCATTGATCAAAATGTTTTATTTGACAGATCACTTTTTTTTGTGTGTGGACAATTATTTTTATCCAATTACTTCCATTTGTTGTATTATAAATAGTTAATTTGGAACTATTTCTTACTTGCAGTAGAGAAAAACTGAGACCACTTTTTTGCGGCACAACATGGATGGTACTTTAAATTTTAGGGGCATATTTGTACCTAGAAAAGATTTTTATTTGGACTTAGATTTTTTTTTTTTTTTTTTTTTTTTTTTTTTTTTTGATAATTGTTTCTGCTAAATAACTTTAATTTTCAACAATAACAATAAAGCCATTACATAAATTTGATAATACTCTAGTAGAATAAAGCTTTGACACCGACGTCGCTTTAAGTATAGGAGACGTTGGTGGAATTGACTTCTTTATAATAGTTAAAAAAGTAAACATTTTGATGTTTTGACAGGAAAAACTTACATAATAATTAAAAGAAAACATTACATTTGTGACGTATCACATTGAATTTATTAAACTCGTTGAATAAAATTGATAAATGCTCGGCGGATATGAAAAGACACCTATGAAATATCCTCTATATCAGAAATAAGAAATAAAGTCACTTCTGTCCTTCGAATGTTTGTCACGTTTTACATAATACGCCGCGATCTGGGAAAGTATTTTTCGATATCTAATGTTATCTTGCGCTTTATTCAATTAAATGTATATCAAAGTATTGGAATAAATGTATCAGACTTTTCATGAGAGCCTTAATAAATCGTACTGCCGTCTTTGTACGCTTGTAAATAGACAGTTTGTTTCTAGCTGCGAGGCTTTTGTGCCCTGCGCTCCTGTACGGATTGACTCTGTATGAAAGGTAGGACTATCTGCAATGGAAACTACATGAAAATTAGATATGATGTTTCATAAAAGTTTTTAAATGCTTACAAAATTAATCATATGATTTTACAATTTCACTTCGTCTTTGATATCTAACAATAAGCATGCTCAGAGTTTAAGTTGTTGATTTAGGTATAAACTATAAGTATATTCTGTACAATTTTCAATGCAGCTATTGCTAATTGCTATAAGTAATTTTAGAAGAAAAGTTTCGTTAGTTCTACATTACATTTCGTAACGTACAGAATCAGTAAGTGTATGCCATATATATTGATTTAAGTTTTTTAATTGTTTTGCAAAATCCAATTAAATTTGAACAGGTAACAAATTTCAATAGTTTATAGAGACAGTACTTATAAGAACATATGAAATCAAAAACATTGAAATGCATGCAAAATTCCTTATATTGCTCAAAAATTGATACATTTTTAATCGAGAAATTTAAAAATTTATTATTAAGATTTTCATATCAAAGAACATTTTGTGATCAAGGTAATATATCTCCTCTTGGACATGTGGAGATGAATCATCAATGAGACATAATTCTATTTGGATAAGTTTCATATAGAGTTAGCAGTAATTTCGATTGCTAAACAATGGTCTAATGTATTGTTTGCGAAAAGTATAGCACATCTGAAGCAGTCCGAAACCCTTCAGATTCATATTACAACAGAATGCAAGTATTTAAGTTCTGACAGTTACTAGAACCCAGGACCTCTCACACCTAAGCAGTGTATATAGCTAGGCAGTGAAAATGCGCCCTTATTCTCTCCTCAGCTGCATTACATGTACGTAATTAAGAAAACTTTTGTTACAATAAAATGTTTAGAGTACCCCGGATTATCCGTGTATTGCCTTTGTTAGCTAACGGCAAATGTCGTGTAAACAAAAACATATAATCTAGTGTTTCGAGTATTTTTGTTCGGTCAAAGCTGCCCAGATTTCTCTAACTTGTGAGTATGAACTTGTAACGAATCTTTAATGTTTGCCTTTGTAGCAGCAAGCAAACAGCAAAGACAGTTTAATCCAAATTTTATCGATGGTTTTACAAGTTTCGAGGGGATTTCAAAGCATAGGAAATTTCAGTTACAAACTAATTACCTCTATGCATGTGATTCCCATCGCTTCATTAGCATTCGCTGTTTATCAATTTTATGTCTTAGATCGACTGTCATTCCTTCGTTCCTGGACATAAAGTCCATTTCTTACATTTTACTCATTACCGGTGTCGCATATAAGACCACGGAGAACTCTTAGTTCTATCTCACCAACTTACCTTGGACTGTTTTACCGATGCACATCACTTAACAATAAGAGAATAATTCTATATATATATATTATATATTCATCGCAGCAAAACAGATTTATGTTAAAGGGCGCAATATAAAATACTAAGAACTTCTCGAAATGGGACTTAAAGACTTTCGTATAATCTCTGATTACAGTAGCTAATAAACGTTTATTCCTGAACGTATTGCCGAAACCGTAGGCGGAAGAGACTAGCAGTGATATTGCTTTCCAGGTTGTAAAAATGTATGGCAAATGCCACTTTTACAACTAATACGTGCATTCCTGAATAGATATAACATCCTGATAGGTATGTTTTTATACTAATGTCGATCCTTTTAAAGCCTGAAGGAAAATGTTTCCTTGTTAGCAACTTAAGTTAACATTGTGGGTTTGAAATAATCGAGTCCAAAGTCGCATTAATTTTACAGTTATCGCCAAATAGTGTCATTTTGTATACCAGTATCATTCATATGGCTAATTGGCCTATATTATAGCTTTTTGTTAATCTAAAGGCAGCATGTTAGCTATTCGAATATTCGAAGACTTATAAAGTTTAAAATGATAGAAATGGATATTAGATTTAATGCATTGAATTGACTGCACAGAGACATTTGACGTATATAAACGACTACAGATGTTACAATGACGTGTTCGACCAACTGATATAATCGATAATAAGATATTATGTAGACCGAATGCAATACTACAAAGATCCAGATGTCCTATTTCGTCAAATATAGAAAATGATTTAATTAGCCTGTTAATTCTCTCGTTAGAGACATCACTGATTTCTTCATTAAAGTTTAACTTCAGAATGACATACAAATGGGTAAATAATAAACGTTAATATTTATCTTATTTACTATCCCCTGTCTGTTTAGTGTTTACATTTCATTTCAAACAATGGTAGCTCGTTGGATTTAAAAAAAGTAAAAGTAACAAAGTAAAACGGATGCCAATCGAATGATTAAAGCCAACGTTTTAAAACCAGATCTAGTATACTCTTCATTTTTTAATATAATAATGATTAGAACTGTAAATAACCAAAATTGAAAACAAAAAGTCACTGAAGTTTATATAAATGGATATATTTATATATAATAAATTATGTCAAAAAGTTGACAAGCTGTCCAAATTATAATCACAACAGTTTAATTTAGATCAAATATTGATTTCGAGATGAAAGATGCGACTGAATGACATTAAGATAAATGCACTGTATAATTGGTATTGCCGTATCAATATCGTTGGAAGAGTCCTTTTCACAGGAAAATATATCGTGTATTTTTGACAAGGGTCTTAACGTCGAATGTTAGTCTATAGCTTCCCGATCAAAGAGACGGAAACAGACTTTAACTGTGACGTTGGCCTTCAGTGTAAACAACAGTCATCCACTTCTACTTTAAAGTTTTCGTTTCAAACGGTCCGCTTAACTTGCATAGCAGGCCATCTGGAATCAAAATAATCCCAAAACATGTTCGTTTTTTAAGACCAAAACTGCTATCGACAAAGGTCAAAAGTTTATCTCAGAACCTAAATAATTTTATGGGTTTTATTGTATCAGAATCGAAGTCATTAACCAGTGATATAGAAGTATAAGGTCAATACCGACGTCAGTCCTTTTTCTAGAGCATGCCGTAATTGGTATTTCATTGTTATATGAAGCCTGTAGACATACGCCAAAAATAACTTTAGCACAAACGATCTTTTAGAAAACCAAACACATTTTTATTGATAGCATATACGAAGATGAAACAACACTGATTTAAGGAATAACAACATTAGTTTTTCGTTAATGGTTTTAATATATGTACATGTACATTTTGTATATCTAGTTGTGTGAAAAATGTTTCGATTTACATGGTCTCTAATATTTGGTTAACAAAAATATTTCTTTTCTCAATGTCGGCTGGAAAAAAAACTTCTCTACTCTCTAGTATATGTATTTATACTACGAAAATTACCAAATAAACGTTATCCTTGCTTGCTAATGTCTATCAGTATCGCAGTGACGACCGTTAGTGATGTCGGTACATTGTTTTTATCTCTGAAAATGTTTACAATACTTATGTTTAAAAATGATTTGTTTGTTTGGTATTTCTAACATTTGTTATTGTAATGTACTGTTACTGACAACCTTACAGCTTAATTAATGCGACCGAAGTATCTGAACTTCTGTTGTATTAATTTACATATATGGACTCGAGCAGCCTTGAAACTTAGCGTGCAAAATTTCAGGAAAAACGTTGTGTCCTGTTTGAATTCAAACAAGGAACATTGCTAGCATTGCCACACTGCTTTTTGTGTAGCAGGTAGATTTTTGTTAGTTACGACACACTTTATACTTAACTGTTCCCTTGGCTTATTTTTACTTATATAATTTCATTTCAATATAACATTGGATAAAGTACAATATGTATCATCTCGTTGATAAGGGTCAATGGTTTGCCTCTAAGTTCATGAATTTTACCATTTCCTACTGATATTTCATTTTGTTTTGCTTTAAAAACTAAATTCAAGAATTGTAAGGAACTGTTATTTCCCACTATTAAACATCTATAGAACATGATTTACCAAAAATATAAGAGAAAGAAAAACGTCTACCACGAATCTAACTAAAATGACACGTATTGCCTTTATGACAAAAAGGTGCTAACTTAAGTGATGTTGCACCACGTGTTACCTTTTGTGTTGGTGAAAGCACTACTTTAATGAAACTGTATTACTTTTATAGTTGGTGTTATGTTTAAGGAAATGTAACATGTACTGAAACCGAGTGCGTGCATTCGTTTGCGGGAAAAGATGCAGTGAAAATTTTAGATGTGATTGTTTGTTGCACCAGACTAATTTGCATTTTGCTTTGATTGAAAGCACGACGATATAGCACGGGGAAATAAGTAAGATTAGCCCGTAGGGTATCGTCTTGGACGGAAATAAAAGTTAGTACCCGATGTTTTTCTTTTAAAGAAATAAGACCGACATTAATGCTATACATAAAGTCTAGCTTCATCACTTATCTCCTTTAATCGACAAGTGCTCGTTATTTTGAAGAAGAATTAGCCATAAATAAGACCTTCTCACAAATTTTATTAACTGTCACAGCAGCAATCTTAAAGTGTCATGTAGCGGACGTAAAAAGTCTCTCTTTACTGGGAATCAGTATTGTCAGGATCATGAAGTTTATTCAATATCCATGTAATAGAATTAGGCTGAACCGGTGCTTTGGTTAGTTGTTGCATTTTCCATAACCCTCTCATGAACAGACCCAATGAAACTGAATCTGCTATTAATTCTCTTAGTTGCTTTCTACGCTTCCAAAGGATCTTCTTACAGATTGTATTGGTTAGTAAGTATCCAGTTTGATGAATTAATATTAATATCGTAATGATAGGTCATAAAAAGCATGCATTAAAGGAAATTTAAAAATGTTTAAAAGTAATAAAACAAAGCGTAATATGGTAATTTCAACTGTTTTTAGATATAGAAATTTAAAATGTAACTGATCAACATGTATGATCTATTCAGTGTTTAAACAGCATATCCGAAATGTGTGGTATTTATCTTTTTGGAAGGTGCAATTCTAAATTTTAGTTTGGGGATTTTTAAGGGTGCAAGACGATCAAACGTCAACACCTTCCTCAGAATCTATATAGAAAACAAGTTTCTCAAGTGCAACATTAAAGCTACCAGCTATCTATTTTAGAAAAGACATTTTTGTATAGCCATTGTTAAATGTTAATATGAGCTTTGTTCAAAATATTAAGGTGAATGATCAGTCGTTACGTAAAAGGTTTGCAAAAATTGGATCGACAAATGTTTTAAATGAGTGCATGCATAAACACGTGTCAATAGTGAGCACCCAATTCAATGATCATTTTATGAATCGCAATCAGTCCGACGACGACCACGTAGATATAATAGGGTTATTATAACAGTAGCTCGATCTGGAATGCTGTATTCGGCTGGAGTGGATTTTTGCCAGATCGGATCATACGAGGCGCGCAAGCGTCGAGTGTGATCCGACCTTGCAAAATCCACGAGAGCCGAATACAAAATCACAGATCCAGCTATTGTTACAATGACCCTTTTATTATATACCTCTACCTTTTTGTTTGTTGCTTTGTTATTGAACGAAATCTTTAAATTTTATCGATATTAAAATGGAACAAAGTGAATTTTTTATGAGCGCTATTTACAGAACTGTGCCAGCATACAATACGGAAGGTACAATACGGAATTTAAAAGGTACAATACGGATTTTTTCTGCCTGTTCATATTTAATTGTGAAATACAAGCCGATGTTTTTACAGAATTTATATAGGTATATAATAAACATGTATATGAATACGTTACATTATGCAAATATCAAGACATTTTCTCAACTAATCAGACCAGGACAGAACAGAACAGATACTTTTTAACGTATACAATGCATGCATCTTGTTAATACAACATGAGATTATATATATAATACAATACAGACATGGGCATTGAATTGAAATGAGTAAGAATGTGCATTGTCTTCTGCAGGATTTCGAGGACATTTTAATGAAAGTGTCTATGTTTTGATATATATATCTTACTTAATGGATTGTTTCTACCATTTGAAGGCATATAAAAATTCACAAGAAACTCCAAAATAGTAGACGTTAGTAGATGCCAACCTAATTTTCCTTAAAGGTTTATCATGGTGAATGGAAAAGTAAGTGTATAAGTCTGATATGTAAGATAAAATTCCAGGGATATCAGGAAACAGATAAGTAAGACAGTGTATCAAACAGTCTATACATGTTTATTCGGTTAAAGGAAGACAATTTTAGAAAATACATTAAAACGGGCAGGGGACGATTTGAAAACGGACAATTTAGAAAATATATGTGAGAAGTCATTTATGTTGTCCGGTTGACAATTTACCCAGACATACAAAGACACTTAAATAGGCGAAAGATTAAATTATATGTGAACACTTGTCTGAAAAAATGGACGCAATGATAAATACAATTTTGAAAGATTTTTTTTAAATCTGAAATGTCCGATAAAATATACTGATAACCATATACATTTGTATGTATGTACATATAGATATAGCAATACTATTAAGTGATACATTTTCCTGTTAGTCAATAATATTTTTAATTTTAGAAAAATAACATTATGACAATTAAAATATAATATCATACGTTTGTTTTAAACTTCTGACATTTCAATATTAAAGTGATATTTCTAAGTGATATACTATGTAAAGATCTATTTGTATTTGCATGAACATAAATCATGCATGTAACCTTTATCCAATGCAATAATATCAAATATCTCTCTTTATTTCTATGAATTTCAATTTGCTTTTACCTTATCTGAAAACAATGTCCATATTTGTTCAATAGATGTTCAGTGAAATAATACCATTTTCCTTATTAAGGGATATACCATATAAGGCGTTAAGTAAATTCAATACACATCTACATAATTTCAATCTGATTACGAATTTCCGACGTCACAGACAAGTATCTGACATTGATGGAATTTCTACATTCGGCCGTTTCCTTTTTTATACAAGAATTCTTCCAGGAAGTGTAAGAAAAGCAAAAACTGGGAAAAAAAATAGAATATTTTGTTCCGATGTTCCTTAGATATACTGCAGCTATATTTATGCTTGGGACTGCAAGTACACCTACAATGTTAAATTTGTTTAATGTCACTTACTGTTTTGAGACGGTCCCTAGTTTATCCAAGGGGATAAACAATTTTAAAGAGTAATTTTAATGGATTGGTTTTGTTTTTACCAAGAGGACTGGAGTTTAATGTTTACTTTAACAAACGTTGTTGAAAACAATTATTTTATCAAAAACTATTGTTTTATTAGGTATTTAATAATTGTTTAAACTGCTTCGTTAGAGAATATTTTCAATTATTTGCAAATCCTTTGTCAATAATATTTTTGTAATTACTAGATAAATACGGGTTTGTTTGAAAAAAAATAATTGTCACAATTTGACTTTTACAATGTGAAAGTTACGCTTACATTTAACGTAGATCTACTAGACAAAATATTGACTGTCTCAGAACAATCTGATGCTGGATTCAGCAGACATTACTGTTTTCTCCTAGATAAATTTACTCAAAATATTATATACTGCATATATAGGTATTCTATATAAGTATATAATATTCTGGTCGGTCAGGTTTTAACCTGTGTGGAATATAAGTGCAAGGTCAATTATTAGATACTTTATATGAATTTGATGTACATATTTGAAGGTAACAGCATTTACGATGACAATGAGAGATGATGTTGTTTTCTAGAATCTTTATTGTGTCATCTTTCTCGATTATTCTTTTGTTTTGTGCTATTCTGTAAATAAACAAACCCTTAAGGATCACACTCTGAAGATATTTCCTCTAGTACGACTATATTCCTTCCACTAGATTACTTCCTTCACAAATATTCGTTCGTCATGTGACGAAGGTTGCTGGTTCTACCCATCCGTGATAAAATAATGCCGTGGGCTATCTGGGCATGACATTGAACTGTGCCATTGTGACGTTTAGACACATTCTGAATGATAAAAATGGATTTCGAAGTAACTTTTCGTGATAACGTTGCTCATGATCTGGTTTAAAAGTAAACTTAACATGTGCAAATTGTTAAGCGATACTACTCGTTCAGCTGATTTACACACTTGTTATTAGAGCTAACTTTTCTGTTAAATCAAATAAAAAGAGATATATGTGCCAAATTCCTATTTTCTATAAATATGTTGGACCTAATTTATTTATGTGTATTGAAGGTAATGGTTTGTTCATAAAGCAAATTGAACATAACAGTATTTTTACATATAAATTGAAGATTTGTCATATAAAATCGCTAAACCGTGCTAGACGTGTGATGTTTCATTTCCAGAAATTACCATTAATTCCAGTGTTTGTCGACAAGAAATAACCGAATATATGAAGAAAGTGAAAACTATATATAATATCAAACACTTGTTTGGAGATCATGTGTTAATCAGTGATGTAGAGCGCCTAGACAGCCAATCAAAATTATGACCTTATACAAAGAAATATATCCTTTTTTTCTACAATTTACGTTTTGTTTTGTTTATAACTAAATATACTTGAAACTTTTCTTAACGGCAAATGAAAAAAAAATCGATAGCAATAATATGCATATAGGTTTGCTGATATTAAGAAATTAATAAATTTTCTTTTTAATTTTTACATTAAACTGAATTGAAAAAAAAGAAACTATAAAGTGCACACAAGTGCAAAACGTGAAGGAGACGCGCCGTTCGTATTGAAAAAAAAAGTTCATTTCAATAAAAAAAATACGGATTGCTTGTATTCAGTATGTAGTACGTATCTAAAATGAAACTGTTGCTTTTATAATTAATGCCCTTACTCTAAAGAGAATATTCAAGACAAATTAAAGTTAGTACAAATTCTACCGATACATTTAGAAGAAACACATCATTAAAACATTTAAAGTCATACATGGACATAAGAAAAGAAGTTGTCAAATATGGCAATACACGCTCAGATATTGGGTGTCTAGGTACATATTAGAAGAACTGTATTAAAATTTTACTTATTTCTGTAAAATAATTTCTCAGCTATAATGGAAGAAATTACAATGTTTTACATCTTTCACTGAAGAAACATATTAAATTAATCTAAAGGGTAATTTGCTAAATAAAAAATTCAGCAGTTTGTAAATGACGTCATAAACACACTAAAATGGCTGCCTCGATGATCAGCCATTTTCTACAATCTCAAACTTCCATACCGTTTTCAATAAAGGTCCGATTTTAAATATCATTCCAGCGTTATGAAAGGCTTGAGGATGGCTTTCATCTAAAATTAACTTATTGTACGGCATTCCTTGCCCTTTAAAAGAAACAAACTTTTCCATCAGGAATAGCCGCAAAGAAGTCTGCCCTAGGTATACTATGCAGATACATACACCCTGCGCTTCGACGCCAAGCCAGCATTTTTTTCATAATGACAGGGACTTAGTCCGGACTCGATGGAGGGTGTGACAATTGCTTAATTGCTGGTCCTGTAAATCCTGCTGCTATTGCTCTTGTGTGCGGATGCCCTGCCATGTATAAGGCAGATGCCATGTTAACCAGTTTTGGTCGATATTTAATGAAATCTATTCTTACTGATTTTAAAACCTTGTCCCTGTTAAAAAAAATGGGTATTTGTACAACAGGACCTTCGGAATTGAAGAAAATTTTGTAAAGAACCCGTTTGTAATTTTTATTATGTCCGAAATAATATACCCATGTTTCATCCCCTGTGATAATTTATTTAATCTCCTTTCTTCTGCATTTTCATAGATTTTTAAAAGTGTTCTTTGAGCTTTTTCGTTTTTGGTCATAATTTGGGGTATCTAACTTGCAAACACTTTCGATAATTTCAGTTTGTTTGTTTTGTTGGGGTTAACGTCGCACCGACCCAATTATATGTCATATGAAGACTTTCTAGCTTTGATGGAGGAACCCCTCCTTACAGTTTTCATCACGGGTAGGCACCTTGGTAGAACAACCGACCTTCCGTAATCCAGCTGGATGGCTTCCCCACATGAATAATTCAACACCCCGAGTGAGGCTTGAACCAACATCGGTGAGGGGTAAGTGGTTTGAAGTCAACGACCTTAATCACCCGGCCCCCTCGGTAATTTCAAATGTTTCGTCAGAATTTCATGAACACTTCAATATGAAATGCCCACTGATGCAGCTATTTTTGAAAGTGTATATCTCTAGTGATTTGCTACAATGGCAATGCAGCTATTTGAATGCAGCAATGTTATGAGGCGATGTTGACGTCTTAGGCCGCTCTGCATGAGGTAGATCTTGGACTCTAGGTTCTCCGTTTTTCTCCGTTCTACCCCAGTCTGACTAAAGTTCATATCCTATTACGCTACGCTTAGGATCTGAACACGAGCTATTGAAAGCCTCGTTCTGACGACCCTTCCGCTGGCCAATCAAAAGCTAACTTACAACATTCTGCAAGCTTAAAAAAGCTTTGGTTTTTGATATCTACAATTCTTATGTCGTAAGAGGTCAGATAACCGGTTAGATCATTCGGTAGGGCACTTGCTCTGTTTTCGAGGGGTCCCGAGTTCGAACCTTGGACTGACTGCAATTTTTTCTTACTCTTTGACATTCAAACAAGTCGTCTGATTGGTTCAAATAAAAATAGATTTGCGAAAATAAAAAAAGCAATATTCGAAATACAAAATATGCAGAAGACGAATGTGAATGGGTCGTTCTCAGATCTTCGTTTAGAAGATCAAGTACTTTAGTCAGATTGCGTTCTACCCATACCAAAATATAATCAGTGGCTTCGGAAGGACAAGAATCACCGTTAGACTGGCATCAATCGCTAGACTCCTTTAAAATATACATCTCTGCCATAAAATCCTCTTAAATACTACTTTCTGAGAAATATTACAATATCTCTTATCTCTGACTCTAACATGTTGATATGAGCCTAGAGAGAAGAGGGTTTTCTGAGAAATTATCAGTGTCAGTATGAAGAAAGAATAAACCTTATTACAGATAACTTGATCTCAACAAACTTTGTATGTCTAAATCACCATAAACAGTTTTAATTTATTCGACACTCTACTTGGCTTGAATTTTCAGAGCACAACGCATTTTATGTAGGATCTTATTTGCTTCCTACCTGGAGCTTCTATGCTTATAAAATATAACACCAGTGTATACGAATTCAGTGTGTTAAAGCGCTTGTAATTAAGCTATAGCAAAACCAATTATCTTAAAATTTCTATCTGTAGAGATAGGCCCTAAAATTTTCAATGATAGAATTACATTAAATAAAGTCTAGAAATTAATTTCCAAGTCCTTGAAATAACCAAAAATGATTTCACAAATGTGAAGTTTATGATAGTTTTGTTAATATCAATAACAGAAGTTTTAATTTTTAATTTAAAGTTGTGATCCACAAAGAATGGCAACTCTTGCCTTGGGCTAGTACTTATAAGTAGAGATCTATTAGTTTACTTCCCTTGCAATTACACAATTGAGTGGAAAATGAAAACTGTTTAAGACACAATATCATACTTTTTTGCACAACAAAATCATTAAGGATTTATTCATTTGTGTTTGATTTACCCCTCAAGACATGGTTCCTATGATTCTGTCAACTTACATATGGTAAAAAATTAACTTTTAACAAGCCAATAATAAAACGAAGTACCTGTAGGTAAATAAGAGTGCAGATAATACAGTTTTGCTTGTATCAAAATGTCACAATAGATCCACTTTTGTAATACAGAACACCTGGTAGGATTAGTAAAGGTGCAGTTATATTGATCTCTATTTCCTATGCCTACTATCTGCGTGGCTATTGAAACCCTCTAACAGTTAACGAAAAAAGCGTGCTTGTACCTGTATAACAGAGTCTATAGAAGCGCATACGTCTCAAATTTTCAATTATCTAAATTCCCCTCGTAAAACTAGCCATTCTTGTTGAATATAAAGTGAAGGTCAATGGAATAGTTATAAGAAAACAAAAAGTAACCTTATATCGTTTATTCAGCCCGTTTGCTAATACACTTATCTCATCACAATGTTTCCACTTTTCTTATATAATATTTTTACATATTTATGAGTACATTTCTTTTTGCACTTTTATGCAAGAGTGGAATCATTATTACAAAGAAAAATAAATTTCAAGCTTCTCCAGGGACCCTTTTTTGACGTTAGACGAGATTAATGCGTCCGATCTATTTCTTCAGCAGTAACTTCTGGTGTAATTAGAAAAAAGTACGTGAATTTAATTTTTCATTTTTTGACTTGAGCAAATTTTTAGTCTAATTTGAGTTAAAAATCTAATTACATAGTGTAGTCCTAATGGCGAAGCATTCTCGGCAATCTCCAGAAACCTCTTTATCAAGATTTGGGAAAAAAACAGATTCAAAACGTATACATGTATTTGATATTTCTTGTGCAAATTCAAATATTCTGCACATTGCTTATTTAAGAAGTTATGTTATGATTTCAAGTGACATATCTATGTTATATTGTGATTTTAACTAATACGGGCATTTCGTTCTACATTTAAGACTTTGGCAAATTTCCAGTCAAATACGGATTAATAATATAATGGCATGCATTGTATTTTAGTTAAGGTGGCAAAATAATAGAGCGGCATTATTTTCGACTATCTACGAAGACGTCCCTATGAAAATAAAGAGTTTGAACATTTTAGATTCAAAATTTAATATTAGGATAAAATATAGCAATAATTATGTAACTTTCTAACATGTTTAAGTGATTTATATATGCTATTCTGAACTCCTTCCTTTAATCACGTCTTATGCAAAGTATTTTGCTCTTGATATGAAAGACACATAGAAGAACGTTAATTCTGGCCAGATTAAAGAATAGAAAATGTGTTTAAAAGGTACAAAATGTGATTTTTTGCCAAGAATTTCAGAGATACTTTGCGTTGGCTAAGGAAACCGATTTTGATTATAAATTTATCAAACAAGGAAACATCGCTTACTGTGGTAAAAACCATAATCAAATACAGGTGCTAAAACAAATATGAATGCGTCTCTATTTACGATAGAAAGGCTTAACTGTCAAACACATTTAAAGAGCTATGCAAAGCTTATAAAAAGCAATTCGTTCACGAGATAGTTTAACATCAGTATTCGGATCTGCGATATCATCTGATATGGATGAATAAATGATCTGATTTGCCAAGAAGTAATTTTCAAAGAAATGAGCTTTCGGTGAACTAATTTGTAAAGACAATCTCTGACCTGAATTAGAAAATAACCCCAAGAGAGATTAGTGTCAACTTCTCCTGTCTTTAATACGTTAGAACTTTGGAATATCTTAGAACTGTCACAATGTATATGGACTACATTATAGAATCCGCAGTATCAGAAATTGTGAAAGTTCTTCTTCACTACTTTTAAAAGTGTGTGTTTAGATTTTTGCCGAAAGAATATTTTAGAAAGTGGATTTGACCCTTATTCAATCTTAATCAGTTTAACCAATTTGCGCATGTCAGCAGTTTGTTATTGGATTGTTTTAAAATTGATTGTCTAATGTTATTTTCAGATTTTGTCTATTTTGTCATTGTACCCCCACACAACGAAGTTGTAAGGGGGGTATATGGTTTCAGGTCGTCTGTCTGTCTGTCTGCCCGCCCGTTCGTCCGTCCTTCCATACGTCTGTCTGTAGACACAATATTGTGCACACCAAGTCTCCTCATCCCCTTGACACAATTTAATGAAACTTCACACAAGTGATCAGTACCAACCCTAGTTGTGTATAGGGCATGTTAGGTTCTTTCAGAAAAACAAATTGTAGACTTTTAGTTACTTTATTATATACATAGAGTCTGCATATGCAATCTTGTGCCGCGCAATTCTCCTGAACCCATGCAAACAGTTGAATGAAATTTCACACAAGTCATCAGCAGTAACCCTAATTGTGCATGGTGCATGTTAAGTTCTTTCAGAAAATAATTCTGCACAGTTATGCATGGGACTTTGATTTTTATTAGTATACTATATACACAGAGTCTGCATATGCAATCTTGTGCGCACCTAATCTCCCGAACCCTTGCACACAATTTAATGAAACTTCAGACAAGTGATCCGTACCAACCCTAGTTGTGTATGGTGCATGTTACGTTCTTTTAGATAAATATTCTGCAGAGTTATGGGACTTTGTGTTTTGTTACTGTGCTATATACATGTAGTTTGCATATGCAATCTTGTGCGCACCTAGTCTCCAGAACCATTGCACACAATTTAATGAAACTTTGTACATGATGCATGTTAGGTTCTTTCAGAAAAATATTCTTCAGAGTTATGGGACTTTGTTTTTCTTACTATACTATATACATAAAGTCTATATATCTACAATAAGGTCTATATACATACAGTCCACAATCCATATAATTATGCAGTCTTGTGTGCGTCAAATTGCCATGTCAAATTACTGTGTCAGTGCCTGCGGGTGGGGGAGGGTGGGGGGGGGGGGGGGCTTATATTCATCACCTTCAGTTATAGCTCTAGTTATGCTTGTGTTATGTTGATATGTTGATGCGCTGCAAATGCGTAAGACCAAATAAATGTTCTGTTGTATTGTGTTATGCTGTTCTTTCAGGAAACAATACATGTAGAACATTTTTTCAGACGATATAAACGATCGAATGTGGAATAGTTTCCTCTAAATGCACTATCTATGCAATAACCTTCGTCGTACTATCTTTAAATTAAGTTATATTAACACAGTCGGTAATAATACCACACCGTTATTTGGTTTCGGTAACAAAATAACCGTGTGGTATTAATATACATGTATTAGCTATGCTAATTAAGTTTAGACAGAAATTGGAACTTCGTATATAAATGCTAGTTTAAGTTCCAAATGTCACTAGTGTTATTGCTAAAGTTTTTAGTGAACATTTGAAATACGTTTTTCAAGGTTTATCGTCTGAAAAAGAGAAAAGATATGACTTTGAACAAAAGTTATTGAAGCAAAGAAGAGTTATAATCACCAATCAATATACAAATTTTCGTAATTTTCACACTTCGGAGATAACAGCAATGCATTTAACTCAACATCTATTTAATCAAATTGTAAGTAAAGTGTATTTGAAAGTAATTCCTTTGTAGTTATATTTGTGAGAAAATCAATAAATTATTTTAAATCATATGAACTTGATTGAGCCTCCAACGTTTAAATATAGTTAAGAAGCTAAAACCTGGCTCTCAAACTTGGAACATGACTGGAAAAATTCTCTTTTGTTGCAACAGATGTTTAAAATTTATTGTATCCTGACGTATGGCTGTGTACCACATAGAGGACAGTACTCTTGCTACCAAGCCTATTACGTAACTAGCATAAGTATGTACAAAAAAATAACCAAACAATTAATTTTGTATAAATATCAATGATAAAAAGTGATGTTCTAGTCTTTACTTGCAGATGCAAGTACGATACTGTTTATTACATTTTTTATTTCTTGTGAAATACATTAAAGGTAGCACTGCTCGTTCCTACGATGTAGAATTAGCTTAAACCATTGTAAAGTAGCCTTTGTTTTTGAAATTATTTTGCGCTTTTCCAAAAGGTGATAAGTCCTTATAGATTATTCAGCTCAATTTCATGTTTTATACACGAGCATTTTTGTGTTTTACATGCCATGCCTTTTTGTTTCCTTTACGTTTGTAAGAGATTCACCTGGATGGGATTACTTTTATTTACACTGTCCAGTGTCTTTGGAACATGGTGGGGGTAAGAGTGAGGTTGGGCGCGCACCATTAACCGGTTTAATCTCCCCAGTGGTGTTTTTTGCCACTGACCGTTCCAAGGCGGTGACACACTGTGTTCCTTTGTTTGTTCGTTTCGTTCTGATGTGTTGGCTTTGTGTGTGTGTGTGTGTGTGTGTTCCTTTGTTTGTTCGTTTTGTCCTAATGTGTTGGCTGTGTGTTTGTGTGTGTGGGTGTGTGTGTGTGTGTGCGTGCGTGCGTGCGTGCGTGCGTGTGGTGCACGCGTCTCTGTGCTGTGGGTTTCGTTTTGAGGAGGCTGCGTTTTTGGTACGTGGCATTCCCTGTTTGATATTTGTCTTTGTTTTTTATATCAAATTCACAGTTGTAGAATTCGTAGTTTTGCTATAGAGGAAATTCATATCCCTGCGTTTTTGTTCTAGAGAAATTCTTTAAAACCAATCATTTTGAATTATAAACGTCTGATTGATTAACACCATTTCCATGGCTATATTGCTTGATTTATATGGTTATTCCACGTGTATCTTTAATAAAAATGAAAGGCAGCGTTATTATTATGTTCGTATGTCTGCATGATTTTCTCTGAATTCTTTTTTCAGACATTTCAATATTTGCTTAATGCCAGCACTTTTGTTTCCGTGACAACGCAATATGGCGGATATAATTCATTAAGATCTTCACTCGAATTATATTTCCATGAATAAATGATTTCTCTACCATTTTTTTCAGTGGGAATAAAAGAAAGTGTTTTATATCTGGATCTAAATATATTAAAGTCTTCTTTTAAAAATATATCATTCATCAGTGTGTAAATGACGTTATTAACAAAGGACATCTGATAATTAAATCATTCACCAGTGTGTAAATGATGTCATAAACAAAGGACATCTGATAAATAAATCATTCTTCAGTGTGTAAATGACGTCATGAACTATTGCTTTCAATTTTCAAATTGCCATATATTCTTCAATAGTGGTCCGATTTTATAATTTCATTCAGCATCATAGTTGAGTGGATATTTTATTTGATATACAATGTACTATTAGCTATTCCCTCTACACAAGTGTCCGTCAATGCCATCTCTGGAATATTGTAGAAACTGAGGGAAGCTTGGTTTTTTAATGTGTCGCAAACGGCTTTCTATTTTCTAGTAGACAATTTTGTATGTACAAAGGTGTGTTTAATAGTAGTGTTTAGTTTGTACTCGTTTTTTCCATTTGTCATTTTTGTAGATCTGAAACAAAAAGACCAAACCATTATCCAGCCATGTTTCTCCAGCGAAACTTAACTGAAATTTTAAGCATGTAAGGTGGCTCGATCCCAAATTGTTTAGTAAAAAAGTCAATATTAATTTATCTAATATTTTCTAAAAGCTATCATTTGTTAAAGAAAAGACGTATGGTGTAAACCTATATTTTGATTACCCTGCTGAATATTGCGTAACATTTTGCTTCTTTCCATGCATGGAATTATTTTACACGAAGATGTGAGGGGAACCATAGTGGTACAAATTTTCACTCAATTGTGAAGTAGACTAAATTGAAATGGATGTCATGTTGACAAAACATGATGATGTAACCTTGTTAACAGTGCCGATTTTAATTTTTTTTTCGTTTCAATTCTCTTATGAGGCTCAACTTTGAATATTAAAACAACGGTTTTTAACCGTCAGTGAATAAAACCAAATTAAGACAAAGTTCTGCAAGCTAAAACCTTCCTTTGGGAAAACTAAAGACGCGGTTCTTGTCACGGAATCACCAGAGATTAGCTAAAGGTCGTTAATCAAAATTATTTTATAGTGTGTGTCTTAAATTCTCTAGAACCATATGACTGGAAAATAACAAGGCAAATGAAGGAACTTTGCGTTTCAAAGGACAACAAAATTCAACACACGATCCGTGTGAACATACTGTTGAGCTTCAACGTATTTATAAAACTAAGAAAGTCCGTTGTATTTTCAGCATGCCATATTTTATTAACTATCACAATGTCAGTCTTTAAATGCCAAGTGACGGCTGTAACTTTGACTTCATGTTGTATGTTCTGATCCTTTGGAAATTTTACTGTAATAAAATTCAGCATAAGCAGGTGATATGAGGAGTGACAAGTATTGCCTAATCAAAACCAAACACAAACAGATACAGTGCTATTATGTCTGGTTGCGTTCTATGCTTCCAAAAGATCTTTTTACAAATTTTATTTTCAAAAGATCTTCATATATATCTTATTTTGAGCGCAGAAGAGGATGATAATAGAAAACAGATACATCCGATAACATAAACATTGTTTTATCTTCCCGGCAGCGGAATAAACAAGTTACTGCAAATACATGCCCTTTTAGCTTACCTATAAAATTTGACATAATATATAATAGGTGTCTAGAAGATTGTTAAAGACGTAGAATATTAGTACTTTTATGTTTAATGACTTCACAAATTATGTGATATATAATGTTTGAACTTTGATGTAAACGACGACTACAAGATATTCATACTACAATATATGTTTTTCTAACTCCTACCTACATTTCAAGACATCATATAATTGTCACAATATTTGTAATTACAATTTTTTCCATAACAGTAATGGTAACGGCCGCAATATTTATAAAGACTGTTGTAACATTCATCTGCAAAACATTGGAATAGTTGATTGAAACGGACTGTAAATGAATACTAATGTAGACACGTCACAGTGTGATATGGTATGTACGGCTAGCTATTTTCTGTTAATTTGCAATATGAGCAGACTGTACTTTCTTCACTTTGTTGGCAGTTGATATATTAACCTCTTTCGCGACGCAAAATATCAGTTTTGCTAATATCTTATCAATCTCATCAAATTTGATAGAAGACACACATTCATCCTTCGGGGAATAATCGTACAAGAAACAAAAGAAAGAGCTATTTGCTCCATAGGATTGCTTGAACATAAAATATACATGTTCAATAACTTAGATATTGCATTGTTGAATACATCTTTCTTTTGATTTTTTTAAGGGGAATCCCTTACCGTGCGGCCAAGATCCCCGACTTCGAATCACTTACCCCTAACCGCTCTAGTTTGGGGTGTTGAATTTCTTCAAGTGTTTAACTATCACTTTGGCTGGTTCTACCAAGATGCACGCCCGTGCATATGATAAGCACGGAGGAACGCTTAGAGTGTTCTCCACTACTATCAAAAGTTAGAAGTGTGCCGTATGACCAACATGTATTAGTACGACATAGAACAAGAAAACGTTAACTTAAAATCTATAAATTTATTATAAGTGTCTGTGCTGACTGTAATAATTTTCCAAAAGCTCTGAATTAAATGCAAGACATAGACAGAATATATAGCTTAGTGAAATAATACATCTCATAAGACTAAATGTAAATAAATTGCAAAACTAAGACAATTCAGTCTAATACGTGTTTCCATCCCAACAGACAACTAATTTACAGTGATGAATTTCCTTACATCCGATCTTTTATCGTATCACGCTAAGACATAATTAAAGTAAGAAAGACCAAAACTGGAATTACGTAAAATGTCGTTTCCAACGCCTACTTTACTTTGATTGATGGCTTGTAATGTTGCTATTATCATCATTCGGAAGACCTGAAAGGTATTCAGTCTTTTTTCGCTATACAACACTAACACACTAACTGTTTCGATTTAAACACATTTATCATGTCGTTCTAACTATTCACTGTGGAGACTCTTTTTGTACAGTACTGGAGTTGGGGGGGGTGTTATTTTTTTTGTTGTTGTTTTATTGTGCTATCAGTTTTAAAGAAAAAAAAATATTTAAGTTTTCGGTATACCCAATGAATGCTTATGACATCCGTCGAAGGAAACACACTAAATTGCTATTGATTGGCGATTCATTATGCTAGCTGTTTAGTTTGGCAAATATCTAAGACTGTTGTAACTAGGAAATTATGAACATGGAGGTTGTTTTTATTTCTTTAAAGGTTGACAATATCAGATATCACCCTCGCTAACATGTGCTGTCGTATATAGATATATCAAAAATAAAATGAACATACTTAATTTGCTCATAAAAATTAATTGTTTTTTTTTCATAATGCACATCGTCATACCATTAACGAATTCAAAACAAAGGAAGTTTAATTGACGACCTGAAAAGTATTCAATTACAATTTTTTTACTTCAAACGGTTTCAAGGTACGAAAACGGTTCATTAAAGCAGGGAAAATGCAGAATATATATTTCATTGCAGCGAAGACCAAATAGTTATTAACAGTGAAAATAAATGAATAAAAATGCTTATTATACAACGTTTACCATTATTTCTCAATATTTCATCAGAGATACAAGTGTGTAATAAAAACAAATAATTTTACTCGGTGGCTAGATGGAACAAATGTATATTCAGTATATGACTGGTCGAAAATTTGTAAAAACCAAAGTGAAATACATAAAGCAAACAGTTCTATTATCTAAACTTGAAAGCAATATTTCGAATGTGTAAACACACTCCGTGCAGATACAACTTTTCATTTTCGGTTTGAATATAAGAAATATTTATATAAATTGTAATTTCCATATATACGTACATAAATAATATTTATCAATATATTTTTGTTCCAACTTTCATGACATATTATTTGATTTGAACATCTATTTATAAAAACAAGTTGAATAAAAATGAATATTTGAAGAAGTATCTACGATTGAAAAAGTATAATAAGACCTTTGAATTCGCATATAATTTCTTGATGCTTTATTCCATACAAATGTAGGGAATAATTTAGCAATTTGTTTCAGTATCTGTGTTGAATTGATATAATGCCAATAATCATTTTTTATTATGATGAAAATGACTTTTCTTTTTGCTGTTTTCTTGCTTCCTGTTTATGTCCTAAAAATCATAATAACAGATTCTGGTCGATTCCATCATATTTGATAATACAGGTAAAAATGGCGATTAGATATGATCATCGTATTTACTTTCTGTCGATCTCTGCAGAGGTAAGGGTGACACCGCGAACGAAAATACGATTGGATAGTACGACAACACGATGCGACAGCACAATTACACAATGAAATAATATGCCACACTTTGCAACATCACGACATAAGTACGACTTTATGTCATTGATATGTTACTGCATTTGATTTAGGCATGTGCGCTAGCATAAACAAAGTAGATTTAGGTCACAGACCTACAAATAAAACGATCCAGCAGAAGTCAATATTGTTGCAGTTTCTAAAAGGGTCAAAATCAAGAGTTGTAATCAAAGATAACTAAATCAAGACACACTTCGCCATATCCGTCAAATATACCTACTTAACTGTAAATCTTTAGAAATTGCATCTGCTTTGATAGGGGTATCATTATTTAGACTTTGGCGGAGTTGCTTGAGCTGGGAGAACTATTTGAACAATAACCTTTGTCCATACTGAATACAAATCATTCAATCAGGTATTCATTGACATTCATAAGGAGTGCAGAAGCAGATGCAGATGCCGACAAAGCCAAGAATTTACAAATGGACTGCTGAAACGCGTTGGTCTATGTAGATAGATAAACTATTCTTTTCCCACTAAAGGAGGTTGAGCAGCAGGTTTACAGCCTTTGTTAAATTTTACCGAAGAGGATAGGTAAGCAGAATTTAGAGAAGGAATTTCTTCTAGTATATCCTTGAAAAAATAGTTCCCTGTCGATAACCCGCACACGCTGCGTTGAGAGTGATCATCCAGGTTATATGGGCAATATCACCTCAGGCGGCAGTGTGTAGTATTCGGAAGAAATAGGAGATGGCACCAATAACTTTGGGATTTGAATTTTAATGTGCAGCCCGTATTATTCTACCATGTAAGCACTTGGGTATGATAACCTCAGGGGAAAAGGTCCTGATATGGTACAGATATGCGGGCAGACCGTCAAAGGAACATCAATTTAAAACATAGTGGTAGGTGCCAAAACGCCAACACATCCGATAAAACGATAACCTCTGAGACATGCTGTCACATAAATTTTGTATATTTTAATGTATTATTATTAAAATAGCAATGTGTTTTACCAGATTTATTCTAGTATGAGATATATTTTTTTAAAATAACAGTAATTATTTAAGTATAATTCAGAATAAATTAATGTCAGGAATTTGTGTCTTTGTATTTTCGCTCTTCGGCAAAGTCCGACTCTGATTTTACAAACATGAATTTACCATGCTTGTTAATATTATTATTATTATTATTATTATTATTATTATTATCTCAGGGCGCCGAATTCATCATCTGCTTGACAATGTACAGACCGAGGGATAAACTCCTTTAGATACAGGCCTGTCGAACTTATTTAGTCTAGCTCTTCCGACAGCACGAAAATACGATGCGATAACGCTATGCAAATGTCATGATGACGCGTCATGTTGTCGTGATGTTGCATCGCGTTATCGTGAAGTCGCATCCTGTTGTCGTACCGATGCATGGTATTATCGTATTGTTTCCATTACTTATAAAATACGATGACCGTAAGAAAGTTCACAGCAAGGCTTTATTTCACAGAATGATACATGTACTCCTCAAAGTATTATTTTCCGTATGTAGGATTTACATGCCTTATGTGCACTTTGTGTTGACTGTGCCCAAACTGTACTCAATACTTTTACAGGATAAACCTCTTTAAATTTCAAGAACTCATATAGATAAAATATTTCTACTGTACATTTATTCTTGTAGTGTAACCAACCTTTAGCTTAGAGCCAATACACAGTTTTCACAGCTTTTTTGACAACATCTCACTATGTGGCTTTCAAAACCTAACACCAAATTCTGAGGACCTGTAGATAACAAACACGAGAAAAGCTGTGCTGTTTAAATTACCGTGATAGAATATGCATGCACTAGAAGTTAATTAAGTTACCAGGTATTCCTCCAGCTGCTTTGGACATTTGAATCTATTACGGAACTATTTTGATGAAAACACTGTGAAAAGGAATACAGATATCGATTATAGTTAGGTGTGACAACCCACATTCCACAAATAAGCTGGATAGGTGTTTGAAAGATCTGTTATAATGATAAAATATGCCTGAATAAAATACGTAAGAGCTTATAGAAGTAATTCGGGTAAGAATATTCACTCAAAACTACGTGTCTTTTTTTATCCTGAGTTATAATAAATAAGTACTTATTTTAATATTCACTAGACATTTGTACGGAAAGAAAAGGCGTGTATTTTTTTTAAAACAACGTTGGTGTAATAATACCAAGGACGGTAATTTCCGCGAGATTGCAAGCGCAATCTGGCGTCATTCACGAACAAATAAACCTGAACAAAATGGCGTCGTTTTAAAGCTCTTTCAAACTGGATGCCAGAATTTCAAAAAGAACAATTAATTATAGTTTGGACCTATTTTTCTGACGGTAAAGATCAAAACTGAATCGAAATGACTGTGATTTTCTTTTAAACCCATACCCTGCTAAATTTCTATAATGAACTCATCTATTTTTCAATTTGGACAGTACCATTAACTGTTAATAGGGGTGCTTACCAAAACAATACTGACTGAATGGGGAACATGCAGATCATGATTAGACTGCACGGATGTGCAGGCTGATCATGATCTAAACTGGTCGCAAAGGCAAAATCAATCGCGTTTAGCATGATAATATATAACGGTTAGTGAAATTTTTATCCGAAGGCGAATTACAATTGAACAAGGGCGGGTCTTTGGGGCTGTTCTATTAACATGTTAAAACGATCGATATCTAATACTCATAGAAAAGAAATCAATTCTTCGCTTTTCAGTTTTTAATGGAAACATAAGTAGAAACAACTAATTCGTATGTGTTCCCATAACATTTAATCTGTTTGCAACTAAGTTTCAAAGCCTTCTTAAGAAATTTAGCAAAAATTTTCTGATATCTATTTTTTTTTCTTTATTTTATTTTGTTGTTGTTGTTGTTGTTGTTGTTGTTGCCGTACACTCGGAAAGTCAGTACCTTTAAACACCACGCACATTTTTAGCTTTGAAATGACAGAAACCGGCAACGCATAAAGATTAGATGTCTTTTTTCGCCGTCCATAGTTCTTTGATTAACTTATACCTATATCTAGAAATTGACAATTAGCAGCGGTAAATTCACCTGAACAATACCCAAGGTCTTTGATATCTACAGAGTGTATGCTCTCCACATTATGTTAAAGATATTGCCATACCCAAGACAATAAATTTAGTAACGTTTAGACTGCTAAACTATATTCATAATCAGTTCGTGCCCTATAAATTTTAAGGGTTGCTGAATCAGGATACTACAGTACACTTGGTTGACTATTAGTCATGGAGATTATTTGTTTGGTTGTTTGTGCTGTTATCATTTAACAGTGTAACAAAACATAGATGTAAGCCAGTTAGTAAGAACTTATTGTAATTATGTTGTTGGTATGGGACCAACAGAAGAACTAAAGTTCGGACGCATCGAAAAAAAACAGACATAAATAAGTGCAAGATTCAATTACTTATATCTTTAGATGTGAATACATATAAAGTTACGTATTTTAGCAAGCTTAAGTATATTGAACGATATTGATCATATATTTTGTTGTGGGTAATCTATGTCGAGTAATTTATTCTTTGGTATTTAAGAAGATGTGGAATTTGAAAAGAAATAGGTTGACATAACATGAATTTACATTTTGCTTAAAACAATAGGTACCCAGGTTTTTTTATTGCAATCTTCATAATTTCATAGTTCCAACAAAATGTTTAATTTGGTCGTCTCTGTCAAAAGTAATTATCAAAATAAAAATACGTAATAACAAAAAATATCTTTAAAAATGATAGTCGGCGAATTGTTATAAGGAAAGAAGTTTATGCATTTTTCATCTAACATTCATCTTTCATCTAACATTTTTCAAATTGCAAAACTAAACACCGCACTTTAACAATTTAGATGGTTCTCTTTTAATTTTTCGCAAATGTTTCGTAGGGCTGCAATTTTGTTTCGTTTATCCTTAGACGAATAATTACAGCAGTAGTTTGATGAAGATTCATGAAATCGGTTCATGAGAAGAGGTCATTAAACGTGTTTATATTTTTAGCTAAATTGGTCCCTATCCCCATTTGTAACAAAATAGCAGGAGACCTTACGATATTGTTACACATCGAGTTTGATAAAAATCCATTACATTTTAGTGGTTAATGCGAAGAAAGGCATATCTACTTTTAGCTATAGTGGTCCCTAACAGGGCCCAAGTTCCTATATAAATAAATTTGGAAGAGGACCTTATAATAATGCTCCAGACCAAGTATGACAAAGATCCACCAAGCTGTTCATGAGACGCTGTATAAAGGCATTTCTAGTTTTAGCTCTAGCAGCCCCTAAAAGGGGACAAATGTCGCAGCTGAACAAAGTTGGCTGCGGGCCTAATAAAGATGCTACAAATCAAGTTTGATTAGAATACATGAGAAAAAAATCAATTAAAGCATTTTTTATTTATTATTTTTATTCATTTCTAAAATAGGCCAACTGATCCCGCTTTAACAAATGCATATTCGCTATTCATGAATCTTTGGACAATGACGTCACACCTATAAAAAGGTGAAGGTCAAGCAAAACATACAATTGTAATTATTTCAATATTTCTGTTTCGTAAGCAAAGTTTGACCGTAGTTATATCACATAGATAAACTGTATGCAGCGTACCTTCATTTCAGTGTAATGAGAATCAGTCGTTATATAGCATATATATAATGAAACAGATTTCAACTGAGTTCAATATTTGCATACCATACTAAAGAAAAATATTCAAATATAATAAATCAGTCAAATAATTTATAACAAATATATCAAAGCAAACAAGTACTCATTTTAATATGCAATCTGAATAAGTCACAAAAGCAAGAAACCTTTTCATATACAGACGACAACTGTAACAAGGAAAATCTTTTAAAAAGCACTTCTCTACATAAAAGACTCTTATCACACCCTTATTCATGTGATACGCAGACCGTATTCAGCTCTTTCTTTAATTTAATATATGTTGGTATTTGAACAGGTTTTTATCATATTTATTAAACTTACTTATCATTTTGAGATATATCAATATTCTTGCTAAATATACTGAGCCAAAGTTAGCTTTAAAACTGTGAACAGCGTCGTTTAGGATAAACGCTTTGTCTACATTTCACTCAGCGTAGCAAAATCAATAGAGTGAAAGAAATTGACACTCTTGTCCAATCAGGCAGAGTGTTGCATAAATCTTCCATTTTGATAAATTATCTATAATACGTTATCAAGTAATTTGATTTGCAAACTGAAGTCACGTGGCATAGGAAAGGAAAACGAATTTAGACGGCGTCGCCGAAAAAGCCACACACTGACAAAAAATGTATTTAATATATTTGGAATAAATCAATAATACAAGCTAAGAAAACACAGAAAACACAAAACACCGAATTCTCGTGCAAAATTAGTACTGAACTGAATCAATATTATTGATGTTCCAATAGTTAACTTAAAGATATTGTAGAATGTTGACGGATTGATTTTGTTAAATAAGTACTTCTTTGCTTGCACACCCCATCAATGGCGTGAATTTGAATATTCGTTTTATTTAAGGTAACCTAAAACAAACATTTTGAATAGCCTTAATGCTAAATGAGCCGCACCATGAGAAAACCAGCATAGAGCATTTGCGACCAGCATTGATCCAGACCAGCCTGCGCATCCGCGCAGTCTGGTCAGGATCCATGCTGTTCGTTTTCAAAGCCTATTGCAATTAGAGAAACCATTAGCGAACAGCATGGATCCTGACCAGACTGCGGGGATGCACAGGCTGTTCTGGATCCATGCTGGTCGCAAACGCACTATGCTGGTTTTCTCATGGCGCGGCTCAAATATTTTGCAAACAGTCTGATATATCCTAGGCAAATATCCTGCAATCTTGTTTATAGTATGACAATCTTAACTCGAGTTATTTTCACAAATATGTTATTTTACAAAAGGAGTATACTTTCTTTAATAAAGAAATAATTCTCATGTCTATTTGTGAAGATATCTCTTATAGGAGCCCAAGTGTGAAATTTCTTTTGAAATTTTACAGAGGAACTTTAATAAGAATACGCAGCAATAATCTAGCAGACATATTCTGTTTTACAATGTCTGTTTGCGTGTTTGATGTTTCGCTTTGGAAACCCCGACGGTCTACACAAATAAAAAGAACAACATGGACCAGACAATTACTTAGTGTATGCTGTATAAGGCTGTACTTTTACGTGCTATGTTGTGAAGACAGACAAAAGAAGTGAAAGTATCTCATTAATCATGTTTGTTCTGTATGTGTCTGTAAATGCAGTCGGCATTGGCTTTATTGTCGTAGCTTTTAATAACATGATTGATGTCTATAAAAGTACGACAGTTTTCAAATGTATGAAATAAATAGATTTTGAGATAAAATTTTGCTTTTAATATGGGTTTAAAATCTCATGAAATTTATATCTTATCAAATAATAGTATAATAGTAAATCCCCTTCTGGCACGTGTCATATTTATGCCCCCAGTATCCAGTCTAGGCCGATATTACTCGAAACGGTATCAATTTAAGTATATCACATAGCATATGAATATAAGCTACGACCGAGAATCGAACCCGGATCGCTAGCGTTGTAGTCTCACCTGTTAGCCACTGGGCCACTGAATCCTTTTAACTACTACAGTAAAATGATTCACCCTAACTACAAATCGTATTTATCCGTATCTACCTCAAAGCTACATCGCTTGAATTAATTGCTTTTAAAATAAGTGACTGCAAGCCACTGTGTAATATAGTATTGAAAACGGCAGAGTTACTGTTTTAATTCATTCTAAATATTTGATCATAAAGATTTCTTTGGTGTACAACAATATTCATTTTTACAGCTTGTGCAAGAATGTTGAAAATTTATATTACAGCGTTTACAATTTACGCATCATGGCCCTTTACGGTAAGGTTAAATTTCAGAATATCACAAATTGGCACTTTAATCAGCATTTAACAGTGGGACATAAACACCCGATTTCTTTTAGTCCAAGTGTACATGCAAACAAATTTTCCTAACTACTGATAATTATGGAATGTATTTGTAAATATCAAGCATTCTCTCTCGCATGGGCAATGTATTTAGTCTCGAAAGGTTTAATTTTAGTTCTTGCTGAAAGTGCTAAGCAATCAAATGTCAATATCTACGCCCAAAAGCGATTCTACTTTGAAAACTGGAATAGATATTTTTGTCAGGAAAACAGTGATATTCAGGGAAGTATTTGATATATCAATTCTCCCTATTGTCACTAGTTATTGATACAAACAACCACCCTTGGTTCGCTTTTGTTATATTAGCTCTCCCTGAAACAAAAAAAAAACACTCCTAAATTTTGAATTTAGTTCGCTTGCTACAAATAACTGCAAGAATTATACATGTATAGATATATAATATTGAATACTGTAACGCGAATGAATCGTAACCATAGAGACAAACATTCCCGTTTCGAATTACAGTATGTAATATTTCAGCATAAATGTCTATAGAAATAACTAATTGTGCTCTGGAGAATATAATCGCAGTGTAAATGCAATACAGTAGGTTGAAAATCATGTAATTTTTATAAGTCATTGCTTAATATTCAATATCTAAATTCGTTTTTGCTAGTTACAATTAATTGTAAACGATATCTCCAGTGCTCCAAAATAAGTAGGAATAAGAATACAGAATAGCATACATTGCGATTTGAGTTAGCTGCGTTATTGGAACTTTTTACTTTTCCTGTTGAATCTTTCAACTTGTTTCTACAAATTATATAGATTGCTTATTTAAGAAGTCGGACAGGTGATGCAAAATTAGTATTACCTATTCGCTTAAGTAAATATATTGTCATACAGTCGGCAATTCAAATCAAACTGCGTTAATGACAAGCCTGTATTTAAACACAACCCGAAAGTTTAAAAGGGAACATTTAGAAATAAACAGAACTGAATAACAACTCACGAAAGTTTCTGTTGAAGGTAAATGTCATTAACAAAACACATTCCTCATTGAGTAGGAGAAACATTAAATGTCATACATGGAAAATTGTCTAATTTGTTTAACATTATCCTCAGTATAGAAACATGTTATTCTCCGAAGGGCGTTTGTCTTCAACACCTACTACTTGGGCCTGTTCCAAATAAGTCAGCGAAAACATTTTCAGGAATTTTCCTGACATTTTTCGTAAAAGCAACAAATGTCCAAATGTGTATCTGTATTTATTTTGCGAAATTATATGATTTGCCAGTTAGCCTATCAGCGTGAGCCTAATAGACACCGACAGTGCCGGAAGGCCAAAATAATGTCTAGCCGGCAGTTGTCAGTTGCCAGCGGCGAAACGTTGTAGGCCACAAATCTAAAATGACCTAATATGGAAAAAATTCATAACACAAGTGAACAAGTACAGCTGGTGCTCTGTTTGAACTAGTCTCACTACAATACCGTTAAAAGAAGCAAAACAGTTAAGCTAATATTTTTGACAATTTCTTTGATATCTGATTTAAAAATGCAGTCATTTTATATTGCATTTTATGCGCAATTTTAGACGAACAGACTAAAGATCGTTTTTCATGGGGGTGCAGGGAGCCACTTCCGGCTTTAAGCCTCGGTGAAACATTTAAGACGGGTAAAGCATTTTATTTCCTTTGGTGACATTTATCGTTTAGTAGTCATAATGGTGTTTTATACTTGTTTTGAGATTTTATAGACCTTTCCAAAAACGGATATATTTATGTGCTTTCAAATTGTAATACAAAGAACTAAACATTTCACGTCGTAAGTTCGCTTCTATATGTGTCGTTGACTGGCTTCATAGGTTTACTACGTTGTCGAGATTTTTTGGATTTTTCTTGTGCTGGGAACTCAAATCTACATATGAGCCGTGCCATGAGAAAACCAACATAGTGGGTGTGCGACCAGCATGGATCCAGACCAGCCTGCGCATCCGCGCAGTCTGGTCAGATCCATGCTGTTCGCTTTTAAGCCTATTGGAATTGAGAAACTGTTAGCGAAAGCAGGATCCTGACCAACTGGCGATGCGCAGGTGGTCTGGATCCATGCTGTGCAAAGCACTATGTTGGTTTTCTCATGGCACGGTTCTTCTAAGTTACTTTCGTGAAAGAACGTCTTTAAAAGTCATTGCTAAGTCGCAATATATTTCTGCCCAAATGATGTGTGAAGTTACCAAGTTGACTGTGCAAATCCCGCATCTCAGTGCAGACCTATATTTGTGGCTTCACTATTTTGGCACGAAGTGAAAGTTAATATATAGAGAATAATAGGTTAGTGCCGTAGATGAGAAAGTTTATCTGGCGAGGTGGAGGAGGTTATCAGGTAAGCCGAAGGCGAACCTGATAACGTCCGGAGCCGAGCCAGATAAACTTTCTTCATCTTAGGCACTAACCTATTATTCTATTTATCTTGTCATTACTTCATTTTCCGATATTTGGCAATTTATTTTACAAAAATAAGTGTGCGACAACCGCTTTAATGACGTCATATTCGTAATGACGTCACTTATATAATGACGTGATTACCGGCAAAATCGCAATAACTTCTTCGTTTTTGAATAAAAACTCATTATTTGACCACTCATTTTCTTAGTTCGGACATTCCCAACACAATGATGATGGTTTCGTTGCAAAATTTCTTATGACAACAATATCGATCATAAGGTCACATGATCAACTGACCGTATATCACTGGTCACATGATCAACTGACGGTATATCAAGAAAGATATACGGCACCCTGATATCGGGTCGAAAATACTGCAAGTGACAGGATAAATCAGTATAACAGTATACCACTGTCACAAACTTGGGTACAATCAACGAAAATACAAATTCATTTCTAATTTACCTCTCCTGCAAATAATTTGATATTAACATGTATCCCAGGGGATTCCCTGTGCAGTCGTTTTCTGGGTCTTTCAATGGGATATATTTTTTCTATTTGTTTAATTGTTTTCCGGGGTGGTTTTGTAATGAGGTTTTGCAATATTTATATATGGTATTTTATGTAAAGTGTATGCATTTTATATATTGTCTTACGTTGCCATTTGCCATGATTATTTTTTATTACAGCCGCGGCCTGCTCCCACTTAATTGTGGTTTAGGATGTATTAGTCATGACGGGTATGGCAGACGTATATTAGGTCAGATTCTTACTCATGTGCTACTGCAATAATTAAATAAATATGCCTTAAGAGTTAGGTCCAGGTTTCGGAAAAAAAAGTTTGAACATTACCAAATCAAAGAAAGAAAGCATTGTTTTACATGAAAATTAAACAGTATATAAAACATGTATATTGTTCTACAAAACCATTGTCAATTTAGTCATATATGTATTGAATTTCAGAAAGGGACTGCATAAAGGCACCACACTTCTGGACAGTTCAGCGCTTTTAAAAACTCACTATTTTTAAAAAGCTGTTACATGTCTGTTTTGATGCATTTGCAACAACGTACTAGTATCTAAACTTAACATAACAAGGTAAAATATCGTTTTTGACAATTGTTTGCATTTATTTCATTACAAATGGCATTCTTTATTGAAGAATGACAACTCCTTTGGAATATTTTAATTATCCAACTCTATGGGACCTAACAGTAAAACATGTATTGGACAGATAAATTGTTTGTCAAGATGTTGTTCGTTTACTAATATTTCTGTTGTGTTGTGATATACTGCTAAACCTTAACAGTTGTTTTCGTACGATATATGTTTCTAAATAACGGTGGGAAATTTTGCATCTTGCTTATGGCTTCTGTCTTACACTAAATAAACAGTTCAAGTCAAGCCAAACAGTTATTTTCAAGCTAGACTAATTACGGACATTCTATCAAATAACGAACCACTTTTCGGATATTACAGTCTACCAGTGGGAGTTATGTGATGAATCCTGAACTAACGTGTAGAATTAATGGCAGTCGTGTCTCATTAAAAAGGAATAAACAAGTTTTTGGATCCATTTTCGTCCAAGTCAATACCCGCGGGGTCAGTCCTGTTTCTTTTTCTCTCTTCTGTTGTGGTCTTGTTTTGATCTGCGTAAATTGCAAGTGGCGAGGGGTGTTCCCAAGGTTAATACACTTGTCTATGCTTTTGTTTTAACGGAGCAAGGCACATAGATAGATAGGTATGTTTTAACCTTTACAAATCGAGGGTTCAACGCGAAACTAGTCTATCTGCTTCTATTTCTATATACACTTAGACTAGTTTCGCGTTGAGCCCTCGAAATGATATCATATACAGCCTTGTATATCTCTTTGGTGTGTAAAACATGATATAGTCAAATACACTGGAAATGGTTTTGGTAATCTTCCATTTACGAAGCTTTTAAAAGATGTTACGATATATAGTTTGTGATAAAGATGGTTATCACCAACCTTACAGTGTTACATCAACGTGTTAGATAAAATATCAAATTATACTTTGTGTTCGCATGCTCGACGTGTGTAAAAAATTTATTAACTAATTATGGCTAGTGTTGATCAACATGGAACTTTTCTATTTTAATAAAACAGTCTTGAAATTAACGTCAAATCAGTTAATTATTTTAAGATGACATCATAAGATTTAATATAAAAAAGTTAATATAATCATATTCTGATTATACGTTATTTACCTGTACTGCATGTACATTTTTAAAAGAAAGTAATATAATTATATTTTTATATTGCAACTGTACAGCTTTGAAAATCACATATGGATTTAAAAAACAAGAATTGTAGTTTAATATTTGTCAATAAATATGAAGCAACAGTACCGGTTTTTATAACTCCACATATATGATTTCCAATGCTATACGGTAGTACAGTATTATCCTTTATACCTCTATGAATGTGTACACTACACATAGAGATGCATGCCTGCACTGGATGACATTATAACGGTTAAACACTGGCCTTTCTGTTGATGTATCTATCACATGATTGCGACCAGTTATTGTCCAATTTATTTGACCTGTCAAAAAATGGATCCGGCTTTCATTATATTCTGTTCGAGCCTATATGAAGATTAACATGAAAGCCGGGAACATGTTTTGACAGGCCAATTAAATTGGACAATATAATTAATGAGACTAGAATCATAACTTTCAGAACACCCCTCGTAGCAAAGTGCATAAAACGCGTCAAAGGTTTGTAGCATCTGTTCCCTGTAACTAAGTGCAATCAATTCCCTTCAGATCTATTAACATTGACTCGTCGTCTGTTGCAACCATAAATGGTAACATAAGGTATAGAACATTATACATCTGAAGTTGCAAGTTGATTTCTTTCTATGGGACTTTGGTGTTTTGAAATAGACGTGACCGCTAAACATATGAGGGAAAAAAAAACGATGCACGTGTTTTAGCATCAGAATGCTTAACGACATTTTCATAAAAAATAACGCTGGTTCTAAATATTATAATATTTCTTTCATTTATTAATACCTATTTTTTTAGCAATTTGAGTTGTGTACGATACCAACATGTTGTACCGAAAAATCCATTTATTGTCATTTTAATGCACTGTCGACACAGGCTTCAGTGTATCTTTGGTACATGCAAATGTACATGTAGATATATTATTTCAGCTTTTATTCTTTATTTGATGTGTCCTGCATTTTCCGCTAAGACAATTTTTATTTTTCATAGGGAATTCTAACTTCTGTTGCGGGAGATCCTTGAGTGATGGCAAACGCGTTACCATTAATGCCACATATGACCACGAACTATTACTTTTATGACCAGGTACTACCTTCCTGTCTTGTGAGCGTTAATTGTTTTTCTGACAAAACACATTCCTTAAAAAAAAAAGCTGGTAGAGCGTTCAGTCAGAAAAACAAATCTAGGTCAAAGCCTCTCTCAAAAGCATTTGATCAGCTAAACTTAACCAAGCACTATTCACAGATGAAATACCATTCGTTTTTAGAATCTTTCCGTCATTTTCTAAGACAGATTAAGTGTTTGTTAGATTTAAGACTGAATCAATATTCTGTGCTTGTACTTGACGTGTTGTTCTCGCTTAAACATGTTTTGCTTCAAACGGACTGTTGTTTAAGTTTGCATTTCAGATTGTGAACAAAATTTCCAATTTAACTAAGACACTTTTAGCTTGATTTTATTTGCGTGTATTGAAAACGTTTTGAAAAAGTTATGATAATATGCAATATCATAATTATTATACAAAGGTGAAAAAATATGTAAGTTAGATTAGCAGTTATTGTGTTTTGTAAATTAAATATTCTTTTTATTTTTATTATTAGTTTTTTTAATTTGTTTCTTGGTATTTTACGCCATATTCGGTGCAATGTTCTAGCACACACCAGATGACCATCCGGTATGACTCTTTTGACAAGCAATGGATAGAATGTCTATTTCCAGATATGAATTTAACACCTCGGTTCAGAATGGCATAGGTTCAGTTATACTTAATTCATATGTAAAAAGACCCTTGCGCGTTATGAACCAGCCTTCCGCAATATTCAAAGACGCTCCTTTTAGACATTCGCAGGAAATACGAAATATCAACACTAGTTCCTTTCTGTTCAAATATAAGAGAATTCTTCTTTAATGTAAACTAGTTTCCTGCGTAGGACCGAAAGGAATTTCAGTAAATAGAATCTAGTAATTAATATTTGGATGAAAAGCAGAAATCACAACAAATCACTTTTTACGCTTTTGTCTAATTTGTAAACTGCAGATAAAATTCTTGAATTTTGTTTTCAACCTTTCTAAGAGGACATAAATGTGTTTCATTCAATGTAATGAAATGAAATGATCCCGTACATCATTTCATTTTATATTACCGTTTGATTATAGTGTCGCAACTAATAAAAGAGTGACCCTCTAGAAAATGCACTTTGTCACAATTTCAACATTAGGAATATTTATATTGATATAATTTTAGAGAAAAGTCAAATACTAGTAGTTTCTCTGAAAACTCTCGCATACATTGAAGTCTACAATTTACATCTCATAAACATACTAAATCAAGTAAAGTCTGATATCATTTGTCTTGGGTGCGTTCTTACAAAGCCTGTTCTTATATATTATATTGTATTTACGCGATAGTCTTGATAGGTTGATCAAATTTATATCAAACAAGCTGTAGTTGTTGAAAAACTGTAACTAAAACTATTTCTACTTGCTTCAAATGTATTTATTTATAGAAATATAAGATATTGATTATCGTTAATATTGTTCGTGTTTTAACTTGAACTTCCATCCTAAATGCATAGACTTGCTGATACACATAAAAAATCAGACATTCTCAGAAGCATATTTAATGTGTGTTTCTTGGTCAGTTCGAAAGCTAGCCTCTTAGTTCAGGGTGTGAGAAGTGTATAAAGGGTCAAAGAACTGTGTGCAAATGGCCTGCATCTGAAATGGCCTGCATCTGAAACAAATTTGGTGTTCCTATTTCTTGAACTAAATAATAAAGTCTATAAAGAGAGCATAGGAAACCATCGACCGTAACGCAGTAAAATGATTTCAGATGTAATGAAATGTGCAAAACCCCTCGCGCATCCCAACACCTATTTTGGTGGCATATTGTTTTGTCGAGTGTTTTAGTATGGTTGAATCACAATTAAATAATTAAGTCTATAAAGGGATAATTTCGAAACACCGAACACAACACCGCAAAATGGTATCAAACTCGGTTTGACTTAGGTTATGAAATATTCAACACCATTCGCGTTTCCTTAAATCGATTTTAGTCGCATCCTATTACACAGACATATTGTTTTGTTGAATGGTTTTGGTGGGATGAGTAACAACATTACAATTTCAGCAATATGTAGAGTTTTCCGGCTTTTGATGGTGGAGTAAGAGCCCAGGGGCACTTCAATGTATTGTTCGAAGCATGGGCAGGCACCTGAGTAGAGACACTGACCTTCCGTTAGCCAGCTGGACGGCTTCCTTTCCTGAAGAATTCTACATCCAACGTGAGGTTTTGAACCCATATTTGTGAGGGGCAAGTGATTTCAAGTCAACGACCCTAACCATTTGACCATAAACAATCCATAGAATATACATTAGCAGTAGCAATTATATCAGACACAGGATCGTAATATGTAAAGTGTTATATTAGTAAAAATAAACTATTTTAGGTCTGTGTAACACAGAGTCTTGATATGTAAATAAAGTGTTTAAGCGTGATATGATACTCGTTCTCCTTTTGAACATCTTTTTGCTAATAATTGTAATTTTAAACGAAGAATTCCACATACAGAATTGTACAAATCACACCATGTAACAATAATTCATAATGTTTTTTCTTCTTGGAATATTTCTCTTTCTGATTCAAGTGTCATCTCAACCGGCTTACAGAGGTTCAGAAGGTCCAGTTCGAAAAGCTCATGCCTGAAATAATGTTCACAGGTGAACATCGCAATATGGTTATACCTGAGAGTGTGTCGGAGTGAGTTGAAACAAGAAACGAAGAAACGTGCAACGTCTTTTACTTTCAGACAAAAGCAGTGTATATCAGTATCCTGATCTGAGATGTTAGATTATTGTGATTGATCAGTGAAAACGTATATACACCAAGCCTTCAGACTAACAAATTTCATTTATTCAGTATAATTGAATATATATTTGCAGTGTTTGAACGCAATGCGGCGTGATGACTGCACTCTGTCAGCATTAACGATATTGTATTGGTCTACTGGAAGCTGCAAATAGCCTCGAGTCAAGATATACGTAAATATTGAAAATAAAAGGGTTTTAGACTATGAAAAAGACAGCTAATCGAATACTGGTGATCAGTTTCGTCATTCTACCTCCGCCTAAAAGTTTTCGGCTGTTATAAGAAAACAAGATATATTTCTTCCTAATAAGACAGATTTGTCATTCTGTAATTGTAAGACATGAACTTTGGTCACTGGTCGTCTTCCATGATAGGATGAATATTCATGACTTGTTGATCTATTTCTGTCGTCTTTTTAAGTTTTATTTGCTTCTTTGTAGCATTGATCGTTGTCGTTATAAGAATATTTTTCTCACAACTGGACAAAAAATGTTAATTAGTTTTGGAATTATACAAGCTATCACAATGTCAGCATCTGTATGATTCCACATTTTAATTTTTATAGCACTTTTATTTAAATACCTAATATCCAGCTGGCTTGCGTAGCAGTTCATCCCAATTTAAATAGACTTAAAATAATGCAATTTCTTTGCTGATCTATATCTGAGAGCAATTCTTGTTACGTAATGTTTAATCTGTCTCAACAAATACTTGTATAATTTCGATAAAAACGTGCGGGATAAACTGGACAAAACCCAAAAATTATCAGGGTGTTTGTCTTGTTATTTTCGTATCAAACTCTTGCAGCAAATGTAATTATCAAATTCAATTTATAAATTGGAGCTACCTTGATATATTTAAATCAATTTCATTTCTTCAAGTACCGAGTTTTCTTGGGGAAAGTGATAAAGTCAAAGTAATATGGGTCACTGATACTGTTTATTGGCAAAGTTGGACTTTACATATTTCATTTTTATCAATAACTATAATTTCAATTATTGCAGTGACTCTGTTAAAATATATGATAAATAATTGAACATTTGTATTTTAGTATTATTGGCGATTAATTTTAAACATGTAAATCGTTACAAAGTGCACCCAAATTACCTGTGACCTGAATTCGCATAAAGTATGTTCTCAGTTATGCAAATGAAATAACACAGATATGCACGACTTTGTTTATTCTGGTAGTTTTTCATAAATATCATAGTCAGATCTTGTTTTAAACTCGACATATCTTGTCTTACAAAATTTTGCAACTTGCCAGAAAATAACTGGATATGTGACATTTTTAGAGAAACTGTCTATATAAATAAGTGGCTATGTAGTTGGGTGAAATATACCACCACAGATTCCGATAAAGCTGGTGCAAGTTGCAGATGTCATTACATCTCATAAACAGATCAAATCAAATACGGTCTGATGTCATTTGTCTTTGGTGCGTTCATACAAAGGAGGATGTTCTTATATATTATATTGTATTTACGCGATAGTCTTGATAGACTGATCGCAATTTATATTAAAGAAGCTATAGTTGTTGAAAAATCAGTAACTTAAACTATTTCTATTTTCTTTAAATATATTTCCTAACAAAATAATGAATGTTCTGTGTACATTATTTTTATTCACCTCTTAAAAATTTGAAAAGGATCCTCGCTTAAAATGAGGCATGAAAATGTTATATATTTGATTTTATGATTATTGCATTAAAGAGGAAAATACAGATTCTATATTCGTTAAATTGCGTTACGCTGGGAACACTCTTGATATTTGGCCAAAATTCCGTTTGTTAGAGATCATACACCTGATTGGACTTTTCCAGGTTACTTGTTAAGATACCACCTGCAAACTTTTATTAAGTATTTTATCTATTTATGTCCCCCTTCTATATAACGTTGTTGACAGAGAGTTAAAAAGATGTCAATATTAAGGAAATGAATAGTACACCACGAGTTGGCTTTACCAATTCTGAATGGCACAACTTTAATCTATACAACAACCAGCTCCCTCCAAAGTACACATAAACATGATACGTCCCGAAATATTTTTATAACTGAAATTGACACTTTTACTTCTAAAAGTCCATTTTCCAGAGAATTCGGACTTTATAATCAATCAATAAAAGGATAAACATGAAACCTATAAACAAATACCTACCACCAGAGAAAATTACCGTTGGTTATGTAATCAATAGAATACAAAAAGTACAAACCGACTGTCCAGAAAGATGCGGCGAGCATGAATTTCAACACTATATCCCATTGTAAAGGACTTCATTAAATGTATAAATAACTCTGCTGTAGTATCACTATCATTGGTACAAACAAACGCACTTGATTTATTACATATAAGTAATATATAGGAAAGGGTTTACATGACTACCAAGTAAGAATATTCTTAACAACACGGGTTAGAAACAACATAGCCAATGTATTTTCCCATATTATTTAATGATAAGTCATTTTGTGTAAAAGTACTGAGATACAAAATACGCAATTCATTCTCCTTTTGTTTAATCAACCGTCTGTGGAAATACGATCTAACTGGAAAAACGAATACGTATTTGCTACAGAGTACAAAAGCAATCCCGACTCATTAATTCCTGGAAAAAAATATAAACCATTTTACTCGGAGTAATCGTAAAAGCAAAATAATGAATAGCTATTTGCTTACTGGGCTTGCACTGAGATAAAAGAAGCATCTATGATTAACAAAGATATTAAGTTTTTAATGCAATGTTGTATATCTATCTCGGCAATATGAAATCATTCGCTTGCATCATTTAACTACAAGAATACATCTTATAAAGTATTTCATGAAAATTACTGCTGACAGTACATTTGTCACAAACACTAAATTAAACGCAACTTTGCATAAGAAATATATCCATTCATAATATGCCGAGTGCAAATTTTACCCATACTGTTATTTTGTTATCTTGCCATCAAAGAGAATATTAGATAAATAATATGAACATCTAGGTTAACGCAAAAGAAGTTCCAAAACCAAAAGATAATCTTTCTGACAGTGACGGATTTCTTTGCATCTGATCTTGTTTCTTATGACACGGCGAAATCTTAGAGTTAGAGAAAGAGTGACGGAAATCATCGACAAGAAAATAGATATTATGTCGTCTCCAACGTAACATGTTTCTTTGATTTACAACCCTTTTATACGGTTTATGCCTATCATCAACGTCCAGTAGACCAGCAAAGTGCTAAATGTCTTTGTTTCTACTAGAAAACACTTAGTGTTGCGAGGTAGTAATTCGTACATCGGAAATAAACTAATTTAAAATAAAAGTGTAAAAAAGCAAATTACATTACCCAGTCTAGATCATATAAATTGCACGGAAAGATAGTAATACATTTCTTGTGCCTTTAAGGACAAATTGACAGAACAATATTATTGGTATTTTAAAAAAGAAGCATTTAGAATACTACATGTTTTGAAAACAATATACTTCTTTAATTCCTTTGATATTTACAGTTAAGTTTTTATTTAATTTTGCTTAGAATTCCAGTTCATCAGTGCTTTTAAAACTTAACCCCCCCCCCCCCCCCCCCCATGCCACACACACACAAAAAAAATAAACATTTAAATATTCAATGTACAAACATTATTAACTTAAATTATTAGCATAGATCTTTGTTTCATCTTATACACGCATAATTCCTACAATAGCTGTAATAGGATAAGTTGATGCAAAATATTCAGTCAATCTGACTGAAGTACACGATCTTCCTAAACGTCTGATCTGATGGCCACCCATTCAAATTCATCTTTCTGTAAAATTGATATTGTTTACTTGTACCAATCTATTTTTATTTGAACCAATCAAACAACTTGTTTCAACAAGCGTTTGGCTTGACAATCTCTGGCTAATATCATCATTAGAATTGATGTTTCGCTATATTATGAATATAAAAACATGAGCTTTTGTTTCTATACTATCTCGAACATTTAAAAAAAATGCAAAATCAAGAAAACATCACGCCCGAGTCGGGAATCGAACCCGGTCCTCCGCGGCAATAAAAACATTCCACATTCTTGACCAGTATATCACCGAGGAACACGTACTTACCAATGGTTAAATATGAAGCTTGTACATGTAATTAAAACAGTTTACCTCCGGTACCCCGTTGCAATTTAATTTTGAATGAAAATCAAGAACAACATCTTATTCTCATAAGTTACCGTAAGCTTTATTATTTTATTTCTTCGCAAAGAAATTTGAATTATAAATCCGTGATAAAACTTAAAATCCCAGGTTAAATATAGATTTTTAATTTCAAGCTCTGATTGGCTAGCGGAAGTTAAGGTCTAAACGTAACCCTCTATAGTCTGTCCTCAGATCCGATACGTAGCGTTAATTGGAGATTTTTGCATTGTTCAATGATTCCTTCTGTCATGCTCTTTCAATCCTGTCGTTATATTATTGTTTCACTTTTTTATGTTTAAGCACTTATCTTAGTTGTCCGAAACCTCGACGAGAATGAATTAAGATACTGTTTCTTTAGTTTTGATGTATTTGTGAGAGGATTACAAAAATAAAGGTCACACAAAAAACAGCAATTACAACGGTACCTCGATGTCAGAAATTAAGTATATTCCGCAACGGAAGTAAAACATTTACTTTAAACCTTCCGAGAAACTAAAACGTCGATTGTCTTTACATTTAATTTATTAGAATGGCTTTTGAAATGGATATGCCTTTAAGCTGAAGAAGCATTTCAATATTGCAGTGCTATCTTATATCAATATATATGTGTGTGTCTTTTGAAATAAATCTAAACCGTTTTCGTTGAAATACAATATTATTAGAGGTGTTTACATTATGCTTATGAAGTAAAAAGATAAGATTATATAGCATTTAACTGGCTTAACTTTGAAACTTTAACCATGCAGGTGCTTTCATGTAAAAAGAATAATTTACTCTGTTAATTTTATCACGACAGGAAAACCCGGAGGCAGTAGACAGAATTTGATGCTTTACTGTCATATTGTAATTAATGCTAATTCAAGTTTATTTTTTAAATGAAATACATTTTTCTATGGTGATTACTTCCAGGCATTAACAAAAATAAACAGGAAAACTGTTGTCAAGATATCTCTGCATCAAATTGCGTTTTATCTGCCTTGTTACCCTTTATCTCAAGGTTTGTTTTTATTGGAAAGTTCAATGAACTGTTGCGTTATGAATATATATGTCTCATATAGTTGCATCTCCTTATTAATATTGCAATAAATCAGCATGAAAAAATGAGCTTATTTGACATTAAGATAGCAAGATGAAAATGCGGCCGTAAAGTTGTTGAAAATACTGACACTACTTTTGATGTACCTCTGAACTCTTGAAATGAGTTGTTGTTGGTTCTGTTGAGACCTAATGTTCTGCAAATATTTGTATCAGTTCATAAAATAAATTAAATTTCCCATTGAATCAACATCGTTTCAAGTAAAAAAGTTATCTTGGGTACATGTATGCATAAATTACTTTGTCACGCAGCAAATTACAATAATTACAGCATGAAAATTAATTAATTTCATAAACTTCTGATGGAATCATTGAGTCTATTCATTTAATAATTGATTCCGCTTAAGGCGATGTAAGTTTCGGTTTTCATTACATCTTATAAACAGGCCAAATCAAACAATTTCTGATACCATTTGCCTTTGTTGCGTCCTTACAAAGGATGTTCTTATATATTATATTGTATAAACGCGATATTCGTATAGTCAATGGAACCCTACTTAAAGAATGGTGATCGAAATCTATACACAATAAATGTAAAACCGAACATTCTATGCTTGAATGTATTCAGTCAGAGAAATATAAGAGATTGATTCTTATTTATCACGTTATATTTGACGAGCAGTATTAGCTTCATTTAACAATAACAATACCATTACATTGCAACGCTCTTATTAATTAAATGGCATCAGTATTGACCATAAACATAACTGATTAACGACCAAAATGCCGATATATAAAAACGTTTTCAAGTTCTCAGAAGTACCTTTAACCTGTGTTCCACTGTCAGTTTCGAGGCTTGCATCTTATTTCATGTTTGGACACTTGTGTTCAAATGGCCTGCATCTTAATAAAATCTGGGGAATTATCTTCCGACTTCTTGAACTAAATAAAAACGTATATAAAGAGATTATTTGGAAAAATCGAAAGCAACACAGGAAAATGATATGCAACAACCCTCGCGAATCCTAACACCGATTTTAGCGACCTCCATTTATACAGAAATATTGTTTTGTTATTTGTTTTTGTTGGGCTGAGTCACGTTACAGATAGGTAATATGTAGAATTTGCAAGATTTTGATGGTGCAGTGAGACCCCACGTGCCCTTCAAGTCATTGTTTCAAGCAAGGTCGGGGATCTGGGTAGAACCACTGACATTCCGTTAGCCAGCTGGATGTCTTTCTGACATCCAGAGTGAAGTTTCGAATCCACATCGGTGAGGGGCAAGTGATTTCTAGTCAGTGACCCTTACCACTCGGCTACGGCCTCCACATAGAATATACATTTGCAGTAGTAAATATATCAGACGTCAGTGACGCAGGATCATGATATATAAAGTGTTATATTAGTAAAATACGTCATTATTAGACCTTTTGTGAAGCAGGATCATGATATATAAAGTGTTATATTAGTAAAATACGTCATTATTAGACCTTTTGTGACGCAGGATCAAGATATATAAAGTGTTATATTAGTAAAATACGTCATTATTAGACCTTTTGTGACGCAGGATCATGATATATAAAGTGTTATATTAATAAAATACATCATTATTAGACCTTTTGTGACGCAGGGTCATGATGTGTAATGTTAAAGTGTGATACACTTGTTTTGCATTTTTATAATTTATTCCAAAATGATTGTAAACTCCTAATATAGATTTGTACAAATCATTTAAGCCGGTGCTATGGGTCATCATGGATGTTGAACTTTCTATTACCCCTCATGAACAGACACGATTAAACTGAGTCTGCTATTATTTTGCTAGATAGAATATTTTGCTTTTTGATGTGGATGCCATCCAAACGGCTTGCAGAGTTCGGTAGTTCCAATCCTATTGTTCTGTCTATGCCTGAAACTTTGTTCACATTGGAACATTGCAATATGGTTCGACCTGACAGTGTGTCGGTGTGAGTTTAAACCCAAGAAACAAACAAATGTGCAAGTCCTCTCACTGTCGCTCACTTCCGGCAAAAAACAGTGTACATCAGTTACTTCATCTGGGATTTTAAACAATTCTGAATGATCAATGAAAATGTACATTTTCTATACTCACCAAACCTTCAGACTGACTAATTTCATTTATCCAGTATGACTGAATAATTAATATTGTGCAGTGATTATAGCTACTCTAAAAGTGATTCGCTGTATCTGACAGATAATTTCTGCATGGTAAGGATGCAGCAAACAGCCTCGAGTAGAGATATAGATTATGTGAAGAAGACAATTAATCTAATACTTGGTGATCAGTTTCGTCATTCTAGCTACTCCTAAATGTTTTCGGCTGTTATAAGAAAACAAGATATATTTCTTCCTGGTAAGACAGATTTGTCAGTCTGTAATTATTGGACGTGAACTTTGTTGACTTATCGTCTTTCGTGACAGGAATACAAAATGACTGAATATTCATGACTCGTTAATCTATTTCTGTCGTCTCTTTTAGTTTTATTTACTTCTTTGTAGCATTGATCACTGTCGCTATAAGTACCTATTTCTCTCAACTAAGTGAACATCTGTTAATTAGTTTTGGTATTATCAATGCTGTCACAATGACGACATCTATATAATTCAACACTTTAATTTTTATAGCACTTTTGTTTAAAGGCCTCTCTAGCTGGTTTGCTTAGCAATTTGTCTCAATCCTAATTCATTAAAAATGATACACTTAATTTGCTGAATGTCTAATATCGGACAGACTCAGAGAATACAGTTTTGCTCTTTTAAAGCTCTGTTGAAGACTTGAGCTGTTTTAGACAAATAGGCAAACATAGTCTGATATATTATAGCTTATACAATCAGGTAAATGTTGCAATAGTCCAGTGACTATACAGACAACTAGAATTAGAATTGTGACACTTATCTAGTTTGAATTAATTACATTAAACTCTGGAAATTATGTAATATATAGTGATTATATGCAATAGATCCAATTGTAGTTATGTAGTGTATAATCGGTCTCGACAAATATTTGTATTTTTTCGATAGTAATGCGCGAAATGAACTAGACCCCACTAATACATTACGAATCAAACTCAAATAGTTTGCAGCAAATATAATAATTACATTTAATGGTAAGCTGGAATAACCTCAATAATTTTAAATCAACTTTAATTCTTCATAGAAATACTTTTCCGGAAAGTAACGAGTTAACGTAGTGTTTTCCTTGGCGATAGAGAGGCATATGTCACTGGCGTAGTTAATTGACAAAGCTGGGCTTTATATATCTTCCATTTTATCAACAGTTATTCAAATTTTTGCAGTTACTCTGTTAAAATGTATGATAAATAATGGAACCTTTTATATTAATGACGATTGAATGCGAGTATCTTCTGAAAATCGTTACAAAGTGCATCCACATAGCCTATGACATGAATCCGTATACAGTATGTTCGCATTGAAAAAGATATGCACAAGTTTATTAAAACATATTCTGATAGTTTTACATAAATAGCATAGTCAGATATTGTTTTACTTCCTTATACAGTTTTGCCCAGCACAACATAGCTTTCCTGGCGATAATGAATGTTCTGTGTTTATTTGTTTTATTATGATCCTTAAAATCGCCTAAAATGAGGCATGAAAATGTTATATATCTGATTTTTTATGGTTATTGCATTAAAGTCGCAGGAAAATACAAATCCTATAGTCGTTGAACTGTGCTCCGCTGGGAACATTCTTGTTCTTGCTTATTTGGTGTTTGACCATAATTCTTTTTGTAAGAGGCCATACCTCTGGTTTACTGCTGACAGAAATGTTCTTGGTCACTTTACAAACAAGCATAAATTCTTTTATTTATTTATATCACCCTTCTATAGAACCTTGTTGACAGACAGTGGAAAAAGATCTGTATGTTGTTATTTATATTGCCATGAATATGTAGATTGTATACAGAAATACATCCATCTATCTAATCTAAAGATGTCAATATGAAAGAAATGAAATATTATATCTCGAGCATACATAGCTTCAATTTATATCGCAATCAGCTCTTTCCAAAGTACACATAAACATGATACGTCCAGAAATATCGAAGTTCACATATTCATTCATTTCAATCAATTGATAAAATAATTCTGATTTTAAAGATGAACCATAAAAGGTTAAACAGGAAGCCTATAAACAAATATCTACTTCCAGAAAAAAATCATCTTTGGTTGTGTAATGGGCAGTTCCAGTTTTTGTCGATAAATTTCATCTAATTCCTCCCTCTATTTTTATTCTATTCATACCAAGGTCTACAAGTGCTCACAAGCGGTATCACAAACAAAACGCACGTGGTCTATTGTGTAAATTAGGTCAATCGTATTTGACAGTCCCGATTGGACAGTCTGTTTCATGTAAACATTAATGATTGACAGTTTTGGATCCGTCCATTAATGGAATATAAAAATGACAAAATGATTGTCCAGAAAGATGGTGGTGCTCATGCATTTCGATGTCAACACTATTTCCCATTGTAAAGACCTGAACTTGCACATATAACTATAAGAACGCTGGGAAGGACACGGAATAGCTTTATAGCAAATATGTACAACGCTATAGAAATGCAATGATTTTCATATTAATTCATAACATATAAGTAGTATATAGAATACGGTCTTAAAATTCTGAACAGCAAAGTATCAAAACGACATATCTATTGCTAATGTATTGCCCACGTTATTTTATTTTTGGTAAATTTTACAAAACAAATCATACTGAAAACAATCAGTCAGTTTGTATAAAAGTTCTAAGATATATAATACGAAATTCCTTTTTCCTTTTGTTGAAGCAAACGTGTGCAGAAATCGGATCTAACTAATATTAAATAATGTTTCTTTGCAACAAAGTGCAAAACTAAACAATTTCGAGTGCTTCATTCCAGGAAATATTATAAACGATCTGCCCTTTCTTGTTTCAGTCAGTAATTCGTGTTCCTAACATCTCGTTATTTTGCAACATGGTGCCATCTATAAACATCTATTGGCTTCATGTAACAATGACTGTCTGATCACGGCATGTTAAGATCAAGTGCCTGTATTGACCTTATTTTGATCTTATACTACTATATTTACCACTGGCCTACGACCTAAATGTCGGTATAACGATAAATGTAGTTACACATTCTGGTCACAGATATAATGTTATTGGTAATTGTAATGAACGTATTGCCGAAAATAGTTCTTGAGTTATGTTCTAAATATCTATATACATGGGTTACATGGAAAACAAAAAATAATCTATTGGAATCACAGAATGCAACCAAGCAAACAAAAGTACTTGCCACTTCTAAACGACAGCAGCGCTTCATAAAAAAGACATCACCACGTTGTTTACTTCAAGTATTATGTAACGCATTTCCCCCCAAACTATATTATTCTTATCAACTTTGAACAACCATTTTTTTACTCGGAGTAAACCTAAATGAAACAGAATGAATAGCTATTTGCTTAATGGGCTTGCTTGATATAAAAAAGCATCTGTAATTAATAAATATATTAAGTTTTTACAGCAATGCTGTATATCTATCTCCACAATATGAAATCATTTGTTTGCTTCATTTGAATACAAGAATACAAAGTCATCTATTTAATGAAAATTATTGATGACTGTAAATTTGTCATAAACACTAAATTAAACTTTGCATCAAAATATATGCATTCATAATATACTTCGTGCAAATTTTATCTATACCGTTATTTTGTTATCTTGCCATATAAGATGATAAATAAATAATACAAACATTTAGGTAAAAACAATCTCAATACGAGTTCCCAAACTAAAAAGCAAATATCTGACAGTAATGGATTTCCTCCATCCGATCTTGTTTCTTATCACACGACGAAATCTTTGAGTTAGAGAAAGAATGACGGAAATCGGCAAAGAATTAGATACAATGTTGTCTTCGACGTCACATGTTTCTTTGATTTACAACCCTCTTATGGCTATCATCAGTGTCCAGTAGACGTACAAACTACTTAATGTCTTTGTTTCTACTAGAAAGCACTTCCTGTTGCGAGGTAGTAATTCCTACATAGGAAATAAACATAATAAATGTGTATAAAAAATAAATTACATTACTCTGTCTGGGTCGTATGAATTGCGTAGAAAGATAGTAATGCATTTCTTTTGCCTATAAGAACAAATTGATGGAACATTATTATTGGCATTTTAAATAAGAAAGCATTTAGAAGACGTTCCTAAGATTCTGTTTAAATCTATATTGGTGGTCTAAAGGTGAAAAACAGTCAATATTAGTTAGGTATGGATACGGCTATTTTCCTTAGTCTAATTGAGCGTGCTATTACTTTGCTTGGTTGCATTCTGTGGTTCCGTTTGGGATCTTCTTACATATTTGATTTTCACATTGGATGCCTACACAGGTTAGAAAGTGTCTGCCTCAACCTTACTTGTTGTATGCTGTTTGTTTTTTTTATTTACGTCCATTACATACAAACAGCATGCTAATATTGGTGATTTTGGTTTACAGAACGTTGTTATAGTAAATATTTTCGATACAACACATATGTCGTATAGATATTCACATTGCATATAAATATATCTCATATATCAAAATGTCAAAAGGTTTAAAAAAGCATGGTACTTTTTGTGTTTTGCGAAGCCTGCTTTTTATATATATTGATTATAACGAATAGGGCGATACTTTTTGCATCTCCACTTGTTTTACTATATATACTTACGGACGCATACTTGCTGCATCACTGACGTACTGAGGTAAATTTGCGATGTATGTTTATAGCGTTTTCTTTCAAAACAAGGAAATTAGTGATAAAAGCTATTACCCGATTTCTTAAATATCCAAGCATCTGTGAACCGTGGTTAATCAGAACATAAAGACAAGAAGGCCGTGTATGTTTTCATTCTAGCACCATGTTCATAGAAATATCATGATAAACTTTTTGCTTAACTTTATTTATACGAGCAGTAATGAACTGACCGTCATGATGCAGCATTTTGACGTCATATTGTTATCTCACCAGTCCGCGCGTCAATCGTTGGTTGTTGCATATTTTACCACAGTGACTGTTGTTTCCCTTCTTTAAACAAAAATTCAGATTATGTTAGAATTGAGTTTTAATCATGAATAATTGAATAAAGACTTAATCAGTATGTCTTAAAAACAACAGCAAGGACGGGAAAGAATTTGCTTTTTAAGTTGAATGTTTTGAAAATTATATATGTTTTCTTTTCATTCATATTTTAAACTTTCCAAGATATTTGCTTTAAATTAGAACGCGGAAAAAGTGTTGATACTTGTCCATTTTACGCTTGATATTTTGCAGTTAAGGTTTTATCTAAATTTGTTCACCAGTGCTTTTAAAACTTGAAAATATTACAAGAAAATCATTGTAAAATATCAACAAGTGTTTATTTTCCCTTTAAAAGTAATAATTTTAATATGACGTGTAATTGCACTCATGCATATTGGTCAGGGTTCATTTTCCTTCCTTGATTGCAATTTAAAATAAAACTTGGATCTCTATGTGCTGTGTCTGGAGTCACTGAAAACATCAGACCCCACCCACCTCCTAAGCCCACACACATAAAATAAAAAACTAAGAAATATAATATACAAACAGTTATAAATATTGACCTTATATATTTAATTTTATACCAGTGTGTAAAAGCTTTTTAGATAATCATAATTGCTACAACAGCTGTAATAAGTTTAGTAAATTAGTAAAAAAAGAATCTGCAGTCTTATATTTTATAATCAAATTATGCCCATGAACATATAGCGTTTGAACACTTCATTCGTCCCCTTCAGACTTGATATAAATCGTCGATATGAAGTGGACATGCGCATTCGGTTTTGAATTTAATGAAAAAATACGTAATATATGAGGGCTATACTTGTGCCGTAAATGTCCGTCAATTGTGTCCGCCCATATAAATAGCATCAATGGATGCGTTTGCATTGTGATATGTATTTGTTGTAGGATTACAAAAAATAAAGGTCACAGAAAAAAGCAGCAATGGGTCTCGAAGTCAGAAATGAAGTCTATCCTGCGACGGAAATAAAACGTTAAATATGTTCACTAAATTTTAACCTTCCGAGAAAATGAAAAACATTATCAGAATGGCTTTTGAAATTGATATGAGCTTTTCAATATTTTCCCAGCTATCTTATTTCAATAAATAAATATGTGTCTTTTGTAATAAGTATGTTACAACTAAAGCATTTTCGTTGAAATAAAATATAATTAGAGATTATGAAGTAAGAAGATAAGATTTTATAGCATTTAACAGGCACATCTTTGAAACCTCGGCAATGCAAGTGCTTCTATATTAAATAAAAAATAATTTACTCCAAACATTGAATATTTGCCAGAAGAATCACTGGGGACAATAGACAGAATTCGATGTTTAACTGTCATATTGTTATTAATGCTAATTCAATTTTGTGAAATAGGTTTTTTTCTACGGCGATTATTTCCAGGCATAAACAGATTGTTGATAAGATATTTGTTCATCGAATTGCGTTTTGTCTGCCTTGTTACCCTTTATCTTCAGGTTTGACAGTGTTGTTTGTTTCTATTGGAAAGTGCAATGAATTGTTGAATGTCTGATACAGAGGTTGTTATCCTAAGAATTTTTTGCAATAAATTAGCTGGACCCTATTTCATAGAAAAACAAGCGTATTTGACTATAAGATAGGCGGGATAAAAATGGGGCTGTAAATTCTTTGTCTATACTGACAGTACACTTCTTGTATCTTTGTACTCTCGAAACGAATTGTTGTTCTTTCTGTTGACACCTAGTGTTCTGCAAATATCTGTACCAGCCCATAAAAGAAATTTAATTTTCCATTGAGTCAACATCCTATTATGTGACAAAGCATTGGCACAATTAGTTTTTATAGAAAAAAATATGATAATTCAACTAAAGTCTTAATTAGGTTCTTGCAATTTCACGTTTTTGTCGATATGCTACGACATTAACCCTTAGCCTGCTAAATTTCTAAAATGGACTGGTCTATCATTCAATTTGGGCAATACCATTTATTATTCAAAGGGGTGTTCACTGAAAATTTACTAACTGAATGGCGAACAGTGCAGACCATGATCAGACTGCACGGATGTGCAGGCTGATCTTGGTCTGCACTGGTCGCAAAGGCTGAATCACTTGCCACCAGCAGGCTAAGGGTTAAATTGTTGTAAAATCTTATTTCATTTAGAAGACGTTGCACGGTGTGTAGAAATTAAATATGCGCTCAGCACATCACACGGTAATTACAGTATGATGAATGTCCCAGTTTTGACTTTAATTTTCTAAATCCTAATTCTACATTAAGATATTGCGAATTAAGCTTGTCCACGAATAAAGGTACACACAAACCCATCGACTGTAGACATGTATATATAAACACAAATGAATGTAATAACAAAAATGCATAGGTAAAACAGACACAGACATGCATGAAGACGGAACAATACACACAACTGGCAAAAGAACACCTGATGTTTAAAATACACTGTATTTCGGCAACACTATACATACGTGATATCTGAACTATAAAGTTTATTTGTATATCTTTACGAGCACCTTTTCGTCCCATCAGCTTACTTGAACCCCAATGTATTTCTAATAGATTCAATTTTATTTGAAATAGAAGGTATATACTCGTATAATTATTTTAATTTGTTTTATTCTAAGTCGATTGCGAAAAACGTTTTAAAAATTGTTTTAAACACTCTCAATAGTTCATTCCCGAACAAGTATGTGAGATTAGCAGCACGTGTCCTTTTTGAGTTCTAAGTAAAGGAACTATTGGTATCATTTATCACGTCGTTGGTATGAGGCGGCCAAAGAACAGTTCAGTGACCAACCGTACTCGTAGCAGGCAATCTACCACCATACTGCTTTCACAGTATAAAGACCAAACCATTCGATTTTTGCATTCCATTCGCAGATGTCTAAAGAATATGAATAAGGGAGTGAAAAGAAGTAAATGTGTCTACTAATGGGTCAGAAAGAAAGCTTTTAACACATCTGAGGACAATAGCCTTTGATTTTACGAGGATGTAAACATTGTATAGGTTTTTCCGCTTCAGAAACAGAAAATGTCTAATCAAGTGAGAAAACTACATTTTTGCTAACTGGACAATTTTACAGCGTAGTCCGCAAACTGGATGTACTTTATAATACAGGAAAGGAAATGTGAACACACAATAAAACCACTCTGTATGTGTCTGTAAAAAGTGTTTTCTGAGTGACTAAAATGTCCACGAATTTAATGAAATGAATGGTATCGTGTGACTATTTTCAAATGATAAGAGATAATTTGAGATAAAAAAGTACGGACGCATTGGACTGCCCCTAAGCGGGGTATAAAGATTTTTGACCAATTTATCGTATTAAATATATTTAGTAAACCCATCTAGAAACTTTAGACATATGCATACATGCAAGAATTATAGTTTATACATCATTTTATTGTGACAACGGGGAGTACGCACTATTTGCATTTTGGAAACATTATAAGAGTAAGAGTATCATTTTTAATCTCTATCTTGTCAGTGTATAAAAACATTGTTAGATATATAAGTCAGTTAAGCATTAAGTTCATTCTGTTAGACTAGTACAATATCTGCTAAATATTTTCGCCCTAAATACAAAGCGAGTTTTTCCGTATATTTATTCAATACTGCTCGCTCTGTTCTGAACGCCTAGTTAAATTAATACCATTTATGAACAATGCGCTTACCCTATGTTGTCATAAAAGTTATATTGTTCAGACAGGTGTAGTTTTTTTCCATTATCTTTTTCAAAACAAGTATTCATAATACTCTTCTTTTCACTGGATCACTTAATTCATTTTTCCACTTCTTTTGTGAGGAATGGGGAAACATAAACATTTTATGCATAATTACCCTATAACTTAAAGGCAAAAAGAGGTCTAATTTGCATTGAATCTCCATCAAAATATTACAAACTGGCGTTTAGACTCAGACATGAACATAATCCGATTACGCATGCACATGAACTAAAGATCGAATAACCAATGCAATTAAAGACTATACATGCAGTCTCAAATTTAAAAGATGGCATATTTTGCTTGCATCAAGGCTCCATGAGACCTGGTTGTGACAGTCAGTGTGGAAACAAAGCTTTTAAAAATCGTGTTTTTTCTTAGTTATATAGGCAATAGCTTCGAAGGAAACAGTTTCCTGTTCTGTTTACTAAGCTACAGAGCGTCAATTTCTACGCTTCGTAAGAGGTTAGCCCTTGTTAATAGAATAAATTCTATCAGGTTATAAGTAAATATTTTGTTACTTTTATTTGAAAACCGCCACAGTAGCCAGGCGGTAGAGCGCCCGCTCTGACTACGGGAGGTCGTGGGTTGGCTGCCTGGTGGCGCCATACCAAAGACGAGAAAATGGTACTGAAGGCTTCCTCGTTTAGCGCTCTGCACTATAGGCCGGGATAGTTCTAGGACTAGTCACCCCGGTGTCTGTATAAAGTAACTTTGCTAGGTATCATGTCACGTGTCTTCGGCGTGATATCTTAACTTTACACGACTGAAAAATTGTTGAAAGAGACGCTAAATCCATACACAGGTATTTTATTTCGATGTAGATGTCTTAAAAAATGATATTGTTTTAGATAAACGCTGCATTGAAACTGTATCGAATTTAATTTTAGTTATTAATTATTAAGCACGCATGTATTGTGAATTTAAACTGATCAGAATTGATTAATTGTTAAAAGACAACTCATTCAGCATGAATGCAGATATGCTACGTAGAGTGATGGTAAAATGAACTGTGGTCTAGGGTTTCGAGGATTTTTCTTCATTTTCAATATATTATCTATAAACAACTGGCAAGTTTATTTCATTATTACCGTCAAACTGTCTAGATCTTGCCGTCATATGAAAACGTGACCTTCCAAATCAGACAGGTCAAAATATAAAGAATTGCTAAAGAATACAGAGCTTATACCCTAGAGTACATTTGTGGAGTAAGTAGTCGAAAATGTACAAACAATCTCGATATCGTAAGTTTTTCTACTAAGAAATTGCGAAACATTACACATCAGTCTTGCTTTTTAAGTATTTAGAAATTAAGGCATATTGCGCCAGATTATTTTGGGGCTTAAACTAAGCCATACCCCCACATAGAAAGAAATAATTATCGTAGACCTAGCTGTGTCATACGTTTGCTACCAGTAGCTGTAATATGGAGTTTTAATTATATGAATAGAGCTTGAATAACTCATACCGAAACTCGGAGGACACAAACAAATTACACATGAAAAACATCATCTGGAAATAGTAAATGATACGAGAGTCAGCTTTTAAACTTTATTATTTTAACAAGAGCTGTCAGAGGACTATTCAACAGCCTTGTCAATTGAATGAATACAAAAGTCGAAAAAGGGGCATAATTTTGTAAAAATGTGAAAAGGGTTATGGAACCTTCACAGTGCTTATCAGCTCATAAAGTGAACAAGTGCGTGAAGTTTCAATCCTTTCCCATAAGTGGATAATGAAATACCAGCTTACATACAAAAACTTAACCAAAAACTGCTAAGTCAAAAAAGGGGCATAATTTTGAAAAACAGTTGCAAAGTATGGGACCTACACAGTGTATGTCAGATCATGACAGTGAACAAGTGTGTGAAGTTTCAATCCATCCCCATTAGTGTGTACTGAGATACCAGCTTACATACAAAACCTTAACCAAGAATTTCTAAGTCGAAAAGGGGGCATAATTTCGTAAAAAGGCAAAAATAGAGTTATGGAACCTATGCAATGTAGGTCAGTTTATCACAGTGAATAAGTGTGTGAAGTTTCAATCTATTCCCATAAGTCGTTACTGAGATACCAGCTAACATACAAAACTTTAACCAAGAATTTCTAAGTCGAAAAGGGGAAATAATTTTGTAAAAAAGCAAAATAGAGTTATAGAACCTGTGTAATGTAGGTCAGTTTATCACAGTGAATAAGTGTGTGAAGTTTCCATCTATTCCAACAAGTGGTTACTGAGATACCAGCTTACATACAAAACCTTAACCAAGAATTTCTAAGTCGAAAAGGGGGCATAATTTTGTAAAAAAGCAACATAGAGTTATGGAACCTGTGCAGTGTAGGTCAGTTTATCACAGTGAATAAGTGTGTGAAGTTTCAATCCATTCTCACAAGTGGTTACTGAGATACCAGCTTACATACAAAACCTTAACCAAATCGGGACGCCGTCGCCGACGCAGACGCGGACGCCGACGCCGACGCAGACGCATGGGTGAGTCCAATAGCTCTACTATTCTTTGAATAGTCGAGCTAAAAATTCATCAAAATAGTGTCCGCGTATCTCTTAAACAGGTCACCATAAGTGGCTGACATTGATCCCACTGTAGCACGTTTTGAATTCTAGAGAGGAAATTATTATGATGTCAACTTGATGGGTTACCGACCCTAACCTATTTCTGATCCTAGTGGCACTGCAGCTATATTTCAATGTTCGTGTGCTGAATAGAACAGAAACCTTATATTTATGACGCATTTATTTATCAAAGCTTGGAAGAAAAGTTGAGAAAGAAATGTGTAGTACATCAATGCAGATTAAGTTTGCTAATAACATTTGTTTCTTTGATATAGATTTATTTGTCTGCCATTTTCTCGTACAGGTTGCAGACAAACGGCTTTCAGAGTAACACAGTTCTTTACGGAAAAAATTATCTGACAAATCACATCGTTTTCCCCGTAATGGAATTTAGAGCTCTCCCACGCAATAAAGAAGAACTGTCTATGTTATTTGCAATTCTGCAACAGGACTTTTAGACGAAACTGCAGTGAATTAGAAGATTGATGGGCACCTTTATATCAGAATCTGACAACCCGTATTCAGTTCCTGTGTCCCTGTATTGCTAATATATGTGTAAGAGAGCTTCAGTAAAATAAGGATGATACCATTGCATCTACCATAGATTAAGAATCAACTGGTGTTAGCTTGTTTTATTTACAGTACCGCAATATAAATGGCGCCTTGTACACATATCTGTATGCAGACTATGAACTCCTGATAATATTCGCTACAACAGTTCAATATCCATATAAATCAGGAGAATATAATGTAGATAAATACTTGTTGTTCACGATAAAGTTTGATTAATGAGATATGATTTATATGCCAATCTATACTTTTACAAGTTTGTTTATGGCATTAGAGATTGAAGAAGTACGAGCAAAACTAGTAGGTACTGTTTTTTCAATGCGATACTCCTTACCCTAATCCAACAAAGTACGTCTAAAGGCAATTCAAATGGCTGAAAATATCACCGAAATTGATTCGTTTGAATGTAATGTTGATAACAATGAATGTAGTGCATATTAAAAAGGAAACTACTTCTCAAAACAATTAACTTATATGCCACTGTTTCTTTGTTTTCATATCAAATTAAATGTATGGTATAATAGTCTAAAGAAGTACAACATTCTGATAGAAATAAAGCATAAACTATGTAATCTATAACAGAAATCTACACAAACCTTCTTGGCGGGCATCCTGGATGTTTTCATACCGAACAGTGATGCGGCAAGATCACGTTGATTTTCCTGCACCTTAAATTTCTTACAATCGTTTCTATAGCAATTTTGTCCTGACCTCTCTTGCACATCGAGACATCTCTTCGGAGACTGTATTGATAATGCTAATACACAGTTGTTGTCGTACATCTGCTTTATGTTACGTTCCGCGGGGAAAATAACTCTCACTTCTATTTGTGAAATGGAGCTTGCGCTTGGCGTTCGGTTTGTGCCAACATCAACTAAATGTTTTCTGGTATGGTATTTAGATGAGGCTTGTTTTTGAAATAATCGCCTACAAAACCATACTGATTATATTTTAGAAATATTTTCTCTCCTGTTAGGTGCAAGCACAAACTGGATTCCGGTGTTTCTAGTGATTTAGTTTATGCAGTTATCTGTGGGTTCTCAATATTATTGACCAAGTTTTTGGATATATTTACCAAACTTCTTTACAATAATTATACAGATGTCGGTATTCATGATACAAAGTGCGTAAATATACTGGCTGGTCAAGGTTTGTTAAAAATACTACATGCACATACTATTTAGAAAAAAGGACAATTCTAAATTACACACTTAGTACCCTAAGGGATTTTTTATCGGGTGTATGATGATGTATTGTCATTTGGATTATATATTATAGGTATGGACTTAAAAAAATCTCAAGTGATCGTCATTTAATGAACAGATTAATTATTTCTGCTGCACATGTTACCTGAACAAGTCGAAAACGCTGCGTAGCTATTATGCTGTGTCCAGGTCCCGATGCGTTGCAATATCATTTTAAAGACAGGTGAGTTATCATTGTAAAGTATCACGTATATACCGACGTGGGAAAACATGTTTTCTCTTAGACATTAAAATAACATCCTAACAATTGAATTAATGATATGAATGTAGCAGTTATTTCACTTGTATGGAAAGTGGTTTATTCCGGCTACTGGTTTCTAGCCAGGAGATCAGTATTTTTACGCCGGAGATGTTAATATTTCATCAAAGTTATCGAAGCTGAAGCAAGCAAGGATTGAAGTGTTGGGCCAATTTGAGATTATTCAATTTATTTTAATCAAAGCTTTACGTCTGTCAGAATGTTTAAGACCTTGATCGACCCCATTTCCTAGACCTTTCGAACTAGAATGATTTACTGATGCCAAATTATCACATCTAATGCAGTATTTACCTTAAACTCAGTACGCCACTTTATTTTGCGTCAGTCTTGGGAACAGTAATAGGTTTAACTGATGTTTCATTTAATTCATCGCTGATTAATCGATATGTTTGGTGTAATCACAAACATGATTAAATTGGCACATCAGTGATTTCCATTTATCTTATGCACTTTAGAAATATAGTTTATTTATCAGCTGTTTTCTTCAGTTAAAAATTATAGTGGATATAACTCATAATGTGTATTTCAACGTGCAAAGGTACGCATTTAACTTGCAATTGCAGTTCGTATTGTATTTGTTTAAAAACTCCTAATCTGATTATGTTCTCACTTCCTTCGTATATATTTATGACTGGTTATGGAAGTAAAATTGTATAATGTTTTATGCAATAAATTGTATTGTTGTTGTTATATTTTTTCTAAATGTAAAAAGCAATATATGTTAAAACAACGTATCTGAAATGATTCTTCATGGAGCCATTTTACTTTAACGCTTCACATCATATGATTTATGAAAAGACATGACCACTAATGACCATGACTTGCTTCAGCATGTGTATTTATATCCGTCTGAGCTATGAAAGTCCGATGACAGATCTAGAACCGTCATGATGCGTTTGCTTTAGGAAAACTGTATGTTATTATCTGGAGAACACAACATATTATCTCTAGCGCTCAATAATCCCGAGCGCACAGAAGCATTTTTAGATCACACAACAGGTAAATAATCTAGTAACACTCCTCCGATCCCCCAGTAACGGCTTAAGTGGAATTCAATGATTTAAAACAAATCCTTAAACTGACTTTCTCAAAGGCCAGCTAAAATATAGACCTGAAATTTCCGTCTGATGGTAGGTAAAAACTGTTTAAAGGTAAATATATCTATAGGTTAAATCCTTTGGAAGCACTGGTCCCAAATAAGCAAAATATTAGCAAAATGCGGTTCAAATGACTTAAGTGGATTTCAATAATAAAAAAAAAATCATTACTCTGGATATATCACCCGTACGGTGGTATGTTTAGGACATATGTTATTTTTTTTTAAGATTAAATTATCTCGTGCGCACGACATCTTATCTTGAGCGATCAACATCTTATCTCGTGCGTACGACATCTTATCTCGAGCGATCAACATATTATCTCGTGCGCACAACATCTTATCTTGAGCGATCAACATCTTATCTCGAGCGATCAACATATTATCTTGAGCGATCAACATCTTATCTCGAGCGATCAACATCTTATCTTGAGCGATCAACATCTTACCTCGTGCGCACGACATCTTATCTCGAGCGATCAACATATCATCTTGAGCGATTAACATATTATCTTGAGCGATCAACATCTTATCTCGAGCGATCAACATATTATCTTGAGCGATCAACATCTTATCTTGAGCGATCAACATATTATCTTGAGCGATCAACATCTTATCTCGAGCGATCAACATATTGTCTTGAGCGATCAACATCTTATCTCGAGCGATCAACATCTTATTTCGTGCGCACGACATATTATCTTGAGGGATCAACATCTTATCTCGAGCGATCAACATATTATCTTGAGCGATCAACATATTATCTTGAGCGATCAACATCTTATCTCGAGCGATCAACATATTATCTCGAGCGATCAACATCTTATCTTGAGCGATCAACATATTATCTTGAGCGATCAACATATTATCTTGAGCGATCAACATCTTATATCGAGCGATCAACATATTATCTTGAGCGATCAACATATTATCTTGAGCGATCAACATCTTATCTTGAGCGATCAACATATTATCTTGAGCGATCAGCATCTTATCTTGAGCGATCAACATCTTATATCGAGCGATCAACATATTATCTTGAGCGATCAACATATTATCTTGAGCGATCAACATCTTATCTCGAGCGATCAACATCTTATTTCGTGCGCACGACATCTTATCTTGAGCGATCAACATCTTATCTCGAGCGATCAACATATTATCTTGAGCGATCAACATCTTATCTTGAGCGATCAACATATTATCTCGAGCGATCAACATATTATCTTGAGCGATCAACATCTTATCTCGAGCGATCAACATATTATCTTGAGCGATCAACATATTATCTTGTGCGATCAACATCTTATCTCGAGCGCACGACATCTTATTTATATATATTAAGGCCCTTTGTGTGTGCATTTAGGTCATCAGTAAAACATACGGACAAGTTGTTAATTAGGGTCCCGCCTATTCCGCTGTTATTTAAACTTCCCACAAGTTCATGTACAAGTTTATCACATCAGTTGGGAAAGCAATGCAAATAATTGGTCATCCTATCTTCAAAATCAAATGAACATAACCAATGATGCATACTGCATGTTAGAACAGCAACAAATTTCAGTTCGACTGATAAATTCGCGCAGAAAAGTTGCATGTATGAATTAAGGGAAAACAAGGAAAATCGTTTAATATATGGGCGAAGTATGGAAGCCCTGGAGGGACAATTGATTTCCGTACTTCCCACTTCTGACTTCTAACTTTTGCACTTCTCACTTCCAACTTCTTGACTTCCTACTTCCTACTTCTAACTTCCGCACTTCTGACTTCTAACTTCCACACTTCTGACTTCCAACTTCCTGACTTTCGACTTCTGATTTCAAACTTCCAAACTTCTTACTTCCGACTTCTTGACTTCTTACTTCCTTCTTCTAACTTCCGCACTTCTGACTTCTAACTTCCGCATTTCTAACTTCCAGACTTTTGACTTCTGATTTCCAACTTCCACACTTCTTACTTCCGACTTTTTGACTTCTTACTTCCCTCTTCTAACTTCCGCACTTCTGACTTCTAACTTCCGCACTTCTGACTTCTAACTTCCTGCCTTTCGACTTCTGATTTCCAACTTCCACACTTCTTACTTCCGACTTCTTGACTTCTTACTTCCCTCTTCTAACTATCGCACTTCTGACTTCTAACTTCCACACTTCTGACTTCTATCTTCCTGACTTCCGACTTCCAACTTCCGCACTTCTGACTGCCAACTTTCCTTTTTTGGAAGTCGGAAGTAAGAAGTGTGGAAGTTGGAAGTCAAAAGTGCGAAAGTTAGAAGAAGGAAGTAAGAAGTCAAAAGTCGGAAGTAAGAAGTGTGGAAGTTGGAAATCAGAAGTTGGAAGTCGGGAAGTTGGACGTCAGAAGTGCGGAAGTTAGAAGTCAGAAGTGTGGAAGTTAGAAGTAGGAAGTAGGAAGTCAAGAAGTTGGAAGTGAAAAGTGCAAAAGTTAGAAGTCAGAAGTGGGAAGTACGGAAATCAATTGTCCCTCCAGGGCTTCCATAGCGAAGCCTACATAATATTTTTTTTGTCAAGGACTTAAATTTATTTCTTTGCATCATCACTGATTTTTTGCTGCCTTTTTTATCAGTTTCCGTATTTAAATGTCTAACCCTGCAAACATGTGAAACGGTTATAAGTATAATCTAAATAAAAACAAAAACGGTGGCAGCCGTATGTTTTTACTAATGATCTGAATTCACACAAAGGTCCTTAATAGATATTGATAAGATGACCGAGAAAAGATGTTGATCGCTCGAGATAATATGTTGATCGCTCAGGATAATATGTTGATCGCTCGAAATAAGATGTTGATCGCTCAAGATAATATGTTGATCGCTTAAGATAAGATGTTGATCGCTCAAGATAAGATGTCGTGCGCACAAGATAAGATGTTGATCGCTCAAGATAATATGTTGATCGCTCAAGATAATATGTTGATCGCTCGAGATAAGATGTTGATCGCTCAAGATAATATGTTGATCGCTCAAGATAATATGTTGATCCCTCAAGATAATATGTTGATCGCTCAAGATAATATGTTGATCGCTCAAGATAAGATGTTGATCGCTCAAGATAAGATGTCGTGCGCACGAGATAAGATGTTGATCGCTCAAAATAATATGTTGACCGCTCAAGATAAGATGTCGTGCGCACGAGATAAGATGTTGATCGCTCAAGATAAGATGTTGATCGCTCAAGATAATATGTTGATCGCTCGAGATAAGATGTTGATCACTCGAGATAATATGTTGATCGCTCGAGATAAGATGTTGATCGCTCAAGATAAGATGTCGTGGGCACGAAATAAGATGTTGATCGCTCAAGATAATATGTTGATCGCTCAAGATAAGATGTCGTGCGCACGAGATAAGATGTTGATCGCTCAAGATGAGATGTTGATTGCTCAAGATAATATGTTGATCGCTCAAGATAATATGTTGATCGCTCAAGATAATATGTTGGTCGCTCGAGATAAGATGTTGATCGCTCAAGATAAGTTGTCGTGCGCACGAAATAAGATGTTGATCGCTCAAGATAATATGTTGATCGCTCGAGATAAGATGTTGATCGCTCAAGATAATATGTTGATCGCTCAAGATAATATGTTGATCGCTCGAGATAAGATGTTGATCGCTCAAGATAAGATGTCGTGCGCACGAGATAAGATGTTGATCGCTCAAGATAAGATATCGTGCGTACGAAATAAGATGTTGATCGCTCAAGATAATATGTTGATCGCTCGAGATAAGATGTTGATCGCTCAAGATAAGATGTCGTGCGCACGAGATAAGTTGTTGATCGCTCAAGATAATTTAATCCTAAAAAAATAATTGCATGTCCTAAACATACCACCGTACACCCGTCCAATTACATATCGAGTTTAAATTTCCGCCTAACGGCAGCTAAAAGCTGCTAAAACTTAAATAAATGGTCGCAACTAAGCAAAATTATAAAAAAAAAAAATATCTTAAAAATTTACTTCTGATGTCGAATTTGTCATCCCATAGACAAGTATTAAACTTTACAAAATAAATTAATCGTAAATGCAATGCTACATTCATGATTAAAATTCATAAAGTAGCGGACGTTTTAAAAAACAACTTCCAATGATTTTGTTTAGCGGTAGTACTTTAACTAGATACGTTTTAGGTATTAAGCCTTATGTATAGCACTGCTGATCAATATAAAGCTTGTATTTTATGTTTACAGAAAATATTATGTAGAACTTGTTTATATTTTCGAACAATTATTTTTGGTCCTTTATACCGTTGAACCACCCTTAGTAAATACAATATTAAGTAACAATTTAAACCCAACAAATATAAAATATATTGATTTGACAAGAAAATATATTCTATGCACTGTGCATCATACACATTTAACGTTCGAGTATTTTCTGCAAATACCTGAAATGATCCTTATGATCTATTTCAGCTTGCCTGAGCGCGGAGCGGTCATGGTTAACTTTAAGGGTCGTTAGGTGTCGCCGTCCGTTCGCCAATTCGTCCGTCCGTCTTACGTTGTTATTATTTCCACCCTATATCCAATTTCTCAGGCAGTCTTAAAATACAAAACAAATGTAACAGCTGACCAGTTTAGCTCAAGTTCAGTTGCATGCCAAATCGGATTAAAACATCCAGAGTTATAGCCCTTGATTGATCACATTTGCGTTGTCTTCTCCTTCAATTCTCAATATGTTTAGACAGATATATATAATCTTAAGATCTCATCTGAGTTTGGTTATGGGTAGAACTGAATCTGTATGTTCTGAGTAAAGTGCCCTTGCTTTATCATAATGCCATAATTCATAATATTTACATTCAAGCACTTTTATATCCTTGCCATTTCTTGTCATATTGCAAAGCCCGTTGGAAGTATCTGATAGACACTAGGGAACTCAAGGACTGCGGATTTACATCTTCAATCAGTTTATGTAGATTGCTAAAAATTACCAAGTTGATAGTCATTCTCAAGTTGGAAAAAATGGGAACACTGGTTAGAGGAACAGAAATGGCATAAATCAAGTCTGGTAGTGGCTGAACTTTGTAACGGCAAAATAATTTCTGTACTAGCTATCTATTAGTCTCATGCTATTCTGTTTTATTTCTAGCTACAATTGTTATGTCTAAGGGTAACAATTGCTTATTACTTAAAATACTGAAGGTAACATAGTCCGTCTGAATTTAGTATATCCATATCATTTATTAGATATTTCAATATAAAGTAGTGAACCCGCATAAATAAAAGCAGCTAAACGCCAAACCATTACAGAAATCCGGAATGATATCATTGAATTATATATAGCTGATATATATTCTGAAACATTAGAACCTACAACTACAATGTTCATGTGGTTGAGACCTATATACCTTAAAATCTGGACAATGTGCTTGTAAACGGTCTTGGTGAATGAAACAAATCTATTTTTAAAATAGGAATGAAAGCCTCCAGAGTTGTGTGCCATAGACTTATCAAATTGTCATATTTTACTATGTTTACACTACTCCTTTCTTTTCTTACCATAATCTTATTGACATAGAACGTGTATACCTATATAGGGTCTCGTTAGAATTCAATTATGGGCAGGTTGAGAAGTGAATATTTAGAGTTACTCGCCTTTTATGCCTAACCTCTTTACTACCATGAATACACATCAGCATCTGCTTTTCATCGTTAACCATTACAATATTTAAACACATAATGTTATAGTAATTCTAGAGTTATGTGATTCTGTTCGACTATTTAGATAAGATGTGATAAAGCTTTAAATAGGTTGTATTATAGATTAGATAGGACAGACGTGCCCTCAACTTAGCAAAATAATTCTATTTAACTCGCGTCTACCTCTTCATCAATGTTAGTCTTATGAGAATGCCATCTGTCTCCAGTTATCAAGACTACCTTCTGGACACTATACTTTCTTAATTTAGCAATGATTGTTATGGAACTTAATGGCTTTTAACTCTTATATTACAACAAATGAACATACCAAACGTTTTATATAAATTAATATAATATCGTTGTTTGTGTGTTGTACTTAAGCTGAGTCTCTGTGACCGCCAAGAGTAATGGTACTCAGGTGAGTGATATAGGGCATCGACCTCCTTTGATATAATCCGCGGAATTAACAGTCCACTTTTCTATGTAAATCAATGAAATACCGGTATGATATCTGCAACATTTATCCATAAACAATAAAAAAACAACAGTAGGAAAATTATATACATGCTCAGGTGATAATGAACAAGATCTGTTGCGAACAGAATGGTTGATACCTTTGTTAAAGACTCTTAACGAAATAATAAAAAAAATCTCAAAATACCATCTAATTGGAATCAAGGAGATTTGTCTCTATGGTAACTGTATTCAACATTGAAATATTCGATTTCATTACAATAGACATTCACGCAGTTACACTTTCGTCATTTATTTGTAAAGAAGACATGGATGACAAAAATGAGATTGGCTCTATTATTTATGCTATATTGAAAGGAATTAATTCGTCCGCCAGAAGCAAGTTAAGGTATCACACATATTTCACCAGCTGCTATCATGATTTGTAACATTTAAAATGAAAATAGAATATGAAAATGGATGAATATACGTTAGAAGGTGCGGCTGCTTTCTGTGTATTTATTTTTCCGTGAAAATACTTTCAAAGGGCAATATAATAATGGAATTTGCAGAATATTTCTTAGAGGTTTCAGCCAAAACTTGTACAGACCATCGAGCCGATTTGGTATCTGGAAACAACTTGTTACAGAAATAAAATATACATGAGTAATGCAGACAATAGCTTACAGAAATAATTCGGGTATACATGTATGAATTTAATACAATAGAACAAATTCCTTCTCTGATATTTTATGGTTTGATTGTATTCATCAATCAATTTGGTTATTTTGAATTTACTTTTTTGTTGGGTTTATAGTCGCACTGGCACAATTAAGGTCATATGGCGACCTTTCCAATTTCGATGATGGTGGAAGACCCAAGGTGACCCTCCGGACATTATTTCATCACAGGTTGGCACCTGGGCAGATTCATCGACCTTCCTTAAGCTAGCTGGAGGGCTTCTTCATATGAGAAATGTTACACTCGAAGCAGGTTTCAAAACACTTGGCCACATAAGTGGAATTAGAATTAATACCCGACAATAATCAGTGCTTACAAACGTTTTAAAATGAAACTTGAGGAAACCACAGAGCCGATGTTCCGCAAATTGAAATTAGAAACTCATGTGAAAAACCAGAATCCTCGAAACTGCTTAGTATATGCAAGGGCACAAAATTTAAATGATAAAAATTGAAATGGTAAATCTGTAGGTAAATTTGCCTGTACGAAATCTACGCTGAACCATATCTCAACAGTGTGTTGAAAAAAAAATAATGGAAAATTTCGGTTGAAGATTGCTACAAAATATGTATTTTCAAATCAAAGACATGCAAAAGTAATGAGTACGAAAATGCCGTTTCCACCGAAAAACATTTCCATGAGATAAGCAGCGCTTACGTTCATCAATTCCAGTAAAATAAATGAAATCTTTATTAAATCTGGACAATTTCTAAATGGAATTTCGGATCATTGCTAAGTCTTGTTCACTCTGCGTCTGAGACTTGTCTTACAGTTTTAAAGCAGTTCGGTACTCCATACATAAAAAATTCTTGCCCCACATCTTGCACTACTTTTATGTATGCTGAAATGGCAATATGCATTTTCTTTTCTATAAATGTAGTGTTCAGGTTTGAAAATATATTTTGAGATAAGTTTATATCTATTCAATAAGGTAATTCTCCTGTTCATTAATTGAAACTTTGAACCAACTTTTGCCATTCATGAATTTTAAAAAGAGTAATTAAACGGATCTATGCAACCAAAAATTCAGAAAATTACAGGTAAAATATGTTCTTTTTTATTTCTTCATACAGCTATTTTTGTTAGGGTCTTGCTAACTGTACTGTGTTGATGCTATGGGACAGTTGCATTTGACTGTTTTTGGTTCATGATCTTTACACACCCAAAATAAAGGTCATTCTAATTTCAAGCTGGCAGAATTACCTTTTAAAGACTGTCATTTTACAATTTTTTTTATGGAAGACGATAAGTGAGCAAAGTGCATATTTAAATCTGACAGGAAGTAATCTACCTTCCTTTGTTATAAAACACCGAAATATTTCATTAGGAGCCAGAATGACAGAAATAAGCAACCAAAGAAAATCAGATGACTGTTTCGCTTGACTCTATTATCAGCGTCTAGTGACCCCACACTGTCTTTGTTACCTATTCGACTTTTCGTTATAGACACTGACATATCCAATATATATTCAATTATACCAGAAGGAATTGTATTACTCATTCACAGACAATTGATAACGTTTTGATTGATCAACAACAATTACGATCCTTTTGTGCCGTACATGTACCATACAAATCGAGAATTGTATATCTGACAATGATATTGATGAAATATATAAAACCGAGAAGACGTAACATCGTGAATATCTTAAGATCATCAGATCATCATTCACAAACATGCGTGGCTTAATTTGTTATACTATAATTGTGAACATGAAATGTTGCATAATAAAGTCAGCAAAAAAGATCTATACGCACATCTTCATCTGCATGGTACTCCGACATAATTAGAACAAAGAATGGTTTTGTTTCACAGATATTTGATTTTTTAACAGATGATATTTAACTGTGAAATCATTACTCTTATCTTCTTAAAGGGAATTCCTATAGTTTTTTATGCGCATCTTTCTGCGCAGCCGACACTTTCTATGGGAAACTGAACTGAAGTCAAAATTTGTTGAAACATGTTTACAGACAATCTTAAATATGAGGAATCTTGAATGAAATAACATTTTTGATAAGTTTTATCAGTAATCAAATGTTAATACTGGTTTATGTTGTATTGACAAGTATCATGCCTGACAGGTATCTTGCTATTTTTGTGGTTGTGTTTTCACATCGCATTTTAGTACAAAGACAGTGTTGTTCATATAATATATGATAATTGACTTAGTACTGATAAGACAATTCACCTTTCAGATTATTTAGTATTCAATTATAGAAAGAATTAAGGATTTTTAAAACTTTTTTTTAAGTTTTAGCAGACATACATGTAATCAATTTGGCCGGGTTCGAGCCATTTCCGTCCGAACAGGTGTTGTATTCTAGCGGTCTTAACATAAAATTTAGCCTGGTGACCCATACATTTTTAGCCATTTTTATGCTCACAATACAATTATCTATACAAAAGAAAAAAAGGAAAAAATTCTATGAAAGAGTTTTTTCAAAATTAAAAAAAAAATTCTTCACTATGGGTATTTTTCGTTGAAAAAAGTTCACGAAAGTAAATATGAAACAATATTTTTTATTCATTTGTACCCATTATTGTAAGGATAGAGTATTACAAGTATGACTATGATATCAAATAAATATATAATAAAATCTGTAAAAAGAAAAAGCCGTATTGTGCTGTCTTGATGTATATTTTGGTTGGTATTTATAAAAAAGCAGAAAATTATGAAAATGTTGAAAAATCGCTGGCAGTTTCAGCAACAGTGGGTGTGTTCAAAACAATTTTTCACGAAAACAAGCCTGGTGACCTATTGTTTTTATTTGTTCATTGTTTTCAGCACAAAATTTCCTATCATATATGTGAATTAAATAAAATTCTATGAAAGGAAAAAAACTATAGGAATTCTCTTTAAATAAGACCATTTAGGTAGCTATCGCGATAATAATGTAAGCGTTCCAAGAAATGTGTGGGGTTTTATTTTTTGAAAAAATTTCCGCAATAAATAATATTTTGTGAAAATATTTTAGCGCAAAATTTCGCGTTAATGCTCGAAACTGCCACGAGATGCTTGGTAGCTATCATAATAATATTATAAACTTTCCAGGAAAGTTGTGCAATTTTCTGAAAATATTATCGCAATAATTTATTTTTTCAAGATATTTTTATTGTTTTCTGAAAACTTTAAAGCGCAAAATTCCGTTGCTGCTAGATAGCTATAAATAGAACACGATGATATCAATCAGTTATTGGCGCCAGACTTTAAGTTCGCAGTCTGCAGTATCTACTGCATGATGGTGGTAAGTTCAGTGTTAAATTACAGGGGTCCAACACTGTTCCATCCATTCAGTAGGGTGCTATTTATAGATATCAAAATGGCAGTGCTGGGCATTAAATGCAAACAATATCGAGATCACATGGTCAAAAATATTACCAGGAAACTTTTCAGAAACGTTCGGAATATCAAGATTTAAAAAAATAATTTATAGCAAAGGCGTTCTTTAACACTATTTAGATCTATGCACGTTGGGCGGTTAGGGCCTACATCGGACGTAACAATTTTACGAGGGCGCAGCCCGAGTGAAATTATTTGTACGACGTATTACCGCCCGAGTGTATAAATAGTGTTAAAACACAATTTTGCTAAAAATTATTTCGATTCTAATATGCCCTTGATCTTAAACAGTAGATAAAATATAGACGCACTCTTTCTTGGTCGTAACAAAAACTTCGACGTCACCGCACGTAAACGTGACGTCATTCTACCGTAAGAGTGTTTTCACAGAGACAAGCATATTAGAATTCTTTTTCTAGCTAATAAATGGCAGATGTGGGCACTTACGCAAAAGGGTAACGAGATAATAATGTAAAATTATCGCAGTAATATTTGCAGAAAACTTTCGACTATTGAGATAATCTTTTCAGAAAACTTCGCTTTATCACGATAATTCTTTCAATTATCGCGACAGCTACCTAGCTGTCTCGTGGCACAAATATGCCAACTTACTGCCTTAATTTCAAATCTTTACATGTGCACTGACAGAATGGTTATATCCACTTATGCCACACATAAAATGTTCTAAGATCAAACCTAATCATTTTAAAGACGTAGACACACAAATTAAATGACTTTGGAATTGATCATTGTGAAGTGTTTTACATCGCCCAATAATTTGCAAAATACGTTATTTTAAAGGAATATTGTGGTAAATGAGTATTTGGTTTCTACACGCTCTTTAAAAAAAATAATAAGTGAATTTCATTCCCAAAACTGAAATTATTCAAAACCACCCTTAGTATCTTGTATTTATATGTTTGTATTCTGGCTCATGCACACTGTTTTAACTAACCCGGCCTTGCATATAATATTCTAAAAATCGACAAAATCGTCAACTAGCCTTTTGGGTAATCGTAACAAATTCTATAGAAAACTTCAGAATAAAGAAGAAATTCAGCTTGCTCGAAGCAGGATCGTTTTCTGTTCTGTCATTACCATAATTATATCTTACATTTACCTCAAAGACATGTATTTTAATTTACATTTCAGAATTCTGTATACAGAATTTACAAAAGAAATTGTGAACGATACGATTTTGGTGCTATTCATGTGTTAATGCAGTATTGTTGGTTTTATATTTCTGCATTATTATTGCCAGATAGATTAATCATCTGTTTGTTTAGTGTACTTTAGTATCCATATTTTGCAATATTCGTTATGTTTGTGCGTGTCGTAATTTGAATTAATCACTTAAAATCTAAACGCAAATACCTATATGAGATACGGTATTGTTGTAAGTTTACGCAACAGTGAGTGTTTTGTGGTTGGTCTTAAAGACATTGGGTATTGTGTAGGTTAACTTGAAGCTGATAATAGTTTTGCGAATACTAAATCAATGAGCTAATTTTGTTGCAAATTTCTGTCATTCTAGTCCGTATACGTACTAAAAGATTTTTGTGGGTGTTCTAAGCAAAATGGGTATTTGTCTTCCTGGTCAGACACTCGTGTCAATCTGTAATTATTACTAGTGAACATAGCTTACTAGTCATCTCCCGTGACAAAACTAAAAAATGGCTGTCTGAATAAATATCACTTATTAATCTGACTACGGTCCCGCTTTTAGTTATATTTACATACTGTTGTAGCAATTGACCAAATAGAACGCAAGGTTGCGAATGAAAAATAACTTAAGATTGTGTTGTTTCTGCCGGCATGAATACACTACGTATATCCAAATTGTGCGTGTTAGCTTTTATTTATGTTACAGACTTATACACATCACATACTATGGAAGCCATCATTAAATGCTTGAGCCACCAGGAAGTCACATTACAGTTGAAGTACACAAGCTGACTTTATCCACTCTGCATCCGCCATAGTGAAGAAAATTAAAAGAAAAAGAAACAAAAGAACAAAATAACTTCAATGTCTTACGCTTTCGAAATAGATCTACGTATGATAGTTATTAATTTCTGATAAAACTCAATATATTCACTTCTTATTACCGATATCCACCCGTTTTCTGAAGACACAACTTTTATGTGCATTTTGTGACTTTTAAAAAATCGGGATGTGGTAATAGAATTAATAAAATTACATATTTGCGTGCATTTAGGATGCAGTATTTACCTTAACTCAGTATGCCACTTGATTCTGTGTTACCCTTGGAAACAGTAATCGGTTTAGCTGATCTATCATTTGATTTACCGCTGATCAGTCGATATGTCTGATGTGATCGCAAATATGATTGAATTTGCACAACAGTGATGTCTATTTTACTGATATTCTTTGCTAGTTGAAATGAATTTATTCATCAGCTGTTTTATTCATGTTTTTACATGTTTCTTTTTCAAAGACTCAAATAATACCTTGCCTGAAGCAAATATCAAACACGTAATAATCTCGGTTCAGCTATTTTCCAGTGTCTGCACAGTATACCTGGAAAATGAAAACGCTTATAAAAATTGGTTTAGAATACTTAAATTATGTATATCACGTGGTTGTAATATTTGGAAGGAATGAGAAAATTAGTCTGGCGTTGTTTCTTTACTACTAATCAATATGTACCGAAATATTCCAGTATCTTTTTCATATTACATTGATATGGGGGTAGGTGTATAAAATTGAGCACACTTTTTTAAGTTCAAGTTCAACAAGGTTTTATGCTAAATGTATCATATATCATTTCTGTACTAATTTGCTGTCATCTGCCAACATTCCTAGGTGGACACGTGATCTCACCCAGTAGCCGGAAGAATGAAGATCACAAATGCAAAGACGTATAGAAAACTAAATTACCTTCATCGATATGAGATAAGATGCCTTGAGCTCGAAATAAGCTGCCACCCATTTAAAGGAAGATGTCGTTTGCGCCAAATAAGATGTCGTGCGATCAGAGTAAGATGTCGTACGCCCGAGATAAGGATTTATGCATTTAAGCTCGAAATTAGATGTCGTGCGATCGCAAGATTATGATCTATATGATAATTTCGTGAGTAAGAATTGAATGCTACATTTGTGCGTTTAAACGGGTGTAAATCATATTTGGACTTCTTGCAAATCCATAAATCGCGCTAGCGATTCTTGGATAATTTGCAAGAAGTACAATGTGGTGTATACCCTATAAACGCTCAAAATAGCATTCAATTCTGATATTTACATTTTTACCATAAGCTTGCTAAAACAATAGCTTCTTGCTTTACTACGCATCTGAACTCAAAACAGTGTTTTATTTGCCAACAAGGCACGCAAAACTAAATTCTATTTCCCAATCTATATCTAGAGCGTTATCTTTTCTAATCCTCAACATGTTTAGACAGAACGTATATAATCTTAAGATCTCGTCTGAGTTTGATATTAGGTAGAATTGAGGCTGTAGGTTCAGAGTTTTGTGCCCTTACTTTATCATTACTTGCTATATTCCACTATATTTAAATTCTAGCACCTTCATATTCCACTATTCCTGACAATATTACAACGCCAGTTGGAAGTCTCTGAGGGTCACCAGGGAACTCAAAGGTCTGTGGGCTTACATCTGCAATCAATTTTTAAAGACCCTAAAATTTACAAATTTTAACTGAAATAGTAGTTTTCAAGCTGGACGTTCTCAGTACTGAACTATGCTTTTGAATTAATTTTCTTTATCTCTTTCAAGATGGAAACGTCTGAAGTACTCTGGATTTTTTTCTAAACGAACGCTTGTATTTTAATTTTGATAAACAAATGAGAACACAATACTTTTATTATGCAATTTGGCTGATAAGAGATTATGTGTGTGTGTTCGGGTTTAATGTCTTTTACAACAATTTTTCAGTCATATAAACGACGGTGTCTACTTGTAGCAGTGAACACAATGCCCAACTTTATAGTGCTGCCTCACTGGAATATCACGCCGTAGACAGGTGGCATGATACCCCACCCAGTCACATTATACTGTCACCGGGCTGACCAGTCCTAGCATTCTCCCCTTAATGCTGAGCGCCAAGCGAGGAAGCTGCTAGTACCATTTTTTACGTCTTTGGTATGACGCGGCCGGGGATCGAACTCACGACCTCCCGCACTCGAAGCGGACGCTCTACCACTAGGCTACCGAGGCGGTGATTAGAGATTAACATCGAAACAAATCCCGTTATGAATAAGAATATTCATTTATTCATATTACATACAGATGAAGTAAACTACATGTATTAAATACACAATTAGAGGAAGTACAGACGCGAAAGTTATTTTAAATACAACTGATTTTGAATGCAAACCGAAAGATGGCTCATATGTGTGCAAAGTAGTGACATTACCCGATTATCATAAATATTTTAATAAAAAAGTGAACCGGCATAACATAGTTAACATGTGCAGCTAAATTACGAACGATTACTGAAGTCTGGAGTAATACCGTTTAATTATATAGCTTATATATCTTTTAAACACTAGAAGCTACATGTACAATGTTCTTTTGGTTGTGACCTAAATACCTTAAAAGCTGAACAATGTGCTTACTGTACAATAAGCTTGTACATAGTCCTGGTGAATTAAACAAATTAAATTTTAAAGTAGGAATGAAAGCCGCACAGAGCTGTGAGCCGTTGATTTATCAAATATTTCAGTATGTTTACACTATTTCTTTTCTAACCATCATCTATTGACAAAGAAAGTGTATACCTCTATAGAGCCTCGTAATTCAATTATGGACCAGTTGTGGAATTAATATTTAGAGTTTCTCGCCTTATTTTCATAACAAATGCCAAATTTCACTATCTTCACACATCAGCATCTGCTTTCCTTCGTTATCCCTAACAATATTTAAACACAGAATATTTATACATGCATATAAGTCAGGGGATCAGACAAGTGAGTCTAGAGTTAGGTTTCTTGGTTGCACTCTTGTACTAATCGTATCTAGATAAGATGTGGACTCTAATAAAACCTAAACAAGGTTGTATTACAGACCAGACAGGACAGATTTATCGGAAGTTACATGCTCTTGTTTACTCCAAAATTAACACTTCTTCATCCGTGTTTATCATGTTTTGAAAGCTTATGAAAATATCATCTGTGTCCTGTAATCAAGACTATTTCCTAGGCAGTATAAGCACTTAATTTACCAGTAAATGTTGTGTAACTTAATGGGCTGTAAATCTTATATCGCAGTAATACACCGGTCACAAGAACGCTACCAGATCCGTATGAGTAGGTTTTCAGTCGGATTTTGGCAAGCTCGTACGGCGTCCGTACGGCAATCGTTGACTCGTACGAGCGTCGTACGGATTTTTTTGAACTCGTAGAGGACTCGGAAACTCGGTTTCACAGAGCTCCCGAGTTCTTTATGTGCTAGTAGAGATTTTTGAAGTCGAGAGCAGCTCGCAAGAGCCCCGTATTGGGATCGCACAGTCCACGGAAGAGCTCGTGCGGGCATCGCACACTGTCCGTGCGGATTTGGAAAACTGCAAGGCTTGACGATGCTCGCACGACTATCGCAGGGGGCTCGCAGGGCGTAACGATCGCCGTACGGGCTCCGAACGACTTCCTTAGTGATTCAATGTAGTATTAAAACACCATACCTACGAACACCGTACGAGTGCGATGCGAGCGCTGTACGAACCCAAGAGCACCATGCGAGGTAAGACCGGGCTTCTCGCGCGTCTGCACGACTTGTCTGCGATGTCCGTACGGATATCCTACGATTGCATCCTCTTAACATCGTACAAAACCCAAATGTACTGTGACCAGACGCTACGATTTTATAGAGACGGTAAGGATTCTAAAATTGGTTGACTCGTACGATTTTTTTAAAACAGTACGGACATCGTACGATTTTGTGACCGACGCATTAATGAATATATCAAGTTTGATATGTTGATTAATATAATATCAACGTGTGCTGTGTGTTGTACTTAAGTTGAGTCTCTGAGACTTTGACCATGTACTTGTCGTCAAGAGCAATGGTACCCAGGTGAGCGATACAGGGTGACCATCGCCCTCATGTGATACTCATATAATCCACGAGAAATACAGTCCACTTTATGAAATATGATATAATTAAACACATATCTGCAACAGTTATTTATAAACATTAATATCAGCCAGTAGGAATTCAAAACCAGATCTGTTGTGAACAGAATGGTTATGGTTGATACAGTTGTTAAAGACTTAGCGCAATACAACAAAAAGCTTAAATTACCATCTAAATGGAATCTGAGGGATTTGTCTCTATGGTAACTATATCCTACATTGAAATATTCGATTTCATTACAATACAGATTCACGCAATTATACTTTCATCAATTATTTGTGCAGAAGCCATAGTTGACAAAAATGAGATTTTCTGTATCATTTACGATATATTGAAAAGAATGAATATGATCCACTAGAAGCAAATTAATGTATCACATATTTCACCAGCTGCTCTTTTGATTTGAAGCATTTGAAATGAAAATATAATATGAAAATAGATTAATATATCTTAGGATGGGTGCGGTTATTTATTTTTCTGCGAAAATACATCGAAATGACAATATGTCCCTGGTATCTGTAAGATATAGTGGGATGTTTCAGCCAAAACGTATACTTTCAAGCTTAAAATTGTGGAGGAATAAACCAGACATCTATGCAAGAGCGAGTTTATGCACAACTGGCCACGCGAGAGGACCATCGAGCCAGTTAAATATCTGGAAAAAACTTGTTACAGAAATAAAATATACATGAGTAATACAGCTAGTAGCTTACAGAAATAATTCGGGTACATATTTATGAATCAAATACTACAGAACAAATTTCACTGTCACTATCTTATGTTTTGACTGCATTCAGAAATCAGTTTGCTTGTCTTGAATCATCATCTTTTTTGTTTTGTTTGGTTTTTCCTTGGTATATTAGTCACACCAACACAAGTTAGGTAATATGGCGACTTTTCCACTTGATGGAAGAAGACCCCAGCTGCCCCTCCGGGAATTATTATGTCACGGGCAGGCACCTGGGTAGAACAACGGACCTTTCTTAAACCAGACGGATGACTTTCTCACATGAAGCATTTTGCACTCCAAGCAGGTTTCAAACCCACTACTCTAAAGGGCTAGTGATTCTAAGCGACCTTAGCCACTTGGCCAGAGCGGCCGAGTTTGAATTGATACCCCACTACGATCAGTTTAAATGAATAAGGAAATGAAGGAATAGTTTATCAACTAATGAATATACAGTTACTTTGCAATCTTGTTATGCAGGACGATGAGTAAGCAAAGTGCATGCCTAATAATCAAAGCCTGACAAAAAGTAATTTACTTTCCTTTCCTATAACACAACGAAATAATTCATTACTAGCGAGAATGACAGATATAAGCAACCAAATCAGATAAGATGACTGTTTCGCTTGACGTTATTATCAGCGTCTAGTGACCCCACACTGTCTTTCATACCAATTCGACGTTGCGTTATAGACACCGACATCTGCAATATACAGTCGAACTTCAATTATACTAGAAGGAATTGTATTACCCATTCACAGATTGATTGATCAACATCAATTAGAGTCCGTTTATGCCGTGAATGTACCAGGCAAAGAGAGAATTATTCCAATGACAATAGTACTGTTGAAATATATAAAACCAAGAAAAACATTACACCATGAATAACATCAGATCATTCTTAAACATGAATTGCTTAATTCGGCATTACTATTGAATTTGAGTACATGAAATGTTGTAGTGCAGTTAAAATTAAAAGTCAGACTATTTGCTATAAAACGACAACAATTGAGACAAGAGATTATTCTTATCGTTTGTGTATATTGTACTGGCATGGTTAATTGTTATGTTGTGTTGTAACTTATAATAGTGTTTACCGTAAACCCAAACATTTTTGTTTTACCTCACATCAGATTATAACAATTTCATCGGATAAAAAGTGGTCACGTGGTGTCACTCTATATTTCTGTGGAGGGTCAGTAAATTTTCATATTGCTAAAAAGTAGTGGTCGATAAAACAAATCAGTTATGGGGTTTTAGAGTGACTCTCTACTGATATATGTGGGGTCAATATGATAAATATCAGCGTATTTCGTATTTGCCATATTGACCCCGGATATCACCGTGCTGGGTCACTAACAATCCCAATGATTTATAATACATACCTCTACTTGAGGGAACTTGGTCACAGAATTTTTATATCTACCATAATCAAAAAAAAAATCATAACTTGTGCAGTGACAGATGGTTATACCCATTAATGCCACGCATAAAATGCCATTTAATCATACTTGATAATTTTAAGAACTATACAAAGACTCAGCAATAAGAGAAAAGGTTAGGTTAGACTTACCGGAAGCACACAATTAAAGAGACATACATTGCAAAGTAGGCCCGCAACAAAATGAAACTGTATTCTGGAAGTATTTTGCGCAGCATAGTTTTTGGTAATTGAGTATTCGATTTCTACATGCCCTTTCCATAATAAATGAATTTTTCATACCCGAACTGAAATTAAAAACCACCCTTCGTATCTTGTACTTATATGTTTGCATTCTTCCTTATGCACATTGATTTAACTGACCCAGCTTTGCCTATTAAATTCTCAAATTCGACAAAATTGCCAACCAGCCTTTTGGGTTATCGTAACTTTATGGTACTTGTATGCCAAACTAAGATAATGAGATGCCTTTTTAATTCTGTAGATAATTGTAGAATAAAGAAAACAATGCAGCATGTTTGAGGCAAAGTCGTTTTCTGTTGTGTGTGTTTTGAGTGAAAAGAAACCATTAATTTAATACGGAGTGTCATATACACCCGACAGTTCCTATCATTGCCTTTACTAAAAATTACATTTACATGTAGGTCGAGGATTACATTTCAGAATTTCGCATAAAGAATATATAAAACGATGCATTATATATTTTTGTGAACGATGCGATTTTGCTGCTATTCATGAGTAAATGCAATATTATTTGTTTTATATTTTCTGCATTATTATTGTCAAATACATTAAATTTCTGTATGTTCAGTGTACTTTTGTATCCTAATTTTGCCATTTTTCGACAAGTTTGTACGGCACGAACGGGTTGTAATTTGAGTTGATCACTCAAATTCTAAATACAAATAATCAGAACTTCGTAATGAAATTTCTTTCTGTATGATACGATATTGTTGCAACTTTAAGCAACGTCGAGTTTTTTCTGGTTGGTATTGAAGATATTAGATATTGTTTAGGTCAATGTTGAGAATAGTAAATCAAGAAAATGTGGCAGCTAATCCAATTTTGTTGAAAATTTCTGTCATTCTAGTCCGTACTAAAAGATTTTTGTTGGTGTTATAAGGAAAATGGGTATTTGTCTTCCAGGTCAGACACTCGTGTCAAACTGTAATTATTTGACGTGAACATAGTTTACTAGTTATCTCCTCTGACAAGACTGCAAAATGGCTGTCTGAATAAATATCACTTATTATCTGTCTACGGTCCCGCTTTTAGTTACATTTACATACTGTTGTAGTAATCGAACAAATAGAAAGCAACATTTTTTGCCGTCATGAATACACTACGTATATCCCAATTGTGCGTGTAAGCTATTATTTACGTTACAGAATTATACACATCACGTCTTATGGAAGCCACTATAAAATGCTTGAGCCACCAAGAAGTCACATTACAGTAGAGGTATACAAGCCGACCTTATCCACTCTGCATTCGACAAACGGAAGAAAATTAAAAAAAGGAAAAAATAACTTCAATGTATTACCCTTTCGAAATTTGTATGATAGTTACTCAATATCCGATAAAACTCAATATATTCTATTCTGTATTCTTATTTAATTTAACGATATCCACCTGTTTCCTGAAGACAATTTTTATGTGCGTTTTGTGACTTTTAAAAAATCGGGCTGTGGTAATAGAATGCCTAGAATTACATATTTGCGTGCATTTAGGGTGCAGTATTTACCTAAATTCAGTTAGCCAATTGATTCTGCGTTACTCTTGGAAACAGTAATAGGTTTAGCTGTTCATTTGATTTACCGCTGATCAATCAATATGTCTGATGTAATCACAAACATGATTGAATGTGCACGTCAGTGGTGTCTTTTTTACTTAATGTACTGAATTTATTCAACAGCTGTTTTATTCAGTTAAACAGTGCATGTACATGTAGCTTACACCAAAAGTGATTATTGTACTTATGTAAAAACTCCTGAATGTGATCCCTCGATCTTACTTATGATTTTATTTACATTGTCTTGTCTAACTTGCTAAGTAAGTGCAAGGTCTGCATCCCCTAAACTCCTTTAAACCCCCAGTTTCCTTTATCTACGCTACTGACCGTTCCAAAGCGGAGCCCATATTTTCAATTTGTTTTCTGTCTGTCTCGTATTTTATGTTGTCTTGTTTGTTGTTGGCGTTCTTTCCTCTTTCTCTCCCCTACCTCATCGCCCTACACCCCCTCTACCCTTGCATTTGCGCGGCCGCTGGCCGCGACTTTTTGAGATAGGAAAAAAGTGTTGAGCTTCCTCAGTATTCACCCGACCTTACCCCTTTTGCATTTTTCCTCCTTCGAAGAGTCAAATAATACCTTGCAAGAAGAAAATATCAAACACATAATAATCTAGGTTCAGCTATTTTCCAGTGTCTGCACAGTATACCTTAAAAACTAAAACGCCTTTAAAATTGGTTTAGAAGACTGAAATTATGTATATCACGTGTTTGTGCATATTTTGAAGGAATGAGATAATTATTTTGGCGTTGTCTGTTTACTAGTAATCAATATCTACCGAATTCCATTCATATTTTAACGCTCCTCGTAACAGCGCTAATTTGTTTTCAAAAAAATAAGGAAATCACTCTTAGAAAGTTCTCTGCAACAAATTTTCTTCTTAGCAAAGTGAGTTCTCCAAGATGTGTTTTGCAGTAGATTCGAGATTCAATGCACTTCTCTGATAAACATTATTCAGATTCTAACAAATTTTCTAATAAAAGTAATTCTTCACATAATTTGTGAGTTGCTTTCTGAAGACCAAATTATTCACATACTGTGAACCTTTTATCTGTACACCTTAGGCTACTGTGAACCTTTTATCTGTACACTTTAGGCTCAATACGATGGTTACTGCCACATTTGCATTTTGTGTTGTTACAGATACTGTACTGTAACAACAAAGTTATCAGTGCAGGTATGGTTACCTTATAGCAAATATATCTGTGTAAACTGTTGTTCACCAGTGCATTTATAACAGTTGTACGACTTCTATACCTCTGCTATACCTAATACTAGTATAACATGGAGAGGTAAAATATTTGAATTACCTTTTTTAACTGTGTATTCCAGTATCTTTTTCATATTACATTGATATGTGGGTAGTTGTCTAAAATCGAGCACACTTTTAAATCCAAATTCAACACGGTTTTATGCTAAATGTATCATATATCATTTCTGTACTTATCTGCTGTCATCTGCCAACATTCCTAGGTGGACACTTGATCTCACCCAGTAGCCGGAAGAATGAAGATCACAAATGCAAAGATGTATAGAAAACTAAATCACCACCATCGATTCGAGATAAGATGCCTTGCGCTCGAAATAAGCTGTCACTCATTTTAAGGAAGATGTCGTTTGCGCCAAATAAGATGTCGTGCGATAAGAATAAGATGTCGTGCGCCCGAGATAAGGATTCATGCGTTTAAGCTCGAAATTTGATGACGTGCGATCGAAAGATTATGATTTATATGATGATATCTTGAGCTCGAGAAAAGATATTGTGCGCACGAAATAAGATGTCGAGCAGTTGAGATAAGACGTCTTATGATCGAAATAGTATGCCGCAAGCTCGAGACAGTATGTCGAGTGATCGAGATAATTTTATCTTTTGATTGTCTTAGATTGAGTTTCATAGCTAAATGTTTGGTTTGAGAATTGATATGTTACCACATAATAAAATCATTCAATCAAGAATTGAATGCTATCTTTGTGCGTTTATACGTGTGTAAATCATATTTAGACTTCTTGCAGATCCATGTATCTTGGATAATTTGCATGAAGTCCAATATGGTTTATACCCTATAAACGCTCAAAAATAGCATTCAATTCTTATATTTACATTTTAACCATAAGCTTGCTAAAACAATTAGCTTCTTGCTTTATTACGCATCTGAACTCAAAATCGTGTTTATTTGCCAACAAGGCACGCAAAACTAAAATCTATTTCCAAATCTAGAGCGTCATCTTTTCTAATCCTCAACATGGTTCGACAGAACGTATATAATTTTAAGATCTCGTCTGAGTTTAATTTTAGGCAGAATTGAATCTAACAATTTTAAGATTTTCTTTTATATAAACAAAGAAGGATTTTACCGTGTATTGTCTTGTCGTCTGGAACACGTTTCGCAAAATGACCTAATTGCTAATCCGGCTTACTCTCTCGTATTTAAAACCGCAGCTTATTCCAGATTCGTGCCCTTCCCTGGTGTAATTCGAACGTTTTAGAATGGAAATAAGATTTTAGATTTGTGGGAAAACGTGGACGTTCTCAGTATTGAAATATGTATTTGAATAAATTTTGTTTGTCCCTTGAAAGATTCAATAAGACTTAAATGAGAAACTTTAAGAAAAAATACTTTTTGTAATTAATTTTAAGAGCTAAGACGGAAACGTCTGAAATACTCTGGAGACAGAGGGGGCAACCTGGACTGTCTTCTAAACGAACGCTTGTATTTTAATATACAAATGAGAACAGAATACTTTTGTTATGCAAATTGCCTAGTAAGAGATTAACATCGAAACAAATCCCGTAATGAATAAGAATATTCATTTATTCATATTACATACAGATGAAGTAAACTATTAAATACGCAGTTGGAGTACGAACAGACATGAAAGTTATGTTAAATACAACTGATTTAGAATGCAAACCGAAAGATGGCTCACATGTGTGCAAAGGAGTGACATTACTCGATTATCATAAATATTTCAATAAAGAAGTGAACCGGCATAAAATAGTTATTGTAGATAACAAAAGCAGCTAAATAACGAACGATTACTGAAGTCTGGAGTGATACCGTTTAATTATATCTTCTTAAACACTAGAAGCTACATGTACAATGTTCTTGTGGTTGTGAAATAAATACCTTAAAAGCTGGACAATGTGCTTGCTGGACAATGTGTTTGTAAATAGTCATACTTACTTAAAATTTAAAGCAGAAATGAAAGCCTCACAGAGTTGTGTGCCGTTGATTTGTCAATCTGACATATTTCACTATGTTTTCACTATTTCATTTCTTTTCTAACCATAATCTTATTGACAAAGAACATGTATACCAGTACCTATATAGGGCCTCGTAAGAATTCAGTTATGGACCAGTTGTGAAACGAATATTTAAAGTTTCTCGCCTTCTGTTCATAACAAATGCCAAATTTTACTATGTTTAAACATCAGTATCTGCTTTTCTTCGTTTATCCTTACAATATTTAAACACAGAATGTTTATACGTTGATATAAGTCAGGGGATCAGTTTATTTAGTCTAGAGTTATGTGCTCTTGGTTGCACTGGAATACTTATCGTATTGAGATAAGATGTGAACTCTAGTAAAACATTAACCAGGTTGTATTATAGATTTATCGAGAGTTATATGCCCTTGATTTAGAGAGAAAAACAATCTTATACGTATTTACTCCACAATTACCACTTCTTCATCAATGTTAATATGGTTTTGAAAGCTTATGCAAATCTCATCAGTAACAATTTATCAAGACTATTTACTGGGTACTATAAGCACTTCATTTACCAATAATTATTGTGTAACTTAATGTGCTGTAAAGCTTATATCACGGCAAATGAATATATCAAACTTTGTATGTTAATTAATATAATATCGATGTTTGTATGTTGTACTTAAGTTCTTATTTTTAGTGTTTATTTGGTTTACCGTCGCACCGACAAAGTTTATGTCAAATGACGACTTTCCAGCTTTGATAGTGGATGAAGACCCCAGGTGCCCCTTTCTGAGCACTATTTCATCAGGGGCGGGCACCTGGGTACAACCATCAACCTTCCGTATGCGAGTTTGGATGGCTTCCTCACATGAAGAATTCAATGCCCCGAGTAAGGTTCGAACTCACATCGGTGAGGGGCAAGTCTTACGTTGAGTCTCTGTGACCTTAACCATGACTTTGTCGTCAAGAGCAAAAGTACTCAGATGAGCGATGTTGGGTGACCAACACCCTCTTGTGATACTCAAACACAGTCCACTCTATAAAATATGATATATTAAAACACGTTTCTGCAACATGTATGCATAAACAACAATATAAAGCCTATAACTTAATATATTTGTTTTATCGACCACTACTGTTTAGCATAGAACAATATGAAAATCTACTGACCCTCCACAAAAACATAAAGGGTCACCACGTGACCGCATTTTATTCAATGAAAATGTTATAATATTAAAACTGTTTGGGTGTACTGGCATAAGTTAGAAAACAACACAACCGATAAGAATAATAATTATTATTATACCAGATTTATATAGCGCCCATTTCATGATCAATTTCACGTTCAAAGGCGCTTTACATACATGTAGTTCAAATGAGCAATAAATTCATCCTCTACTAGTACAGACACAGAGCGATCTGACCAGAGGGACAGAGTGAGACAAAGCCCCGGAGACAGAGAGATCAGAAATCAGATACAGACTAACTGTCCGGCTAACTTAGCCTAGCTCGTTGCGAATAGACAGTCTGGTTCTTTAACGTGCCCAGTGTATAGCACTGTTACACGCAAGGATTGCCTGGGTTCCTGACCAGTACACTAGTTGGGTGGGAAACACTGAAAAGCGTTTCTGAAAATTCCCGAGTAGCTGTCGGGGATCGAACCCCCGACCTCAGGATTGGAAGGCCAGTGTGCAAACCACTGAGCTATCCGTCCACCTAATAATCTCTTGTCTCAATTGTTGTCGTTTTATAATATAACAAATGGTCAGACTTGAGAAGATAAAAGTAATGTTATCACAGTAAAATGACATTTGGCCTAAATTAAAATATTGTCAATTAAAAAAATATATATGCTGTAACTCGAATAATGTCGGAGTATCGTACAAGTAAAGGTTTGTACTTTTTTAGCTGAATTTATTATAGTTACTTTTAATTTTAACTGCACTGCAACATTTCATGTACTCAATTATAGTAATGACGAATCAAGCAAACTATGTTTGTGAATCTGATGTTATTCATGAGGTAATGATTTTTGGGTTTATATATTTCAGGCAATACTATTGTCAGTTGAATAATTCTCAGTTTGTCTGGTACATGTACGGCACAAATGGACTGTAATTGTTGTTGACCAATCAAAACGTTATCAATTGTCTGTGAATGAGTAATACAATCCCTTCTGGTATAATTGAATATATATTGGATATGTCGGTGTCTATAACGCAACAAAGAATTGGTATCAAAGACATTGTGCGGTCACTGGACGCTGATAATAGCGTCAAGTTTAGTAAAGCAGCGCGAAACAGTCATCTTATCTGATTTGGTTGCTTATATCTGTCATTCTCGCTAGAAATGAATTATTTCGTTGTGTTATAGCTGGAACAACTGATACGTATAAGACCTTCCTGGTTATAGGAAATGAAGGTAAACTACTTCCTGACTGACTCATTATTGGGCATGCACTTTGCTTACTCATCGTCCTGCATAACAAGATTGCAAAGTAACTGTATATTCATTAGTTGATAAACTATTCCTTCATTGCCTTATGCATTTAAACTGATCGTGTGGGGTATCAATTCAAACTCGGCCGCTCTAGCCAAGTGGCTAAGGTCGCTTAGAATCACTTGCTCTTGAGTAGTGGGTGTGAAACCTGCTTGGAATGTTAAATGCTTCATGTGAGAAAGCCATCCAGATGGTTTAAGAAAGGTCAGGTGTCTGCCCGCGATATAATAATTCCCGCTGGGGCAGCATCATCTGAAGTGGAAAAGTCGCCATATTACCTAACTTGTGTTGGCGCGACTATATACCAAAGAAAAACAAAACAAAACAAAACAAAAAAGAGATAATAATTCAAGATATTTATGAATGTAATCAAAACATAAGATAATGGCCAAGAGAAATTTGTTCTGTAGTATTTGATTCATAAATATGTACCCGAATTATTTCTGTAAGATATTATCTGTGTTACTCGTGCATATTTTATTTCTGTAACAACTATCTACAGATACCTAACCGGCTAGATTGTGTTCTGGAGCGGCCGGCCGTGCATAAACTCGCTATACGATGGGTATCGGGTGTATTCCTCTACACCTTAATGTTACAATGTAGAAATGTGTGATACCTTAATTTGCTTCTAGCGGATCAAATTCATTCTTTCAATATGGCATAAATAATACAGCCAATCTCATTTTTGTCATCCATTAATTGAGGAACGTATATGTTTATTGTAATGAAATCGAGTTGAATACAGTTACCATTGAGACAAATCCCCGAGATTCCATTTAGATGGTAATTTAAGATTTGTTTTGTATTGCGTTAAGAGTTTTTAACAACAGTGTCAGTGTGGCAACGTTAAATGTCGCAACGCCGCTAAATGTCGCAACCACCGTTAAATGTCGCAAGGTTGACGTTAAATGTCGCAACCACCGCTAAATGTCGCAAAACCGTCTGCCGCTAAATGTCGCACCTTTAACGTTAAATGCCGCCAAAAATTTGCCCACCGTTATATGTCGCAACACCAACGCCAAATGTCGCACTTCCAATTTGACACTATGATTATCAATTCTTTGTGTATATTTACTTTTTTGAGGGAAGAAAAATTAACAGGTTCATGTAATACAAATATAGTGTTGTTTGTTTGTGGGGGTTGGGTATGGGTGGGGAACGGGGTGAATAACGACACAGAAATCGAAGACACAACATTATGGACAGAATGGCTAAAATGCAGTTTTAGCCGTTTTTAAATGCAAATGGAAGCAAGATGCCATTGAATTACTTTAAATATTTTTGTATCATCATTTTTTTTATGCCCCCGAAGGGAGGCATATAGTTTTTGAACCGTCTGTCAGTCTGTCGGTCTGTCGGTCTGTCAGTCTGTCCGCAATTTTCGTGTCCGGTCCATATCTTTGTCATCCATGGATGGATTTTCAAATAACTTGGCATGAATGTGTACCACAGTAAGACGACGTGTCGCGCGAAAGACCCAGGTCCGTAGCTCAAAGGTCAAGGTCACACTTAGACGTTAAAGGTCATTTTTCATGATAGTTGGGCGTGTCCGGTCCATATCTTTGTCATCCATGGATGGATTTTCAAATAACTTGGCATGAATGTGTACCACAGTAAGACGACGTGTCGCGTGCAAGACCCAGGTCCGTAGCTCAAAGGTCAAGGTCACACTTAGACGTTAAAGGTCATTTTTCATGATAGTGCATTCGTGTCCGGTCCATATCTTTGTCATCCATGGATGGATTTTCAAATAACTTGGCATAAATGTGTACCACAGTAAGACGACGTGTCGTGCGCAAGACCCAGGTCCGTAGCTCAAAGGTCAAGGTCACACTTAGACGTTAAAGGTCATATTTCAACATAGTGCATTGATGGGCGTGTCCGGTCCATATCTTTGTCATTCATGCTTGGATTTTAAAAATATTGGGCATGGATGTGTACCACAGTAAGACGACGTGTCGCGCGCAAGACCCAGGTCCGTAGGTCAAAGGTCCTAAACTCTAACATTGGCCATAACTATTCATTCAAAGTGCCATCGGGGGCATGTGTCATCCTATGGAGACAGCTCTTGTTTTGTTATAATTTCACGTCATAACAGTGATAAAATTTGTTTCAGAGGAGAAACAGTATTGAATGTTCTTTAAAGTTTAGCAAAAAACGTGTTTTTGCTTGCATTTCATATACTAGGTTACATAGGGAAATACTATGGCTGATTTCAAATGAAATTGGAAGCAAGAAGAAATAGTGTTACATTAATAAAAATACACAAGTGGAAAGATAAGAAAATGAATTTTATGGTGGGAACAGTGATAAAATTAGATATATAAACTGAAAATAAGAATGGTCGAAACAAAATTTAATCCTTCTATATTTCAATGTAAATCATAGGTCTGTCTCTGCGGCGGCTGTTCTCGCACCCCGCTGCTGATGGCTTGATAAGACGCCTAAGAATAAAAAGTTGGGTGTGACACACATCACCAAGATAATTAATAGAAAATATAAATATTTACATTTTTGAAGTGGGGGGTGGGGGGGGGGGGGGGTTGTATGTGTGGGTAGGCGGAAAAGTTAGATAATGAGGGAAATGAGACTAAACCAAACAATTTTAAGAGACTAAAGTAAAATAATATCAAAATTCCGCTTTACCTGAAAGAATGTACAGAAGGCCACATAGGATATTTCTCGGCCATTGAAGCTTGATAGTTAGTTACCTTAAGACTTTAAATGTAAACCTCCAAACAAAGAAATAGAACCCATGGCTGATTAATAGAAAATCTTCGTTTTCTATAGCTGGTACAAAACACAGACTTCGTGTCGCGTAGTTGAACATCCTGTTGTGTAACAGGCCTGGATTGTTGCCCGAGCCGACCGCCCACCCCCCCCCCCCACCCAAACCCCACCCTTGTTGGCTTACAATTGACTTATATTCATCAAAGTTGCACCCAACTATTTTGGAAATAATATTTTCTCAAAATGTAGACCTAAAACGCCCCTGAGGCGTTTATACTTATATTTCAAAATTCACCAGGGGGAAGAACCTTTGACCCCTTAAAATGGGGTGTGGGTGGGGGGAGGGGGGGTGGTGAGTACCCCTCCAGTACCTTAAAATTAAGAAGAAAAAAAATGCACCAGAGGCAACCATTTTATACATATTTTTCAAACTTTCCCGGGGAGAGACCCCGAACCCTCGAAAATGACAGGGATAACCCCTCCCATACATCGAAATTTTGAACAAAAAATGCAATTAAAGTCCAGCATTCCATACTTATTTTTCAAAATTGTCAATGGGAAAAGACCCTTACCGCCTAAAATAAGGGGAGTGCCCCTTTAGTATGTACCTAAAAAATAGACAAAAATGCACCACAGGCAAACATTTCATACCTGTATATAAAAACTTTCCCACAAATACGGACAGAGGAACCCCATACCTACCGCACGTCGCCGGTGACGCTTTTGTTTAAAACTGGTGCTCCCCACTCCCCCACCCCCACTCCCATCCTCCATCAACAATTTCTGGCCCCCTGCCTGTTGTGTAACGAAATTCAGGTCGACTAAAGACATGCCATACAACGCGCGACAATACGGAACGCGAGCTGAATGTCTCATGAGCTAAACAGGACTCCATAGAATTACATAGTTTAGACCTGAAATAAACTAGTACTGTGGCGAGTACCACGTTAGTGCTTAAACCTTTAGATATGAAATATATAACGTATGTATGGTGCGGAACCACTGAAAAGCAAAAGTGCAGATTAGAGTGAAAGGTCAATTCAGCCCTTCCCAAATAAAGCATGCATTAACCAGTCTTGTCTCTAAATTGTGAAGACTTACCTTATTATGCTGTGCGACATTTAGCGTTGGTGTTGCGACATATAAAGGTGGGCAAATTTTTGCGACATTTAACGTTAAAGGTGTGACATTTAGCGGCAGACGATTTTGCGACATTTAGCGGTGGTTGCGACATTTAACGTCAACCTTGTGACATTTAACGGTGGTTGCGACATTTAGCGGCGTTGTGACATTTAACGTTGCCACAGACATTAACGACAAGCCATTTTAGAGTGGTAGAATCTATTTTTGATTTTCGCTGTTTTACATCGTGTTTGTCTGAGTCTTGGCCCCGATTTAATTAATATAAAATAATATCATATCTTATGAATCTAAATGGCATTTAAAATATTGACCTAAAATAACATCATGATAAAACCAACATAGTACATTTGTGACAATCATGGGTCCAGACCAGCTTGCGTATCCCCACAAACTGGTCAGGATTAATGCTGTTCGCTTTCAAAACATACTGCAACTCGAAAAAAAAAACGTTAGCGATCAGCGTGCATCCTGATCCGGATGCGCAGGCTGGTATGGATCCATGCTGGTTGCAAACGCACAATGTTGGTTTTCTCATGTTGCGGCTCATATATTGTTTATATATCAATCAATTGATACTTACAATCTGATTTATAAAATAAGCTTTGTTACAACCACATTTGTAACAAAAACCAGATTTGTAATAATTATAACATTTCTCGTTTTTATTACAAAAGTGGTTGCAAAGGTTCAACCACATTTGTAATAACCAGATTTGTAATAAAAATCGCAAACACTTTTTTTCGAGAGAGATGTGTTTTTCCACGTGATATTCAAGCTAATGCATGCGTGTTTAAGCACGTGCAGGTCGAATTGAACTGTCCTGGGCCATTTAAGAACTCCAAATGTTTTGCCTGAAATCCTAGTTCATGGACATATTTTACTTAAGAAAATTATTACATTTCTCGTTTTTATTACAAAAGTGGTTGCAAAGGTTCAACCACATTTGTAATAACCAGATTTGTAATAAAAATCGCAAACTTTTTTTTTCGGGAGATGTGTTTTCCCACGTGATATTCAAGCTTATGCATGCGTTATTAAGCACGTGCTGGTCGAATTAAACTGTCCTGGGTCATTTAAGACTCCAAATGTTTTACCTGAAATCCTTGTTCATGGACATATTATACTTAAGAAAATTATTACATTTCTCGTTTTTATTACAAAAGTGGTTGCAAAGGTTCAACCACATTTGTAATAACCAGATTTGTAATAAAAATCGCAAACTTTTCTTTTCCGGAGATGTGTTTTCCCACGTGATACTCAAGCATATGCATGCGTTATTAAGCACGTGCAGGTCGAATTAAACTGTCCTGAGTCATTTAAGACTCCAAATGTATTACCTGAAATCCCTGTTCCTGGACATATTTTACTTTAAAAAATTATTACATTTCTCGTTTTTATTACAGAAGTGGTTGCAAAGGTTCAACCACATTTGTAATAACAAGATTTGTAATAAAAATCGCAAACACTTTTTTTCGAGAGATGTGTTTTCCCACGTGATATTCAAGCTTATGCATGCGTTATTAAGCACGTGCAGGTCGAATTAAACTGTCCTGGGTCATTTAAGACTCCAAATGTTTTACCTGAAATCCTTGTTCATGGACATATTTTACTTTAAAAAATTATTACATTTCTCGTTGTTATTACAAAAGTGGTTGCAAAGGTTCAACCACATTTGTAATAACCAGATTTGTAATAAAAATCGCAAACACTTTTTTTCGAGAGATGTGTATTCCCACGTGATATTCAAGCTTATACATGCGTTATTAAGCACGTGCTGGTCGAATTAAACTATCCTGGGTCATTTTAGAACTCCAAATGTTTTGCCTGAAATCCTTGTTCATGGACATAATTATGTTACGTTAGAAAATTATTACATTTCTCATTTTTATTACAAAAGTGGTTGCAAAGGTTCAACCACTTTTGTAATAACCAGATTTGTAATAAAAACATTAACTTTTCTTTTCCGGAGATGTGTTTTCCCACGTGATATTCAAGCTTATGCATGCGTTATTAAGCACGAGCACTTCGAACTAAACGGTCATGGGTCATTTAAGACTCCAAATGTTTTACCTGAAATCCCTGTTCATGGACATATTTTACTTTAAAAAATAATTACATTTCTCGTTTTTATTACAAAAGTGGTTGCCAAGGTTCAACCACATTTGTAATAACCAGATTTGTAATAAAAATCGCAAACACTTTTTTTCGAGAAATGTGTTTTCCCACGTGATATTCAAGCTTATACGTGCGTTATTAAGAACGTGCAGGTCGAATTAAACTGTCCTGGGTCATTTTAGAACTCCAAATGTTTTACCCGAAATCCTTGTTCATGGACATATTTTATTTCAGAAAATTATTACATTTCTCGTTTTTATTACAAAAGTGGTTGCAAAGGTTCAACCACATTTGTAATAACCAGATTTGTAATAAAAATCGCAAACTTTTCTTTTCGGGAGATGTGTTTTCCCACGTGATATTCAAGCTTATGCATGCGTTATTAAGCACGTGCAGGTTGAATTGAACTCTCTTTGGTCATTAAAGTACTCCAAATGTATTACCTGAAATCTCTGTATAAATATTTGTCCTAAGACACTGAACTGGCATTTTTAAAGGTTCTAGCTTGATGGAAGATGTCGGAAAATAGTTATGAATCTGGTCCAGAAATTCTGATGTATATTTATCTTTTCAAACAAATTTTACATGCCAAAGGCCTGTAAACAAAAGCCATTTCATATCAGCAGGTTTTAGGGGATTCGTTATGTAAGCTAATTCGTACCTATATATCACACATGCGCAAAATAATTTCTGTAGGTACTAATTCCTCAAAATTTCATAAATACCATCTACTTTTAATTCTTAATGACCCTAATCCCGTTGTAAACAGTTGTCGTCTTGGGGTATTCAAGATCATCTTTAGTGAAAGGTCGTTTTTGCATTAAGCCTATACTCTTACAGCTTACCTGACACATGGACATAGACACTAACACCAATGGCAAATATTGGACTTCAGCAGAATCATTTGATATAGGAAATAATCAAATAACAAGCTTATTAAGATTTAGCTAAATGTATTAGGTCTATATCCTTTAGACCCTTTAAAGACACATGCTCACAAATAACGCAAAATTACACAACAAGTATCGTAGTATCGTAAGCAGGCATGAAATAAGGCACAATGCTACAAAATCAGGGTTACAACATAGCCTTTAGTATCAGTCAAGTCAGTGTCTTTGACTTTAATGTCCCCAACACCAAACGTCTTCTACGATTCACGTGCTGAGTCAAAGCAGGCGACAGATGCAAATAGTTACAGACACACACACACGAACATTTACACACACGCATACGAACGCGCACACGCACACGCACAACATGGCTGGTAGAAATATACATAAGAGTTTAACAATACTTTAATATGTAACAAAATCTAACTTAAAATGTGGCATAAATATGTAAAAAGAAAAAAAAACTCATAACAGAGTTGTGGGGGAAATCATTACTAGTGTAAAGTGTTATAGTAGAGATCCAATTTCAGTTTCCAGTCAATACCTTTGAAAGTTACTGATAAATTGAACTTTATATAAAACTGTACCATAAAGGTTGTCGGTGCAAACGAAGCATAACTCTCTATTCTATTAGGGGTTATGGAGATTGTTTCTACTAGTGTAATCTTTGATATTAAAGAAATATTTTAAGTTTCAAATCAATAGCTTTCAAAGTAACAGAGATGCCATAAACAATAACTTTAATCTAAAAATTCTAAGTATAACACTTTACACTAGTAATGATTTCCCCCACAACTCTGTTATGAGATTTTTTTTCTTTTTATATATTTATTTCTGCCAGGTTATGCGTGTGCGTGTGCGCGTTCGTGTGCGTGTGTGTAAATGTTCGTGTGTATGTGTGTCTGTAACTATTTGCATCTGTCGCCTGCTTTGACTCAGCACGTGAATCGTGGAAGACGTTAGGTGTTGGGGTCATTAGAGTCAAAGACACTGACTTCACTGATACTAAAAGCTATGTTGTAACCCTGATTTTGTAGCATTGTCCCTTACTTCATGCCTGTTTACGATACTACGATACTTGTTGTGTAATTTTGCGTTATTTGTGAGCATGTGTCTTTAAAGGGTCTAAAGGATATAGACCTAATACATTTAGCTAAATCTTAATAAGCTTGTTATTTGATTATTTCCTATATCAAATGATTCTGCTAAAGTCCAATATTTGCCATTGGTGTTAGTGTCTATGTCCATGTGTCAGGTAAGCTGTAAGAGTATAGGCTTAATGCAAAAACGACCTTTCACTAAAAATGATCTTGAATACCCCAAGACGACAACTGTTTACAACGGGATTAGGGTCATTAAGAATTAAAAGTAGATGGTATTTATGAAATTTTGAGGAATTAGTACCTACAGAAATTATTTTGCGCATGTGTGATATATAGGTACGAATTAGCTTACATAAAGAATCCCCTAAAACCTGCTGATATGAAATGGCTTTTGTTTACAGGCCTTTTGGCATGTAAAATTTGTTTGAAAAGATAAATATACATCAGAATTTCTGGACCAGATTCATAACTATTTTCCGACATCTTCCATCAAGCTAGAACCTTTAAAAATGCCAGTTCAGTGTCTTAGGACAAATATTTATACAGAGATTTCAGGTAATACATTTGGAGTACTTAAATGACCCAAGAGAGTTCAATTCAACCTGCACGTGCTTAATAACGCATGCATAAGCTTGAATATCACGTGGGAAAACACATCTCCCGAAAAGAAAAGTTTGCGATTTTTATTACAAATCTGGTTATTACAAATGTGGTTGAACCTTTGCAACCACTTTTGTAATAAAAACGAGAAATGTAATAATTTTCTGAAATAAAATATGTCCATGAACAAGGATTTCGGGTAAAACATTTGGAGTTCTAAAATGACCCAGGACAGTTTAATTCGACCTGCACGTTCTTAATAACGCACGTATAAGCTTGAATATCACGTGGGAAAACACATCTCTCGAAAAAAAGTGTTTGCGATTTTTATTACAAATCTGGTTATTACAAATGTGGTTGAACCTTGGCAACCACTTTTGTAATAAAAACGAGAAATGTAATAATTTTTTTAAGTAAAATATGTCCATGAACAGGGATTTCAGGTAAAACATTTCGAGTCTTAAATTACCCATGACCGTTTAGTTCGAAGTGCACGTGCTTAATAACGCATGCATAAGCTTGAATATCACGTGGAAAAACACATCTCCGGAAAAGAAAAGTTTATGTTTTTATTACAAATCTGGTTATTACAAATGTGGTTGAACCTTTGCAACCACTTTTATAATAAAAACGAGAAATGTAATAATTTTCTAAAGTAATATAATTATGTCCATGAACAAGGATTTCAGGCAAAACATTTGGAGTTCTAAAATGACCCAGGACAGTTTAATTCGACCTGCACGTGCTTAATAACGCATGTATAAGCTTGAATATCACGTGGGAATACACATCTCTCGAAAAAAAGTGTTTGCGATTTTTATTACAAATCTGGTTATTACAAATGTGGTTGAACCTTTGCAACCACTTCTGTAATAAAAACGAGAAATGTAATATTTTTTTAAAGTAAAATATGTCCATGAACAGGGATTTCAGGTAAAACATTTCGAGTCTTAAATGACCCAGGACAGTTTAATTCGACCAGCACGTGCTTAATAACGCATGCATAAGCTTGAATATCACGTGGGAAAACACATCTCTCGAAAAAAAGTGTTTGCGATTTTTATTACAAATCTGGTTATTACAAATGTGGTTGAACCTTTGCAACCACTTCTGTAATAAAAACGAGAAATATAATAATTTTTTAAAGTAAAATATGTCCAGGAACAGGGATTTCAGGTAAAACATTTGGAGTCTTAAATGACTCAGGACAGTTTAATTCGACCTGCTCGTGCTTAATAACGCATGCATAAGCTTGAATATCACGTGGGAAAACACATCTCCGGAAAAGAAACGTTTGCGATTTTTATTACAAATCTGGTTATTACAAATGTGGTTGAACCTTTGCAACCACTTTTGTAATAAAAACGAGAAATGTAATAATTTTCTGAAATAAAATATGTCCATGAACAAGGATTTCAGGTAAAACATTTGGAGTCTTAAATGACCCATGACAGTTTAATTCGACCAGCACGTGCTTAATAACGCATGCATAAGCTTGAATATCACGTGGGAAAACACACCTCCCGAAAAAAAAAGTTTGCGATTTTTATTACAAATCTGGTTATTACAAATGTGGTTGAACCTTTGCAACCACTTTTGTAATAAAAACGAGAAATGTAATAATTTTCTTAAGTAAAATATGTCCATGAACAAGGATTTCAGGTAAAACATTTGGAGTTCTTAAATGACCCAGGACAGTTCAATTCGACCTGCACGTGCTTAAACACGCATGCATTAGCTTGAATATCACGTGGAAAAACACATCTCTCGAAAAAATAAGTTTGCGATTTTTATTACAAATCTGGTTATTACAAATGTGGTTGAACCTTTGCAACCACTTTTGTAATAAAAACGAGAATTGTTATAATTATTACAAATCTGGTTTTTATTACAAATGTGGTTGTAACTAAGCCTTCAAAAAAAACAAATTAACCTACTGGATGACTTAAAAATGTACATTCTACTCTTCACAATCTCCACTTGACTCTTTAAGAAGGGCAACAAGTGCCTTTCATTGTGTGGACTAGGATGAAGTATCTGTAAGGGTAATTAGTAAACAATGAACACTTAATAAAGTTTTAGTTTCACAAGATGATTGTTAGATGATTCAAGCACTTACGTGTCTTCGAAGAAACGAGGACATTTAAGATTTCTTAATACGTAGAAGATAATATGAGCCGTGCCATGAGAAAACCAACATCCGCGCAGTCTGGTCAGGATCCATGCTGTTCGCTAACAGTTTCTCTAATTGTTATAGGCTTTGAAAGCTAACAGCATGGATCCTGACCAGACTGCGCGGATGCGCAGGCTGGTCTGGACCCATGCTGGTCGCAAACCCACTATGCTGGTTTTCTCATGGCACGGCTCATATCATAATAAGTGGCTGTTGTTTAAGGTAGTTAACTCGAAATGTAAATCGACAGTTTCCGTAAATTTCGGAATCCTTTGGTTATTATGGGAAAAATGGTTTATAAAACGTTCGAAGGATGTCGATATTCTATATGGCTGATTTTAATCACGCACAAAATTGTCCATTGTCATGTCGGGTCCACAGCCTTAAAAGAAAGAAAGAAAGAAAGAAGAAGAAAAAACTAACGGGACATTTAAAGCAGGATAACAATATTTTCACTAGATGACAGGTCAAGTGTTTTCCTTGTCACAATGAAAATGTGGGGGAATTCCCTAGATAACTGTAAGTACAAGTCATTTTTACGTCTTTTTTTGTAGCGATGCGCAATAAATGGAACAGTAATTATAGTGTATTATTGCTGGAAGTGACAGCACATTAAGAATTGGACTTTACATCCAAAAACACAGTTTTGTGTGGAACCATGTTATCTATTACATATTTTCACTTTAATAACAACAACAGCAATAATAATAGCAACAACAACAGCAACAACAACAGCAACAACGACGACAACAACAACAACAACAATAATAATAATGATAATGATAATGATAATAATAATGATGATGATGATGATGATGATGATGATGAAAATATTGACGATGATGATGATGATGATGATGATGATGATATCAATAATAAAAGGGTATCTAACACGATATCCAATATGACTGATTTTTCATGATGTTTTATGATGTGATGTTTAATTAAATTCTAAAGCCTTTTTAAAGAAAAAATATTAGACACATTCAATCATCTATCAGGGCCTAAAATATGTCATATTTTAGCTTAACACTGTGAAATCACTAATATTCGTGGGGATTAGTTTTCGTGGTTGAGTCAATCCGTAAAATTTAATCCAAATGATCCAAATAACCAAGAGAAAATTCCATTCAAAAATGATGATGAAAATAATGATGATGATGATGAAAATAATGATGATGATGATAATATTAATAAAAAAAGGTATCTAACACGATATCCAATATGACTGATTTTTAATGATATTTAATGAATTATGTTCAAAAGCTGAAATCTAAAAATTCATTTCCTCAAGAATTGCAGTTTTGACCCAAACCACGAAATTTCATGCCAACGAAACTAAACGATTTTACATTAGTATCTCATACGGAATATTAACTGCATGCACATTATACAGTGCATGAAGCTTCAGCAAACGGGAAATTCTCATTTTCAGGTAGATACAGTACTGATCTTTAAGCTCAAGGGCATCTAAAAGTTTTCGAGAGTATCGAACTTAGTTTGAAGCTGTGCCTAATCTTGTTTCCACTAGAACAATGAGATACCAAATTTTAAGCTTTACTGCCTATAAAATACGTCTTGATTTTACGTTTGATTATGGTGTTACAAGAAACTCCAAAGGCTATCTTCCTTTTTTTTAATTTGAACAAGTTCATAATATTTATACAAACAGAAATATACGCATGAAATAGAATGATTAAAAGCTCTGTATAGAGAAATACGCACATATATATATAGTGAAAATATTGCGCGATTATACGAATAACTGTAATTTGGATTGTGGCAACGTTAAATGTCGATGCGTATGTATGGTGCGGAACCACTGAAAAGCAAACGTGCAGATTAGAGTGAAAGGTCAATTCAGCCCTTCCCAAATAAAGCATGCATTAACCAGTCTTATCTCTAAATTGTGAAGACTTACCTTATTATGCTGTGCGACATTTAGCGTTGGTGTTGCGACATATAAAGGTGGGCAAATTTTTGCGACATTTAACGTTAAAGGTGCGACATTTAGCGGCAGACGGTTTTGCGACATTTAGCGGTGGTTGCGACATTTAACGTCAACCTTGCGACATTTAACGGTGGTTGCGACATTTAGCGGCGTTGCGACATTTAACGTTGCCACAGTCAGCTGTTCTGTTCGCAAGAGATCTGGTATGTATAGAATTTTTAGAAGGCCTGCTGATATTATTTATCCTGACTCTCCACGTATATATGTGGGGTCAGTATGATGAATATTAGCGTATTTCGCATTTGTAATATTGACCCCATATTTTTTGTGGAGGGTCACTAAATATCCCAATGATTTATAATACATACCTCTACTTGAAGGAACTTTGTCACAGAATTTAATATCTACCTTAATTTTTTTTAAAAATCTTAACTTGTGCAGTGACAGATGGTTATACCAATTAATGCCGCACATAAAATGCCATTTAATCATACTTAATAATTTTAAGAATTATACAAAGACTCAGCAGGTTCGGTTAGATTTACCGGAAGCACACAATTAAAGAGCCATACATTGCAAAAAGGTCCTCAACAAAATGAAACTGTATTGATCATGTAAATACTGGAAGTGTTTTGCGTAGCATAGTTGTTGGTAACTGAGTATTCGATTTCTACACGTCCTTAATAGATTCTACATAATAAATGAATTTCATACCCGAACTGAAATTAATAAAAACCACCCTTCGTATCGTGTACTTACATGTTTGCATTCTTATTCCTACACATTGTTTTAACTGGTCCCAGCTTTGCACATTATATTCTCAAAATCGACAAAATTGTCAACCAGCCTTTTGGATTATCGTGACCTTATGGTACATGCAAATATGATGCCTTTGTTAATTCTGTAGATACACACTGCAGCAAAGTAGTTTTCTGTTGTGTTTAAGCGTGTTTTGAGTGAAAAGAAACCATTAATACAGAGTGTCATATATACCCGACAGTTCCTTTCATTCCCTTTACTAAAAAATTACATCTAGGTCGAAGACACATTACGTGGTGGGCCGGTGGTCTAGTGGTAACACGCTTGACTGCCAATCCTGAGGTCCGGGGTTCAAATCCTATTCTCTTGAGTTTCTCCCACCTAACTAAGAACCTGTACTGGTTCTTCCCAGGAAAGGCAGCTTTGCGTGTATCGGTGCTATACACCGGGCAAGTTAAAGAACCAGACTTTCTATTTGCAAAAGCTAGGCTAAGTTAGCCGGACAGGCCTGCATCTAAAAAGAATTTCTCTCTGTCTGTTCTGGGGCTTTATCTCACTCTGTCCCTCTGGTCAGATCGCTCTGTGTCTGTGCTAGTAGAGGATGAATTTCGCGCCCTGTGTGGCTGCGTTTGCTGTTTGTAAAGCGCTTTTGAACATGTTTATCATGAAAAGGGCCTATATAAATCTGGTATTATAATAATAATAATAATAATAATAATAATGATGATGATGATGATGATGATGATGTTGATGATTTCAGAATTTCGCATATAAAGTATATCAAGTAATGCCTTTCGATACGATTTTGGTGCTATTCATGAGTTAATGCAGTACTGTTGGTTTTATATTTTCTTTTTAATAATTGTCAAATAGATTAAATTTCTGTATGTTCAGTGCACTTTTGTATCCTAATTTTGCAATATTTCGTTAAGTTTGTGCGGCACGAATGGGTTATAATTTGTGTTGATCACTCAAAATCTAAACACAAATACTCCGAACTCCGTAATGAATTTGTTTTCTATATGATACGTTATTGTTGCAACTTTAAGCAACGTCGAGTTTTTTCTTCCTAGTTGAGATTAAAGATACTGGATATTGTTTAGGTCAACGCTGATTATAGCCCCGTGAAAAGTAAATCAAGGAAATGTGGCAGCTAATCTTATTTTGTTGCACATTTCTGTCATTCTAGTCCCTACTCAAAGATTGTTGTAAATAGGTATTTGTCTTCCTGGTCAGACACTCGCGTCAATCTGTAATTATTAGACGTGAACATAGTTTACTGGTCATCTAACGTGACAAGACTGAAAAATGGCTGTCTGAATAAATAGCACTACGTTCCAACCTTTAGTTATATTTACAAGCTATTGCAGCATCGATCATTGTCTTTATAGGATGAATGCAAATAAATCGTAAAATGGTTGCACAGACAATAGCTTTTTTTTCTGGTATCAGGAGTACACTCCATATATTACATTTCTGCATGTAAGCTATTATGCATGTTACAGTCATACACATCACGTACTGTTGAAGCCATCATAAAATACTTAAGCAATCAGTTCCAGCATTATTCACTCTGCTAACACCCAAGAAAATCAAGTTACAAAAAGAAACAAAATAACTTTATTGTCTTAGCCTTTCGAAACGTGTGTGATAGTTAATCAATTTCTAGTAAAAAAGAAGAACGTTTTTTCTGTTCTGCATTTGTTTCTTATTGTCACCATTTCTTGTGACAAGTTTTTCAAAATTCTGTTTGTAAGTTGTAAAGGTATTGTCCGGCTAAATTTTAAAAATCCAGTGCTAAAAGGAGATGTTGAAAAAAATCTTTTCAAAATGGAGTTACGTTTTTTCGCTCTTCACTTTCTCTTGTATTGATTAAGTACAAAATGGGAGATGATTAGGAAAACTATACAAGATACAGTTATGGTTCTTTGACTCTGCATTTGCTTCCATTTTACACAAATTTATAAAGTTCTTCAGAGGTTTTAGATATGAAAAACGTATCACAGACGGACTTCATTTCTATGTCCCTGTCATGCATTCGCGGCGGGGCTATACAACACAAGAAATGAGCCGCACCATGAGAAAACCAACATAGTGCATTTGCGACCAGCACGGATCCAGACCAGCCTGCGCATCCGAGCAGTCTGATCAGGACCATGCTGTTCGCTTTAAAAGCCCTATTGATTACAGAAACCGTATCCTGGAAACAGCTGATCCTGAACAGACTGCGCTGTTGCGCAGGCTGGTCTGAGGATCCTGTGGCGCAAATGCACTATGTTGGTATTCTCATTGTTGCGCTCAAATTAAGAATCATATTCATAAAAATATCTGCCCAAGCAAGTAAAGAGAATTCACGTATTCCCTTTTTCTCTATTCCTGAAAATACGAATGGAAGAGAAAAGTGCATTGTTCAACAAGGTTTTGTCAATGTATGGCAATGTCATGACTGAGACATAAGACAGAAACTTCATCCTGTTGAAATGACAGAAACATCATCTTGTTGAAATGACAGAAACATCATCCAGTTGAAATGACAGAAACCCCATCCTGTTGAAATGACAGAAACCACATCCTGTTGAAATGACAGAAGCATCATCCTGTTGAAATGACAGAAACATCATCCTGTTGAAATGACAGAAACCACATCCTGTTGAAATGACAGAAACATCATCCTGTTGAAATGACAGAAACATCATCCTGTTGAAATGACAGAAACATCATCTTGTTGAAATGACAGAAAATCGGAATCCCTCCTTGTTGAAATGACAGAAACATCACTAATCCTCTGTTGAAATGACAGAAAAACATCCATCTTGTTGAAATACAGAACACATCCTGTTGAAATGACAGAAACATCATCCTGTGGTGAAATGACAGAAACATCATCCTGTTTGAAATGACAGAAACATCATCCTGTTGAAATGACAGAAACATCATCCTGTTGAAATGACAGAAACCTCATCCTGTTGAAATGACAGAAACATCATCTTGTTGAAATGACAGAAACATCATCTTGTTGAAATGACAGAAACATCATCCTGTTGAAATGACAGAAACATCATCTTGTTGAAATGACAGAAACATCATCCTGTTGAAATGACAGAAACATCATCCTGTTGAAATGACAGAAGCATCATCTTGTTGAAGTGACAGAAACATCATCCTGTTGAAATGACAGAAGCATCATCCTGTTGAAATGACAGAAACATCATCTTGTTGAAATGACAGTTGTAGAATATCTGTCTTCAGGAGCGGTGAGTTGTATCATTTTGGTGAACGATATCTTTACAGAAGTGCAAAACATATTCTTGTTAATAGTCACGAGAATGTATTTTTTCATCATACTCTGTGGTATCTATTGTGTCTTCAGGATATATCTTCCTGTTTCGATCCTTTCGTCTTTGTCTTGATTCATTGTTAACAACTTGTGAACCATATACACTTGCTGTACTTCCTAAAATATACGCACAAAGCTGTTATATTCTTATGAAAGAATTATTAATAAAGTATATATAAGGTACCAGCACTTTGTTTAGTATTGTTTTGGTATCTTAAAAATCGTTAGATTTCGACACATGAACTGTAATTAAATGGTAGTTAAGATACGCATGCGCTCTCATCAGCATGATTTTTTAATGATAAGGAATCTAGCTCTCTTAGAAGTAAATGAACACTACCTTTTTTAGTCTTTCTTTCAAGATCCTTAACCTTTTCGCGATCTTCCTGTTGCCTTTTATTTGGCTGCATTCTAGAGTGAGCTGGCGTTGCCAGGGAAACACTGGTGAGCGGTATCGAACCCAATGTTACCTCTAGTGGTACTGAAAGTTTTGGCTTAGAATTCCCACTTGGTATAATATCCATCTGATAATAATGGAAAAAAGTCAATTATTGGTATTAGATGAAAGTGAATATAACTTATCATCGTAAAGTACCTGTACGATAATTACTATTAAATTGCGAAAATGGTGTTCTTTAAAAATTGTCGAGTTTCAAGAATGTTACCTTTCTTTCAGTCGTTTCAGAAAAAAGACAAACAAAAACATGGAAAAGGACTGTAATTTTTAGAATTACATGTAACAGTGTTTTGAAATTACATCTAACAATTATTTGAGTCGCACCATGAGAAAACCAACATAGTGCAGTTGCGACCAGCACTGATCCAGACCAGCCTGCACATCCATGCAGTCTGGTCAGGGTCAATGCTGTTAACTTTCAAAGCCTATTGCAATTAGAGAAACCGTTAGCGAACAGCATGGATCCTGACCAGACTGCGCAAATGCACTATGTTGGTTTTCTCATGGTGCGGCTCATTTGTGTTTTACACTGTTTTAACTTAAGTTCTTTTAAGCCTTATATTATTTAAAGACACTTTAAATATACCTCTAGCATATATCTTATTCCAAATATTTTGCTGGCTGTAACGTTAAATATTTGTTGACGAGGCACTTTCAGTGGTATGTCCGGCCATTCCGTCGTTGAACTGGGTTTCACAGGGCCCCTAACTACCTGACCGAGCACATCACGATGTTTGTGGAACTTATTCTGTGTACGGTAGCCCCGTTCCTGCATGTATACGTTTAGTAATAGAAACTTTTTATCAAGTTTCAAGTGTTACAGTACTGATACAGTCAGTAAAACTATTTAACCATTTACAAACTAGGTTGTTCCGTTTAAAAATCTAGAAATGTAAGTAACAGAAGCTGTTTTTATAGAATTATCTTTATGTTGTACTGGGCATTATTTTAACATATAGTCTCGATAACCAGATAATTTTTTCACGAAAACGTTCTCCTAAATTCATAAAAGTTCATTGAATTTTTCGCGAAAAGTATTGTTTTTTCTCGAAAGTTCATAAAATTTTCATAGATTATCGTATGCAGAAATATGCCACCATAATAGTACGCTATGGATATCTTTATTTTCTTGCTGCAGGTAATGGGAACTCACTACGAAAATCACGTACTAAATATCGTAACAGTAAGTTATCTCCCATGAGCTAAAGACCGAAGATTTTGCCGAATGTTTCAGAATGTTACGCACCTGGTACAATGTAAACTTTACAGTTTGAATTGTCCTATTTGAACAGTTTTCTATATCCGCTTGTATATGAATAGTTTCTCCAGGCGTGTAACCGGACCTCGGTAGTCGGAGAAAAGCAACCAGCGGCGGAGATGTACAACACCAACAACAAAAGCTTGTGGTTTTCTGGGAATGCATTGGTAGCTGGAAGATTTGAATAAACATCTCAAAGCATATGGCTGGTCAATCTGATAATTCTCTCGCATTCACATAAACAAAATAAATCTACAGCAAAGCAAGACGTAAAGCACCAATATATCACAATCAAACATGGAAATAAATAATTTTGTGAATATGTCTTCAAACTATCTTGTTCAGTTAGACAGTAATACTCTCCTTACTGTTTCAATAAAATATCAATTTAAATTGACACGGTACCCCATAAGCATAATCAGGAATTAGAATTGATCTAAATTTGTGGAACTGGGAAAATGTGGCAGTTATGATAACTTACGACTGAATATTAAGAATTCGTCTGCTATCTGTTAGGTAAGACTGAAATAATGCTAACTTACAGTAACATCCGGAAGAATAAGTTGGTTTAGATCTATTGGGTCTACTATGAGGATATCTTGTCTGTCTTGTATATCATGGTTAGTATTCGTATCTTGTTTCAGTCGGACTTCCAGGAAGTACTCTATCTGACACAGGCTGTCTTCGTAGTTGTCAGGTAGTGGCGGCACCAGTTGGAACTTGAACGGAAACTTGTGGACTTCGGCGGGAATCAAACCTGTGACGTATAATTTAGATCATCTTAACGGTTTTGGAATAAATATGTATAGGTTAGTGTTTATTAATGTGTATTTACAAAGTTTAATCAGCTACGAGCGGCTCAGCCGCGAGGCTGATTAAGTTTTGCAAATGCACAGTATTTAGTGTTTGGAATTATTTTTTTATTTTCGGATGACGTCAGAGAAAATAAAATCAATAACACACCTCTTGTCCCTTTTATACACATGACTTACCTGATTAATAAACGACTGCAAGTTAATGCTAATTTATTAAAATAAATTTCCTGAAAATTTGAAAAGTACTGTAATGCCATTGGACAAAAAGATAATTTCAAACACTAAGCCTAGTGAGACTGCCTTATTATGTCATTGTGAGGTATCTAAAGTACTAATGAGTGCCAAATACAAGGGGTTGATCCCGCGATAGAAAGATGAAAGGAAAACGTACCTTTCTTTGACACAAAATGTAGATATCTATAATTATAATACATTATTGTGAATTGAATGTTTTGATTCTTACCAGGTTCAAAAATAAAATTTCTAATGTTGAAGTATTCCTCCTGGGCTTCATAATGCATTACACCGATACATTTGTCCTGAGCCCCACGCTGCTTCTCCGTCCAGTAAACGCCTGCCCGACCACAAAACTGCAGTAATATTCCTGTAAATATATACTTTGGCACATCAAGTCAGAGTCTTTCTAAAACAGAATGGTGCAGAAACGCGCTGTGTGAACTACACGTTAACTATTGGCACATTGAAGTAGACGAGAACGGACCGTTCGTTTCGACATCTTAAATTTTGAAAAGTTAAAACACCCGTTTTGAATCCAAATTCTATGGAAAAGCATTAGTACCAGGTACGTTTACCTTTTGACTAGAACTTCTCTTACTATCTCAGATTTCAGCTTAGTAACTCGAAGATACGTTAAGTCGAAATCTCGAGATACTTAATTCGAATTTCGAGTTACTGACTTGAAATAATGAGTTTTTGTCTGACCGTTATCTACAAAAGTTGAACCTTGTCCGTCTCTCAAACGTCGAAAGTGTCAATTGGCTACTTTGTTGACTTTTCGATGGTAAAAGTGTAGAACTGATACATCTACGTAAACATCCATATACTGTGCCCAGCAAGTAGCGACTTGAACATATACCAGAATAAATCACTGTATGACTTACACTAGCCTCTAGAGCTACTCCAGATTTCAAACCTGTTCGTGATTCATTTGTCACATGGGCTCGAACTTTGTCGAAAACTTTCCGGACTTAAACATGGTTAAAATAGTGATACTGATATTGTTAGGAGGCATTTTTCTGGCACTCTAGAGATGTCCGAGGACTACACGAGATACCCAATCTTGTCCAGGTCTTTACAAAGTTACGTTTTCTATGTAAGTTTGTATGTCGAAATTTCGATTCAATTCATGGCACTAATGTACTGCCGTAGAAACGACATTTAAATGTACAACTGTGTGTATGTATCACCGCATGAGAACTGAGCTAAAACATAACTACTGACTGGGGAATACATGGATTACGTTATTTTTAGGGCCTGAAGAAAGTGAATACGAAAAGAAATATTATTGGCAAAAATAGATCTGTTTGGTCATGCCTGTCATTCTAATTAATATTTAAGTCCAACATGTACAGAAGTTAAAGTCAAAATTAAGAATTATGTTATTCTTCCTCCCTTTACAATCTTATAATCCTACGAAAACAAAATACAACCTGTATTGGTAGATGACGTTGCATTCAGAATGCTGCAGTCGCTCTGTGAAGTACGCCTTTAGTATTTACCACGAAAGGATCTAACAATCTGATATATAAATTCCTTTCAACCCCACCCCCACCCCCACCCACCCCTCAAAAAAGGAAAACCTTTGTTCTATTTTTATGGGGTTTTTTTCTTTACTTAGTTATTATGTATCCAAAATTGAAACTACTTTCGCAATATAACGCTTTCATGATTTCATTTTTCGAAGAAGTAGTGTTGCACGCACTAGTCGGGGAACTGTCCTATACTGACTGTACACTATTTATAATTTTGGATAATAAAACATACATTCAAAAATACAAACAGAAAATTTATGTAATACTCTTCTATATGCAATTTGACGATGATATATCTTTGACCAAACTTTTTATTCTTAATACGATTTGTATGAACCAATATTTAACGTCGCTAATATAACTACATGTATATTGCATTCTTTGTGTAAAAGTATCAGCGCGTTTCATGTACTATTTCTAACGCAATAGATCGTTACATTTTTGACGATACTTAAAACGTGATTGTATCATTGGTGAATTTGAAAATATTTATAGTAAAAACTAAATCTTTTGTTTTTTTATTATTATCATTTTTTGGAATCTGTTAATTTTACTAACCTCTGGTTATAAATGCCCGTTTCACGTCCACTATTACGTGTCCCTGGACAAATTGTCCGGGATAGTACGTGTTATTATGATTATTTAACAGCACTATTTCCAGCTGTCTAACATTCCCAGACTGGTCTCCTATATCTTCCTCGTCGTCTCTTAGCTCGTGTGTAACTTCTAAACTCATCACACATCAAGTTATCTAGGCCGAGTTACAATTTAAGTTGCTATACAAGACATAATTTGATATGTTCCAGCCGCTTGAATTCAGTTTTTCATAAAGAGTGTCGTTCAACCAGTTTTGAATGTCCTTGTAAGTACCTTTACGCCTGCCTCTATGTCTATTTGTCTGTTAATCCGTTTGTCTGTCAAAGTTTATTGTTTCATGTTGTTTTAAATAATTAATCCTTATATTGATAAGCATGCATAGAACTGAGAAATGTTTTGCTGAACACATGAATAACGACAGTATCTCACAAAAAACGACTTCTATCACATTAAATTAAATAAATAAATTATCCATTAAATAAAAAAAAGCGCGCCTTACATGGGCGAAAATCAAAATTATAACAAGAGTGAAAATGTTTAAAACCTCTATCACTTTAAATGACCTATATAACACTTTAACTAAACTCGTTTGTCACGATACTTGATTTAGAACAATGGGCTAAATAGACAATTTTGATTATGCTTATTATAGAACATGACCAGTGCTTTCATGAGCGTGTTCTGTAAAGAACTTATTAACTTGACATGGGATAACAGGAAACTACTTTGTTACATTTAGTTTGTTTATTGAATTTTCGCTTTTCAAGTGATAAACATGTACTGTATTTAAAAAATAAAGTGTTTATTCTTAAATGTAATATACCAGTCCGCCAGGCCACAGAAAACGTATGTTCGAATTCCATGCCACATTGTGCTGCGAACTTTTTTTGACACTCGACAATTACGTGACCGTCAAAACAGACAGTACTTTCACGTGGATACATGTAGTTGCCTGCCGTTCTATCAGCACTAGTATTGGAAGACAGCTTGAAAACTTGATACCATGCTTATGTCAGAAAACAGAAACATACACAGAGCAAAATTTCTAATTGGTCACCTCACATATATGAATATATTTTATTATTGTTCCGGATTCAAAGAGACTTCATTACACTTCTAGCATTAGAGGGCGGTTTTCTCGCCACCAGAATTATAAGTATACTATTCTTATTATAATCCTAGACATAACCAAAAGAAGTCCATGCGCTACATCATTTGTTACTCCACCGACAAGATGACCATTTAGATTAAATAATTTAAGTTTCAGACACATGAAGGGTCACACAGAGTTCGACTTAGATCCGACATATACAATTGTTTCTAATTTATCAGATTTTACTTATAAATTAATATTTTGGCTTTAGATTTGTTACAAAAAGACCAGGATTATTAACAGCGCATTAATAAACTTTTAAGAGATGCTATTTGTTCATTAAGTTTCTTTATCTCAAACATTCAGTTGTTTTTGTCTCGAGATAAATGTGTCTTCTAATTGTACTTGTACAGGTGACAGGATATTTGTTTAGAGACCAACAGTAATGTGTTACTCTCTTGAGTTGCATTAAGGTGCGTAGTGTTCGACATAAAAAAACCAAGAGAGTCATGATGACCCTGGATCGCTCACCTGAGTAATATGAGCTACATGTTTCAAATGTCAAACTGATGATTATTAGAATTTTTTTGGAAGATTTTCCGATGTACAATCAAATTAACCCTGGGGCGGGGCCAATTTTATGCCAGGGGTTATGATTTGAACAAAGTCTGTAGAAGTCTACTAGGCAATGTAACATATCAAATATCTAAGATCTAGGCCTTCTGGTTCATTTTTAGCAAATTTATGAAGATTTCCCTATGTACAATCAAGTAACCCCTGGGGCTAGGTCAATTTGACCCTGGGGGTCAATATTTGAACAAATTTTATAGAGGTCCACTAGGCAATGCTACATGTCAAATATCTAAGCTCTAGACCTTCTGGTTTATTTTTAGACAATTTTGAAGATTTTTCTATGTACAATCAAGTAACCCCATGAGGCGGGGTCAATTTGAACCCGGGGGTCATGATTTTAATAAATTTTGTAGAAGTCTACTAGGCAATGCTACATGTCAAATATCTAAGATCTAGGCCTTCTGGTTTATTTTTAGAAAAATTTGAAGAAGTGACCCCTGGGACGGGGTCAATTTTGACCCCGGGGGTCATGATTTGAACAAATTTTGTAGAGGTCCACTAGGCAATGCTACACGTTAATTATCTAAGCTCTAGGCCTTCTGGTTTATTTTTAGAATTTTTTTTGAAGATTTTCCTATGTAAAATCAAGCGACCCCTGGGACGAGGTCAATTTTGACCCCGGGGGTCATGATTTGAACAAATTTTGTAGAGGTCCATTAGGCAATGCTACAGGTCAAATATCTAAGCTCTATGCCTTCTGGTTTATTTTTTTTTAAAATTGAAGATTTTCCTATAGAAATCTATGTAAAATCAAGTGACCCCTGGGGCAGGGTCAATTTTGACCCCGGGGTCATGATTTGAACAGCTTTAGTAGAGGTCCACTAGGCAATGCTACATGTCAAATGTCTAAGCTCTAGGGCTTCTGGTTTTTGAGAAGATTTTTTAAGATTTTCCTATGTAAAATCAAGTGACCCCTGGGGCGGGGTCAATTTTGACCCCGCGGTCATGATTTGAACAAACTTGGTAGAGGTCCACTAGGCAATGCTTCACACCAAATATCTAAGCTCTAGGGCTTCTGGTTTTTGAGAAGATTTTAGTTTTCCTTCGTGCAGGCAACCGGTTTGCATGATTAATTCTTTGAAAGTTGAGAGTTCACCAAGACATTCTGTGAGATTAGATGAATTGGCCTAGCGGTTATGAGGAATGTCGTTTAAAGTATAAGTTTACGGACGCCGGACGGTGAGTGATCAGAATAGCTCACCCTGAGCCTTTGGCTCAGATGAGCTAATAAACAGAAAAACAATATCTACCAAATCCGGCACCCAGCTGTCCTGTAGGGCTTTGATTAGTGTATTAGATGACGGTACTTCAATACTTCATATTAATGGAGTAACAAAAGTTAAAGAAGAGGGTCATGATGACCCTGGATCGCTCACCTGAGTAATATGAGCTACATGTTTCAAATGTCAAACTGATGCTAAAATATGAAGAAAGTCAGTAGGTCACATTCATGGTCAATGAAATTCAGTTTTACGATCGGTGTGCAAATATTAAGGCTGTATCTTAAAAAACAAGAAAGTAGGTCAGCAGGTCAATGTCACAGTCAAGTGACATCGATCATATTACTTGGGATCATCAGGTAATTATAATTAAACAGTCTTGGAAATAGGATCAGGGCGGGGCCATATTTGACCCTAGGGGGATAATTTGAACAATCTTTGTAGAGGACCACTAGATGATGCTACACACCAGATATCAAAGCCCTAGGCCCTGTGGTTTCGGACAAGAAGATTTTTAAAGTTTTTCCTTTTGGTTACGATGGCAACCAGAGTTCTGCATAGAATTCAATTCTTTTAACAATTTTGAAAGGGGGTCACCCAAAAAACATTCCAGTGAAGTTTGGTGTAATTCTGCCCAGTGGTTTTCAAGATTGTTTTAGAAAATGTTGACGGACACACGATGCATGACAGACGATGGACATGGAGCGGTCACAAAAGCTGGCTCAGGTGAGCTAAAAACGAGTTAAACTATGCAAAATAGCAAACTAATTTGATTCATGTATTTTTGGCATTCAAGCAGATGTCACCAAGCATTGGAGTTTTTAGCAGACATTCCGAAATCGAACTGAGTGCAACAAGTACAAAAAGTTTAATCTTCAAAATACTGAGTTAATTACCAGACGGCAGATGTTTTTTATGCTTTTTCATTGAATTCATATTCTTTCACATTCAAGTGTAGTTCTGTACCAGTGTAGATACCGATTGATACTATACATCACTGGGAGAGAATTAAAACTATACCATCTCATTTGTGATACGAATTATAAAATCTGTTTATGTAACTGACACATACACTTTTGCATATTTTAGTTTTTTAATTTTCACTTTCATACATTTTATAAATGGATGATATTCTAGCTAGAGACTGGTAGAAAACTTAAACAAAATATTTTTTCTATATCAATTTGACATAGTGACCCAGTTCTTGATCCAAGATAATCTATTCATATTCTTTTGATGTTTTAGTGAGACATACATTCAGACAATTTTTCAATAAGATTTGTCCAAAACTTCCAGTTGGTTGATGGTGAATGTGTGGACAACAACTGACTGTTACGGAACCATCCAGCTATAGATATAAAAGTTTATACACAATATCTGCAAATATGTGAATGAGTGGGTGGGATGAATCCGGTGAAAGTCTATGTTGTTCTATTACGAAATTCACGATAACACTCACAAAATGAGAAGGGGGACAACTAGCGCGCGACTAAATACTTACTAGAATAGAACAGAGTTACAGGTTTATTATTCACAAAAATGCAACTCCATCTCGTTTTGAGGCCGTTAGATATGTATACGATTTGCAACTAGCGCATATATAAACTTTTTAAATACGTTTTAACACAACTCCTGAAAACGACACAATCTGTTTAAGGACGTATGCTAGAATTTGGTGCGAAAATTTTCCCAATAACAGAAATTCTTCAAACTTTGGATATTGAAGGACAATCATCTAAGAAACAAAAAAATGCAATAAAATTCATAGGTCACCGGTATCAAAAAAAAGATTTATCTGCCCTTGAAAACGGCATTTCCCCCAAAAATGACGTTTTCAGGGGCAGATAACTCTTTTTCGATACCGGTGACCTATGATTTTTATTGCATATTTTTGTTTCTTAGATGATTGTCCTTCAATATCCAAAGTTTAAAGAAATTCTGTTATTGGGAAAATTTTCGCCCATCTCATATACAGGGAATTCTAGCGTACGCCTTTAAAGCAGTTTTATGCTAATATACTTTAAGCATTGAATTAACACTGGTCATAAACAACCAACATTAGATATATCGTCACCTATTATCATATCTAAACTTTGTAACTTGAGTACCAGTATTAAGAAAGAGCTATGAAGTGTATCACAAGTGCGACCTTGTTTTTTGTGTGTTTGTGAGTGCTTAACACGAACGTGTTGTTTAGGTGAACTGAAACCCTAAAACAAAATTACGGAAGACAAAATTGTGTTTGAAATTAATAAGGTAAATGACATCAAGAAATGACAAAGTGTAAAAGTCACAGTTGAACTGACAAATGGACAGATAGCTGGAACGATATAAGCAGATAGATTGATAACTGTGAGACAGTACTGGTCTAACAGAAGGACAAAATAAAATATTATTTACTAAATTTCTTTTTTAATAATAAATTCTGGTATATATTATTTAACAACCATAATAATACATGAATAACATAATTGACACTCAATCATTTAAAGCAATCTGTGCATTTTTTTTAAATAAAAGATAGTGTAGGTAATGAATATGCAGTCTGGTATAAACTTCATGGCACAGTATAGATACAAAAACATTTTTTTCAAAAGCAAAAGCAGTGTAAATACTTTTGAAACTATAAACAAAATAGTCATTGGTTTAACTTTTTAAATATTAAAAATCGTATGTACCAATCCGGTTTTTCTAGTTTCAGCTACCATAACTTTACGGTAGCTATTTTCATTTTCTGATAGTTACATCCTTTAGGTTATGGTTGAATGCTATTTGTTCACTGACCTAACATCAAACTGAAACATCAGCACCAATGTGATCTAGCACATGAGTGGACTGTGTTCAAATGTGGGTGGATTGAGTTTAAGGACTTATTTTTTGTCCTAGAGCCCAAATTGTCAAAACAAACTCACTCTATACTATGTGAAAATAAGTACCAGCTTTATTTTAGGTGCTGGCCCCACTGGATCAGCTAACACTCATGACAAACAGGTGTAATTTGAAGTTCCTAACACATCGTTAATTTTTTTTTATTTATGAATTTAATTTCATTTTAAATATCATTTTTTCAACAAAATTCATAAAAACAAAGTTTAAATTACAAAAACAAAACCTACAAGAGGCCCAAATGGGCCTAAGTCGCTTACCTGAAAAGGACGTTAACCATCTGATCCTAAAAGGGGCCAAGTACCCCAAACTGAACAAATTTATTAGAGGACCTTATATTGATGCTACAGACCAGGTTTGATAAAGATCCAATGACTGGTTCATGAGAAGTAGTCATTAAAATTTTATTTTTCCTTTTAGCCCTAGCAACCCCTAAAAGGGACCAACTGCCCTCATGTGAACAAATTTGAGATAGGTCTATAATAATGATCCTATATACCAAGTCTGATGAAAATCCATCAAGCCGTTCATTAGAAGAAGTCGTTTAAACGGGTATTTCTCATTTTAGCTCTAGCAGCCAAGTGTCCCCAACTGAAAAAGTTTGGTGAAGGACTTATAAATAATAAGGCTACAAATCAAGTTTGATGAAGATCCTTCAAACAGTTCATGAGAAGAAGTCATTCAAAGGTATTTCTAATTTTGGCTCTAGCGACCCCTAAAAGGGGTCCAAGTGCCCCCATTAGAACAAAATTACGAGAAGATCTTATAATGATGCTACAGACCAAGTTTCATGAAGTCCCTTTAAGCAGTTCATGACACGAGTCATTTAAAGGTTATTTCCATTTTTTGCTCTAGGGGCCCCTAAAAGAGGCAAAGTGCCCCCATTAGAACAAAATTGGGAGAGGACCTTATAGCGATGCTACAGACCAAGTTTGATGAAGATCCTTCATGCGGTTCATGAGAAGAAGTCGTTTAAAGGTATTTCTAATTTTGGCTCTAGCAACCCCTGAAAGGGGCAAAGTGACCCCATTTGAACAACCTTATAATGATGCTACAGACCAAGTTTGATGAAGATCAATTAAGCGGTTCATGAGAAGAAGTTCTTTAAAGGTTTTCTATTTTTAGCTCTGGCCAAAAAGGGGCCAAGATGAACCATTTGAACAAACTTGATAAAGGTCCATGTTAGGACGCAACTGACTAAGTTTGGTGTAATTCTGATTTGAAGTTCCAGAGGAGAAGATGTTTAAGTGATAATGTGGACACAGGAGATTGGTCAACGGACCATCCATCTATACTAATAGCTCAACCTGAACAAAGTTCAGGAGAACTTAAAAACAGTTACCCTATGGCATCATGTTTGTTTCCCGGCTGAAGAGTATATCGATCATGTGACAATAGTAATGGTGGCAAAATATTACAGAAAGTAATACCCATTTAAAATTTCAATGCAGAACTTCCTTCACAATGTGTTGCACAGTTTATCTTATGTTAGATAAATTCAAAGGTAAGTTTGATGGAATTACAGTGTGGCAGATTTCTTGCACAATTCATTGTTAGGTTTCAATATGGGCAATGTTTCAGCTCAGAGACCCAAAACAGTCTATAAACATCTGTGAAACTGAACTGATGTAGCTAAAGTCACATGTAAATTTTATATCAAAATCTAGGTTAATGAAGAAATATCAAAATCTAGGTTAATGAAGAAATTCAAAATTTATATCACTTTGAATGCACACACTATATAAGAATTTAAACAATCATAAAATACATGAATTAAGCCATCTATGTAAATTGTTTTAAAATCTCAGTTTGTATATATTGATTTTGTTGCCAAGTAACACATTCTATTTATGACCACAACATTCACTGTTCTCTTTCCAGGAATAACTGTCGTCTTCATAAATTTCCTGAAAAAAAAACAAACATACTTATTAACATGTAGTCGGCAGCAAAGCAAAAAAATTGCACAAATATCAATGTTTGATTGAAATATCTCCTTTATTTGATTTACTAATTCCATTACTTTGTCCTGCATGAACTCCTTCTTGTTTGAATCAGCTATTGATATCAATATAATGTTTTTCATCAAATGATTTCTTACTGTTCATGTTATTTATCCAAGGCTGGTCAAACTTACCCAAATCTGAGGGCTAATATAACTGCCAGAGGCCAAATAATAAGACCAATATGAGATCATTGAAATAATGATAATTTATTATGTTAAAATGTATGAAAATTGAAATAAAAAAAAACTTTTCTTGAACCAAACATTTACTCAGGGGTTCCTAATGAAAAATACATTTTTTGCTGGTAACAAGGTCTTTACTTTTCTGTCAACTTTCATTTTTTAGAAAATGGTCTTGGGCAAATCAATGCAGTCAATAAATATGTGAACTTTCAGCCTAGTGAATCAAGTAGTTTGTTTGTTTTGTTGGGTTTAACATTGCACAGACACAATTATAGGGTATACGGCGGCTTTCCAGCTATGATGGTGGAGGAAGACCCCAGGTGCCCCTCTGTGCATTATTTCATCAGAGGAGGGCACCAATGTAGAACCTACGACCTTCCATAAGCCAGCTGGATGGATTCCTTACATGAAGAATTTAACGCCCCCAGTGAGGCCCAAACCCACATCTGTGAAGGTCAAGTGATTCGAAATCAGTGACCTTAACCACTCGGCCACAGAGGCCCCCTTATAAAGTAGTTTCTAGGTTATACTGAATTACATAGCTGAAATTGTCACCTGTGTGAAACCAACTTATATAGTCATAGCTTTTATTGTTTGAAGTTATTTAAACTTGGTATGTTTTAAGTAACTTACTTTTTCATAAATTAGATCTTATTCTTACAAATATTTAACATCATCATAATTGAGCCATGCCATGAGAAAACCAACATAGTGGCTTTGCGACCAGCATGGATCCAGACCAGCCTGCGCATCCGCGCAGTCTGGTCAGGCTCCATGCTGTTCGCTTTTAAAGCCTATTGGAATTGGAGAAACTGTTAGCGAACAGCATGGATCCTGACCAGACTGCGCGGATGCGCAGGCTGGTCTGGATCCATGCTGGTCGCACACCCACTATGTTGGTTTTCCCATGGCACGGCTCATATCATGTTATGAAACCCCATTCAAGAACAAATGGTGACAATAACACTTTTGTACTAAATTGAAATGTTGAACACTACAATTTTATAAGAGCACTCCTTTTCTAAAGTCCTTTAACCATTGAGCTTTGAAGACAAAATGTAGTTTCTTGTTGAATACATTGACTTTCTCAGAATCTTCATGCATGTCAAAAATATCACCTGTGCACCTTTTCCTTTGTAAAGTGTCTGACTTCTTTTATTCTTTGAATAACTTTTTTAACTTTATTTTCATGGAACGGAAGTTACAAAGGATACAAATGCAGCTTTCAGCTACAAATATACATAAGTGACAAACTGAATGAAAGGTTGGAATCTTTTTTGACCGGTATTTCTCAACATATTACCAAAGCTATTTCCTTGTAAACTGAAGTATTTGCAATCATATAAAATAGGTAACAACCATAAAAAGTAGGTTTGAATTTTCAACGCCTATGTCATGAAAAACACCCATATCCTCAAAATTCAAAAAGATCAAATGGTCATCTCTGAAGACCTGACAAATGACTTACATCTTGCTTTAAGAAACTTGAGGGGAAAACAAACACAGGTTCAGTGACTTACAAACACAAATTTACATCCATAAAGATTTCGAAAAATCATGTCTTAAATTATATATATATTCTGAAACCTTAATAAAGCTCAAAAACAAACAAGGAGTAAAATGGCAAATTCTTAAATCTAATGTAACTTTGTAATTTTCTTGTGAATTGAACAACTGAAATGATACCTTTTTCCAAATAGGTACAGTAGCTTTCAATGTGTCAATACCATACTGAACTGCCTCTAGTGATTCCTTTCTGTGTGGTGAGGATATAACAACAGCAACACTTGTCTCACATACTGGCACTTCACTGAAAAATAGAAACTTCATACACTGTATTATCTCTTATCTCACATAATGGCACTTCACTGAAAAATAGAAACTTCATACACTGTATTATCTCTTATCTCACATAATGGCACTTCACTGAAAAATAGAAACTTCATACACTGTATTATCTCTTATCTCACATAATGGCACTTCACTGAAAAATAGAAACTTCATACACTGTATTATCTCTTATCTCACATACTGGCACTTCACTGAAAAATAGAAACTTCATACACTGTATTATCTCTTATCTCACATACTGGCACTTCACTGAAAAATAGAAACTTCATACACTGTATTATCTCTCATCTCACATACTGGCACTTCACTGAAAAAATAGAAACTTCATACACTGTATTATCTCTCATCTCACATACTGGCACTTCACTGAAAAATAGAAACTTCATACACTGTATTATCTCTTATCTCACATACTGGCACTTCACTGAAAAATAGAAACTTCATACACTGTATCATTTCTCATCTCACATACTGGCACTTCACTGAACAAGAGGGCCAAGATGGCCCTAGGTCGCTCACCTGAAAAACACACCATAACACACCATAACAGTGTAAACATGTTTGATCTAGTGATTTCATGGAAAAAAATATTCTGACCAATTATCATTAAAACTGTAGCAAAAACCTTGAGTATAAACAAGTATTTTCTTTGATTTGACCTAGTTTTTGACCCAAGATGATAATATTCGAACTTGACCTAAATTTCATCAAAGCTATCATTCTGACCAAATTTCATGAAAATCAATTGAAAAATACAGCCTCTATAGCATACACAAGGTTTTTCTTTGATTTGACCTAGTGACCTAGTTTTTGACCCTAGACAAACCATATTCGAACTTGACCTAAATTTCATCAAGGCAACCATTCTGACTAAATTTCATGAAAATCCAGTCTAAAATGCAGCCCCTATTGCATACACAAGGTTTTGCCTTGATTTGACCTAGTGACCTAGTTTTTGAATCCAGATGACCAATACTCGCACTTGACCTAGATTTCATCAAGGCAATCATTCTGACAAAATTTCATGAAGATCAGTTGAAAAATACAGCCTCTATCACATACACGAGGTTTTTCTTTGATTAATCTAGTGACCTACTTTTTGACCCCAGATAAAACATAATCAAACTCAACCTAGATTTCATCAAGGCAATCATTCTGACCAAATTGCATGAAGATCAATTGAAAAATACAGCCTCTATCATATACACAAGGTTTTCCTTTGATTTGACCTAGTGACCTACTTTTTGACCCAAGATAGTCCATATTCGAACTTGACCTAGACATCATCAAGACAATCATTCTGACTTTATTTCATGAAGATCAATTGAAAAATATAGCCTCTATCGCATACCCAACATTTTTATTTGATTTGACCTAATGACCTACTTTTTGACCCGAGATGACCGATTTTCGAACTCGGCCTAGATTTCATCAAGGGTATCATTCTGACCAATATTCATGAAGATTAATTGAAAAATACAGCCTCTATCGCATACACAAGGTTTTTCTTTGATTTGACCTAGTGACCTAGTTTTTGACCCCAGATGACCCATTTTCGAGCTGGGCCTAGATTTCATCAAGCTTATCATACTGACCAATATTCATGAAGATTTATTGAAAAATACAGCCTCTATCGGATACACAAGGTTTTTCTTTGATTTGACCTAGTGACCTAGTTTTTGACCCGAGATGACCCATTATTGAACTCTGCCTAGATCTCATGAAGGTAATCATTTTGACCAATATTCATGAAGATTAATTGAAAAATACAGCCTCTATCGCATACACAAGGTTTTTCTTTGATTTGACCTAGTGACCTAGTTTTTGACCCGAGATGACCCATTTTCGAACTCAGCCTAGATTTTATGAAGGTTATCATTTTGACCAATATTCATGAAGATTAATTGAAAAATACAGCCTCTATCACATACACAAGGTTTTTCTTTGATTTGACCTAGTGACCTAGTTCTTGACCCAAGATGACCCATTTTCGAACTCGGCCTAGATTTCATCAAGGTAATCATTCTGACCAAATTTCATGAAGATCAGTTGAAAAATAGAGCTTCTATCGCATACACAAGCTAAATGTTGACAGACGACAGACAGACAGACGACGGACGACTGACATCGAGTGATCAGAAAAACTCACCTGAGCATTGCTCAGGTGAGCTAAAAATAGAAACTTCATACACTGTATTATCACTCATCTCACATACTGGCAATTCACTGAAAAAAAGAAACTTTATACACTGTATTATCTCTTATCTCACACAATGGCACTTCACTGAAAAATACAAACTTCATACACTGTATTACCTCTTATCTCACACATTGGCACTTAGAAACTTATACTGGTATTGCACTGAATAACAAGAAGCTTATACTGGTACTTCACTTATGCTGCTACTTCACTGAAAAATAGAAACTTCATACACTGTATTATCTCTTATCTCACACATTGGCACTTAGAAACTTATACTGGTATTGCACTGAATAAGAAGAAGCTTATACTGGTACTTCACTTATACTGCTACTTCACTGAAAAATAGAAACTTATACTTGTACTTCACTGAAAAAGTACAAACTTACTATGGTAGTTCACTGAAAAGTAGAAACTTATACTCAGTCTGGTACTTCACTGAAAATGTAGGTACTTAACTGAAAAAGTAGAAACTTATACTGGTACTTCACTGAAAAATTTGGAACAACTTCTACTGGTACTTCAATGAAAAAGTAGAAACTTATATTGATACTTCACTGATTTCACATACTGGCCCATCACTGAACAGTAGGAATGTTTTACAGTAATAGCTCTTATCACACACTCTGGCATTGCTACAGTGAATCTGTTTGTTTGTTTTGGATTAAACCTCATTTTTAACATGATTTCAGTTATGTAACGGTGGGCAGTTAACCTAACTAGTGTTCCTTGATTCTGTTCCAGCACAAACCTGTTCTGTGCAAGTAACTGCCAACTTCTCCACATGAATCAGATGTGGAGGACAAATGATTTCAGACACACAATGTCTTTTATCACATCATGATGGAGAATATACCCCCAGCCCAGAGATGGAGCTCATGATCCCACGATCTGTAGATCTGCGCTCTCCCTATTGTGCTCAATGGGAGGACCACTTGCTACAGTGAAACATCAGAACTTTATACACAGTATTTCAAAACAAAAGCAAAACATCACAATTCATTTGTTTTACAATTAGACTGATTTCAGCAAATACACATGTCTAAGGATAATGATCAATTTTGCTTTCTTTTTCATCAATTTCTTATTGTATTATTTCTATGTACAAACTGAAGGCCACATTGTAACTAAGCTAATGTCTTCATATGTAACCTTCAAAAAATAAAGTGTTTTTTTTTTTTGTTTTTTTTGGAACCGTCATTTTTCTATGTCTCGTTGAGCTAACATTTTTGTCAGAGTTTTCAAAGCAATTCCCTATGCTACACATGAAAACACTTTAAAGTTACACAGCTGTAGGATAAACAGAATTTTGAAAAACCAACTTCTGTTGAAAAATTGGATTACATATTTTTGAGCCCCCCAAAAACCCAAAACAAAAATGTTTGCAACCCTATCAGACAGGTTTTCCACATCCTGCCATATCTCCAGTTTCCTGGTCGATTTTTTTTGCCATGGTTCCGTTTAACCCAATTTTCCTTCTTCCCAATTACTTTTAAAAAGCTTAAAAAAAGTAGTTGGCAACATTCCAGAATTTAAAACCCCAATTTACACCTGCATTGCTAATAAGTCATTTCTGTATTTAATGGTGAAATTTTTAATACATGACAGTCCACATCAATAATCCACATAAATTGTGAAGATTAAAATCACTACAGCAAGCTGAATTTCAGCTTCTTATTATGCGACTATCAAATTAATGAATGTAAAACAGATCATCAATTTAAATTAATGTATTTTAACATTAAATGTGAAAACAATGGCCTGAATTGGGAAAAGTTGCTTAGCCATGTAAAACTGCGCTTGAGGATAGCAATTCTTATTTGGAAAGGACCTCGGACATTTTCCTATTCAGATTGCCTATCTGATTAAGGAAAACTTGATATAGGGATAGACTTTTGAAATTGCATAGTTATGATAGTTGAAGACCGTTTCTTGATAAATCGACTTCAATTTACAAGTTTATGAACAAAAAAAGAAGACTTTGTAGCATTTCTCATTCTCTTTTCTATTAAAATATGAACATAAATCATTTTTACGTTTTAACATCTTTCCCACCGGGGACGCAACAAAATGTTCACATGCCTTTGTAAATAATTATTATATAGTATGCTGCAAAAAGACACTTGGTCACGGGGGGGAAAGTGTTTAAAATTGAAAAAAATATGTACAGGGTGTCAGCAAATAAATTTTAACATAAATATTTGACACTTTATTGCATGTGTTTCCTAAATCTTACATATATACACAGTTTATTCATTTTTGTAAATATTTCAAGCACAGAAAACACTAAACTAAATAAATAGGGGACATAGAAAAAGTGGGAAGGACTCTTTATAAGTATTCTTATGAAATTTGCAATCAGATCTGTTTACCCTGACAGTCTAAGCCATCGATTGAGTGTTATCAGGATTGAGACAACTGCATCTGTCATAAGTCAAGAACCAAGCAAGTGGCTTCGACATATTACATATGTGTCTTCAACGTAAAGTAGACAAAGAAATACAGACAAACTTTTATGGGAATAGTGCCACTTAGGTGCAATTTTTTTACCTTTTGTAGGACACAGTTGAAGTGAACATAGAATGCATTTTAAGAGCAACATTTGTTTTTATTTGATCCAGCATCCTATACCCTAACAGAAACTACACCAGACACCATCACATTAACTAACCTAATTGCTTCCAGAACTTACACTGACACCCATAGAACTAATACGGACTCGCCCATAACTAACACTGACACCCCCAGAATTAACATCAATTCGCTCACACATCTGAAACTTATTTCGAAGCCAACCGAAATACTAGTAAGGACCTCAAAGAACTAACACAGACACCCCAAGAATATCTATATAAATAAGGTTGATACTAGCTAGTGAAGTTCCACTGATATAAAATGCTAAAAGTAAGGCATCCCTGAACCTGTAGAGGAATAGGCAGTCTCCTGCACCCCTCCGTTTCAACTGAAAAAGGCCAACTACGCCAATGTATGGCCAGCTACACCACTGCATGTATTCAATAATAATCCTCCACATAATGACCGGTCAGTATTGTACATGTGTATAAATACAGTATAGCAATTGATGTATAGAAAACAAACAATAGGATATGATCAATGCAGTGTTATCATGAGCACTCGGGTGGAAATAACTTGAAGTACAGTTAGGGACCAAATGTTTTGTTCCACTCTTATTTTTTCCGTTTCGTTTATTTTGAAAAATGTCAATAAAACTGATAATCTCTATGGTATCAGTTTATTTATTGTGTCAAAATATTTCATAGTAGACATACCTAAAATACCAATGCTTATTTTAACTAAAAATACACATTTAGAATTTTTCAAAAATATGACCCTTAGTTACAAACTGTTCGAATTTCAAGAAAACGAATAAAAAATATAACTATTTTTTGTGACAGTTTGATAGGAATATAACTTATTTATCAGTATTTGAAGCTGTTATATAAAACTATCAGCTACTGAAGTCAAGAAATAGCATTGAACTTAGGGCAAAATCCCTAGCATAATGTCCGATGTCCTTACACAAGTTTTCGGTATCATACGTTTGTCATCAAACGCACGCTATTCTGCACATTTAGATTTATCCGTTAAGTCGTTTGAAACTGACTAAAAATAATAAATTAAGGCGTCAGAAACCTGTAAAATCATACATCATGATAGAGTTTACATATGTAGCATGTAATGTAAAACGATGTATAATTTTTTTTTTGTTAATTGAAAATAGAATATCAAAATAAATATAAGGTGTTCCGTTATTTTTATGTGTAACGCGTAACAAAAATCAATTTAATCTGTTTTTAAAATGTTGTAGGAGTAGCAATTCTTATCTGATTTTGATAATTTTTGCACCAACGTGTTCTGGATTTGGCGCGTAAATACGACGTTATAATTATGACGTCAGATACTTTGGTTGCGTCATTTAAAATGTAAACAACGGTAGTGCGTCGTAGCGTAACGCATTCGATACAACTAGAACACGGTATGTAAAAATGTTTATCTTGTGTTATTCTGTTTATTTTTTTAAAAGAAAATTATATCATGTAAAAGTACATATTACAAACAGATGGATTTTGTAAACGAAAGTATAAAATGCCATTGTGTTATTGGTCAATTTGAGATTTAAAATAATTACGAATTTTCTGACGTCGTATTTTTTGTCGTATTTGTTCAACGGGTATCCTACGTGATTCAACAGTAATGTGTTTTATGCTCTGAAGCGTGTAACCAGTTTACCTCTAAATAAATGTACAAAATCATATCTTCCTATTGGTATATAACATAATACACTTTTAGATAAAACAGCGTATATAGTGTTATGCTAAAAAAAATACATTATTTCTGCCTGACGTTCAAATACGAGTATACAAGGAAGTGTCAGTTTCTTGACGTACGTTTTTGCTCCAAGTTCTGGTCTATATGCTGTACGTAATTTTGGGGTGGATATACGTAATAAAAAAGCATAAATACATTTGTAATTAATTTTCAGATGAAGGATAAACCTCCTATAGGTCTTTCTCCGGCAGAAAGGTTACAGTGGTATAAAAATAAAAAGAAAGAAAAAAACAAACAAGCTGTCAGTAAACATAGAAGCTCTTTTCCCAAGTCTGAAAGGAAGACACCAACAAATAAGAAATACATAAAGTATCTAGAGAAACTAAATAAAATTCAGCAAAAGAAAGAACACATCAGACAATTAACAAAAGAAAGAGTACGTAAATTTCGGACAAAACAACATACTGAAACAGAAAGCAGCATAACTGTCACTAAGCCATTTAAAAACAGAATGCAAAAGAGCAGGGCCGTGAAATGTGTAAAAGATACTATTAGAGATTATACACCTGAGAAAAGATCTGAAATTATATCTGCTTTAATATCGGCAAACAGTCCTAACTCCTTAAAAACAAGACTGCGCCTTGAATTTGAAAAGGTGATTAAAGGTGAAAGTGAAAAAATTCGTGAAAAGGTCGCAGATGCTGTTCTGTCTGACGTACAAACTTCTTTAGGTATTATCAAAGGTTTATCAACGGAATGCAGAACAAAAACTCAGGAAGTCGTCTCATGTATAGTAGGCAACAATATTGAAACAAATAAACTACAAACTGCCCTAAGTAATCATAATATTTTACTGTTTTTTCATTTTTTTTTTTGGATTTGAAATACAATGTAGATGCATTGAAAGGCAAACTCACTTAAATAATACGTTCGAACCAGCTTTCTTTCTTTTGTGGAGAGGGGCGGATTATGGATATTTTATATGATCTTGTGACGTCCAAAATCATATTTTAGCGTCAACACGTTGTTTAAATGACGTTACATAAATGTGCAGAATAGCGTGCGTTTGATGATGTATTTTATTCAGGTTTATTGCAGACATTAAACATAAAATCATTATTTAGATTTTTTGCCGAGGTAATTAGTTTGATATTCTGTCTTTAGATACTTAAAAAATTCTTACCTAGAAATACAGATATAGCACCTGAGGTAGGGGAGGTCACTCTAGCTGTGAGTCGTTCTACATGGATAACATTTTCTGATATCTCAACAAAATCCATTAGCAGGTCCTGATAAAATACAAATATATAAAAATCAGTAACAACTTTGCTGCTAGTTAAACAAGGACGATACCACGATGCCCTCTTTAGAAATGGTTGACGGACGGACCACGCACGACTGACAACAGATATCAAGCAGTCAGAAAAGCTTACCTTGAGCCCTTGTCTCAGGTGAGCTAAACAATAATCAGACATGAAAGTCCAAGTAATATGCATATGTCCATTTCATGTTGATGATGTATACCAAGTTTCATTTGAATAAGATGATGCTGTAAGACGAGTGGAGTACATTTATTTTAAGAAAGTGTGATGGACAGACAGATGGATAATGATTTATTTATTTATTCTGTTGGGTTTAACGTCGCACCGACACAATTTTAGGTCATATGGCGACTTTCCAGCTTTAATGGTGGAGGAAGACCCTAGGTGCCCCTCCGTGCACTATTTCATCACGAGCGAGCACCTGGGTAGAACCACCGACCTTCCGTAAGCCAGCTGGATGGCTTCCTCACGTGAAGAATTCTACGCCCCAAATGAGGTTTCGAACCCACACTGATGAGGGGCAAATGGTTTGAAGTCAACGACTCTAACCACTCGGCCACGGAGGCCCCAGATGGATAATGAACTTCTACACCTAGGGACTGGGTATAACAAGAACTCTGATAACAGATTATAAGCATAAATGCAGCACACATCATATTAAACAGCCATTTTGATGACTACCATATGTCAAGCTCACTGCATGTGTGACAAAATGACGTAATGTTTCTGCCTGTATAAGAAACAAGAGATCACAGAGTGATCTTGGCGCCCACCAATGTGCCATTTTTGAGTGTTCCAAATTTCAAGACTTACTGACTAGCTCAAGGTCAAATTTCATTTCTGTACACAACACTGTGCATGTGGTCCAAATTCGAAAGCTGTAAGCTTGAGAAATGTGAAAGTACGTCACTAGATCAATCTTAAGGTCAAAGTTTAATTCGGTACACAAAACCATGCAAGTGGTCCAAATTTGAAGGTTTAGCTTGAGAAATGTGTAAGTAGGTCACTAGGTCAAAAACAAGGGTCAAATTTCACTTCAGAATACAAATCTATGCATGTGGTCCAAATCTGAAGCCTGTACCTTCAAAAATGTGAAAGTAGGTCACTAGGTCAATGTCAAGGTCAAAGTTTGTTTCGGTACACAATCCTATGCATGTGGTCTAAATTTGAAGCCTGTAGCTACAGAAATGTGAAAGTAGGTCACTAGGTCAATCTTAAGGTCAAAGTTCATTTCGGTACAAAAAACTATGCATGTGGTCCAAATTTGAAGGCTGTAGCTTGAGAAATGTGAAAGTAGGATACTAGGTCAAAATCAAGGTCAAATTTTATTTCAGAATACAGAACTATGCATGTGGTCCAAATTTGAAGCTTGTACCTTCAAAAATGTGAAAGTAGGTCACTAGGTCAATGTAAAGGTCAATGTTTGTTTCGGTACATAAAACCATGCATGTGGTCCAAATCTGAAGGCTGTAGCTTGAGAAATGAGAAAGTAGGTCACTGGGTCAAAATCAAGGTCAAATTTCATTTCAGATCACAAAACTATGCATGTGGTCCAAATTTGAAGACTGTACCTTCAAAAATGTGAAAGTAGGTCACTAGGTCAAAATCAATGTCAAATTTCATTTTGAAACACGGAACTATGCATATGGTCCAAATGTGATACCTGTATCTTCAAAAATGTGAAAGTAGGTCACTAGGTCAAAATCAAGGTCAAAGTTTTTTCAAGTGCACAAAACTGTGCATGTGGTCCAAATTTGAAGGTTGTAGCTACAGAAATGTGAAAGTAGCTCACTAGGTCAAAATCAAGGTCAACTCATGTCAAGGTTCATCTTGCCACTCAAAAATATACATGTCCAAATTTGAATGTTGTAGTTATTGACAAGAAGATTTTAAAAGCTTTTCCCTATATAAGTCTATATGAACCATGTGACCCCTAGGGCGGGGCCATATTTGACCCTAGGGGGATAATTTGAACAAACTTGGTAGAGAACCACTAGATGATGCTACATTACAAGTATCAAAGCCCTAGGCTTTGTGGTTTGGACAAGAAGATTTTCAAAGTTTTTCCCTATATAAGTCTATGTAAACCATATGACCCCAAGGGTGGGGCCATATTTGACCCTAGGGGTATAATTTGAACAATCTTAGTTGAAGATCACTAGATGATGTCACATACAAAATATCAAAGCCCTAGGCCCTGTAGTTTTGGACAAGAGATTTTTCAAAGTTTTTCCCTATACAAGTCTATATAAACCATGTGACCGCCAGGGCGGGGCCATATTTGACCCCAGAGAAATAATTTGAATAATCTTGGTAGAGGACCACTAGAAAATGCTTCATACCAAATATCAAAGCCCTAGGCTCTGTGGTTTTGGACAAGAAGGTTTTCATAGTTTTTTCCTATATGAATCTATGTAAATTATAGAAATAAACAAAGGGCCATAACTCACTCATAAATTGTTGAACCAGTCTGATTTTCAGGGGGACACAACTAGGGTATCAATACATCATTCTGACAAAGTTTGGTCAAAATCCCCCCAGTAGTTTCTGAGGAGATGCGATAACGAGAAATTGTTAACGGACGGACGGACGGAATGACGGACCACGGACGCAGAGTGATTTTAATAGCCCACCATCTGATGATGGTGGGCTAATGAGCTCAGATAAGAAACATCATTTACGATTCATTTGTCATTCCCCATTGTCCCCTGTCATGCCTAGGCAGGCAACATAAGATCCTTATAGATCAAAGAGGCCAAAATGCCTCCAGTTATATAAGTGTCAGTACCACTAACATAGATTAAACAGTACTTACTTATGAGGTAATTATCCTCCACTGATGGGTGGGATTACAGCAACAGTATCACCAGAGTTGAGTACCAAGTTTTGGGAATCACTGACAGAAATATACTCCTCATTCAGTGACAACACAACATTCTCCTTTAGCACATCCAAGCTGAAACATAGCACGAAGAAACACAATAAATTAAGTGCAAGAAAATGTGTTTGCGAGAAAATTGATTAGCATCAGTTTCAAATCTGAGCCTACCATTCAGTTCCACTTTCAGGTTAGTCATAATTTCAGCATTACAAGAGGGCCTAACTGGCCCTAAATGGCTAACCTAAGTGAGATGATACAACTATAAACCTATGAAATGAAAACCTCTCGGCTATAGACCAAGTTTGGCAAAGCTTCATAAAAGTGTTCATGACTGTCATCTCAAGGTATTTCTGTTTTTGGAAACAGGGGGACTCGTGCAAAAATGCCACAGATTAAGTTTGGTACAAGTCCATCAAAAGTTCAAGAGAAAGCTTTTTAAATATTTTTTAGCTATAATTATACAGCCCCTTACATATGAAGATGAACCATTTGAACAAATTGAACGAGGTACATGCTACAGAAGTTTGATCAAGATCCATGATGAGTTGAAAGTTGTTTTTAAAAAAAAGTAAAATGTTGATGCAAGATGATACCCACCAACCAGCACATCTGGAACCTTTGGTTCTAAGCTAATAAAACTTGATTTTCCCTATATATAACCAAAAGATGTTGGCAAAGTATATTCATACATTTTTTCCAAATTAAGTAAGTGCAGTATACCATTAATGTCTTTCCTATTCTAAATATTCAAACACCTTGAACAAAACTGTATCTAAAGGTATCCAAAGCTTATCTTTCACTAAAGTATTTTATAGTTAATTTTAGATATTTACTTCGAATGTATAAAATCCACAACAAAGGAATTTAACTTTACTAAATATAAAAATAAGCCGATTATTTAAAAAAAACTTCCTGTTTTTTAGTGTTGGTACACATTAAATTTTACACTTTGTTGAGCCACATATATATACAGTGTGTACTATTTTAAACCAGATGCATACAAGCACTGTTAATACAAATAAACTTGTTATTTTCATGTTTACATACACTAATGTAATATTTGTTCATGTTTTCAAATATGAAATTTGCGTCTAGTATACCTTGAAAATTATAGTCTTTAATAATAGTGATACTACCTGTTGTACTTAGAAATAATGACACTGAGTAATTCCGTAGCTGTAGTTTCTTTGCTGATATGTAAGGTTGTCTCCCTTGTTCCAGTCAGTTCTCGACTTTTGGCAAAAAATAGCACAGTAATCTGCAAAATTAGTAAGATATAAGGTCATAAAAATGTCCATGTTTGCAGGTAGCAACACAGTTGTCTCCCTTGTTCCAGTCAGTTTTTGACTTTTGGCAAAAAAAATAGCACAATAATTTGTAAATTAATAAAAAATAAGGTTATAAAAATGTCCATGTCTGTAGGAAGCAATCCATCAACTTGAGAAATATGATATGATCAAGATCTGTTTTATAATATTATTAGTGGCGAAAAGTTTGAATTATTGATAAAGAGATAAATGTACTTTTGATTAGAACAATCAGATTCAGTCACCCAGGGTCTGGTTTTACTATTTGTTCTTCATCAGTCTTTCTACACTGAAAGAGTAGCACTCTCTGACAGTGTTAGAAATTTCCTGAAGTACATTATAGGCTTAGTCCAAACATAGAAGCATCAAGTAATCAACTTATTTATTTATTTTGTTGGGTTTAACGTCGCACTGACACAATTAAAGGTCATATGGCGACTTTCCAGCCTTGACGGTGAAGGAAGACCCCAGGTGCCCCTCCGTGCGTTATTTTATCACGAGCGAGGTAGAACCACCGACCTTCCATAAGCCAGCTGGATGGCTTCCTCACATGAAGAAATTCAACACTTAAAGAGAGGCTCAAACCCACATCTATGAGGGGCAAGTGATTTGAAGTCAACGACCTTAACCTTAACCACTCAGTCACGGAGGCCCTTATGTAATCAAACAACAATATGCAATGTTATAAGACTTGAGTAAAAATACACCTAGGACTAGTAAATTCATATTATATATTCACATACATGTAGATACAAGCCTTTTATATAAATTTTATATTAAAACATTTCTTCTAAAGAAACCATCTAAAAAGAAGGAACTGTTACACTATTGGTCATATCCTTTAGCATCAAAATTTATTTTCTTCATTTATGAAAACAGCAATGCTGCTATCTTAAAGATAAACTAAGATATTAAAATGTTTGACACATTAAACAAGTCCAACTTATGTCTTGAAGCTTGAAACGTGCATAGGCAAACATCTCAAAAACAATACACTGACTTCTACATTTTATTTCACCATATTATAAACAGTATGTTTATTTTCAACTGAGAGAAGTTTCATTAAAATCTACTTGTAGAAAATATCTATCTGAGAAAGTGTTACCATAACCTGACTTTCCCATATCCAATCAGTCTAGCAAAAATTCAAGTAAAAATTTAAGCAGATGACCCAAGGTTTTTTATTTGCTGAATTTTCTAAGTATATCCTGAAGTTTTGAAAGTAATATGGATTTTGAAAAACTGATAAGAAAAGGATAAATTTCTGTCTTTGAAATAAATTTGCGAATTCTACAGTAAGTGTTTTAATTCTAATTTTTTTGATTTTTCATTTCTTAAGGAGGCAGTAAACAGTTTTCAGCTGTTAGTGTCTAATTGGCCAGGGTCAAATTTACAAATAAGAGGCAATTTACGGATTGAACTTGAAGTGCATATTTGAACTCTCTACTGCAAATATTCAGAAAGCTGTCTATGAGAAACAGTCATCTCAAGGTTAAACACTGAACAAATTTAGGGGAGACTCATACAAGACCACAACAAATTAAGTTTGATTAAGGTTCATACGAAGTTTTTCTAATAACTGACAACAACACAAAATGGCTGAATCACCCCTTAATGCAGCGCCCAAGCTCTAATTGTATTAACAACATGTAAGTTATAACAGATCAGGGTTTTTTCTTTTTGATTTGGGAACATAGCCTTTACCCCCAATACTGGGAATTTTGATGCGTAAATGTTCCAAATTGGGAAATATTTAGTCCCATAGGATAAAGTAAGGATGTGTTTAAGCACTTTCTCAAACACTTGTTTCACATTGTACAACCACTTTAACATACTTCCATTACAAAATTGTCCATAATTTGGTCAATGTTTGTGCAATTTTTGATGAAATTTTTTTTTCAGAATGTAGATTGGGAATTTTTGCACTCATTTTGGGAAAAATACATACTTTTTGGCATTGGGAATATAGCCCAATAACGGCTATAAAAACGGCCGAAAAACAACCCTGCAAATAATTTTAATTTATTTCAAACCTATGCTTAACTTGCACATCCAAAATAAATGTAGTTTTAACTTGTTTCAAATCTTGTTCAATTTCATAATTTGCCGATCACCGTTTCATTAGAGTTACTCCCCTTATGTTTTTGAACCAAAACAACAAAATATTCCGATAGTCTCAAAATGAACAATATTAAAAGCAAGTCAAAATTATATGTTTGCAAGACACATGCTAGGTAACAGAAACATTTTTAAACTAGAAGGTGTTTTTGTCGCAAAAATGTATGTCTCCCACCTATGTATACCTTTAGCTCTGGTGGCCATTTTGTGCAGCAAAGCTGCACATGTCGGCGATATGCACAACTAGGCTTGGTACTGATCACTCCTGTGAAGTTTCGTCAAAATCTGTTTAGCAGTTTGACCTGTGAAAGCTGTAAATATTTTTCTATTTTTAGCTCTGGTGGTCATTTTGTGCAGCGAGGCGGAACGTGTCAGCGATATGCACAACTACGTTGGTACTGATCACTTCTGTGAAGTTTCGTTGAAACCCAGCCTGCAGTTTGACCTGTGAAAGCCTGAAAGGGTTTTTCTATTTTTGACTTTTGCGGCCATTTTGTGCAGCGAAGCAGAAAGTGCCAATGATATGTAAAACTAGGCTTGGTACTGATCACTCCTGTGAAGTTTCGTTGAAATCCAGCCAGCAGTTTGAAATTTGAAAGCCGGACAAGATTTTTCTATTTATAGCTGTGGCCCCCATTTTGTGCAACGAAGCAGAATGTGTCGGCAATATGCACAACTAGGCTTGTTACTGATCACTCCTGTGAAGTTTCGTCAAAATCCGGCCAGCAGTTTGACATGTGCATGAAAGCCGGACAAGCTTAATGTGAATGGACGGACAGACAGACAGATGGCGATGGGGGAGACATAATGATAAGTGTTTGTTATAACTTGTTATATAACATATATGTACGTCACGTTGCATTTTATTTGAAGAAGCATTTGAATGTCTGATTATCCGTGACATTCGCATGACCACCACTGTTTCTTACTGACTCACTTGTCAAATTTTGTCAATGTTTAAAAACTTATTTCACAGAAATGAACGACGACATTTAAATGATCTACCCAGGACCTGAAAGATATATTCAATGGGGGTTGTTGGCATGCAAAGATTTGGTCATATCTATTTGGTTGAAAAATGACAGAGCATGAAACAAAGGACATCATGAAATGCAGCACTGTAGAACTGAATGTTCACCTTTATTCAATTAATATCAGGTCTAGATCTTCATCGTTTTTACAGACATTCTGTAAATATAATTATGGACAATCCATAAATTTAAATATTTTTTAGTCTATAATTCACAGACAGGATAATATGAAATCTGTAAAAATATTACAACTTAACTCAAAACTGCAGGTTTAAACTAAAAGATTTAAAGACTGCATGCATAAATGAAGGTGCTCTGCGACTTTTTGTCAATATGGATCACTTTGAATTTTCAGAAAATGTGACATATCATGATTGTCTGAAATTCTCTTGTTAGTTTATCTATACCTGTAGGATGATTCTGGGCTCTAGTGGAAGGGCTAATGCCCTTTTTAAGCGCCCTTTCCACCCCCCCCTCCCCCAACACCTTGTTCTGGAACTGCTGCTGCATGACTTAATTTGGTTTCATCACAGTCTATATATTAGGAAGGTGACAGATCTGCTCATATTGTCAATGTAGCTGTAAAAGCAGTTTACAGCTCAGCGGTTTAGTGTCTTATTTTGTATGGAGTTTCTCCCTGCCAGTGCTTATCTAACCATAATTATTTCAAAGTCATTTACAGTTTTGGCATCTACAACATATTGTGGTAATGCATTCCAAGGTTTAATCACTTGACATGAAAACTGTTTCAAGTAAAATGTTGTTCTAGAACGTGGCATATCAAGTTTTAGGTTATGACGTACCTCTTGTAGAAGTGGACACAAGAGGGCTAAGACGCTTTCCTACAGAGATGAAGGCCCCAGGTTCGATTCCTGGCTACTTCCACTGCGGTTTTAAAATAGTTTTGCTAATTTGTATGTATATTTCGGATATTGAAACAACAGGTATACTGTTGAACAATTACTGCAATGCAATCCATTAATATTTCACAAATTACACAAAAAGATATTTTTACATAGATTTTGGTAATTTGCAATTTTTCCCAATTAAGACAATTCCCGAGAGCATTTTTCCAATTCTACTGGTGTTGGTGGCATTCCGAAAATGATGCAATAAAGGCCTCCAATACCATCACAATGCTTGGTCTATGCACACGGTACTTACCATATCCGAACACGCTTACACTTGATATTATTTCAAAAGTTAAATTAGCAATAAAGAAATCATTACAGACTATGATAATTTTCTTCAAAACTTAATTACATATTCAGAAAGGTAATCAAATGTAGCTGACAATCACTGGAGAAAGAGCATTCAATAAATTTTAAGCGAACCTCAACATCCATGGAGGAACCGGAAATACAGAGCACCTGACTAGCGCATGCGGAGATTAGCACTTCCGGAAGAGGTATCATTGGTTGTTTGGGAAACGAAGTTTTTTTGGCAGATATATTCAAATAACCTGTAGTCGGCAATGTCATACATTGCTGCGGATTGTTTATGGAGGTTTCACTTATCAGTTGCATTAAACATTTTCTTTAATTCTTCTTTGTACATCAACGTGCTCAATAACTTGTTAAACTGAGCAAAAACTCGGAGGTCAAACCCCCCCACTACTCTCGGCCTCTGGTCCGGCCAAATTTCTGTTATTAGTTATGGCATTGATAGTTAAGATTATTTTTAAAACATGTAAAAATTGTAACAAAACATATCTAACGATTGATACATACGCTCAGTGTGTTTAAAAGTCTTAAAATATTGACTAAAATTTGGCAGGGGAGGATACAGGAGGGAGGGGGGGGGGCTGACTTTCAAGTGTCTGTGTGTAGTTCATGAACTGTTCGGTATTCATGTTGTTATTACTCGTTTGTCACTATTAAGTATTCTTTAGTTCGATAAAATAACCATACTGTAGACTGTTGTTTCAGTTCCAGCTATTCTATAAGTGAAGAATAATGAGAGGATAGGGGTTTATTGAAAGTGCATACAAGTAAATTGCAGGTGTCCCAAAGTGTGTTGAATATCCAAAAGAAATAAGATGTTCTGGACAATGTATATATTTCAATAGACGAGTTATAATGACTTTTATTTCAGGCACATTGACATTTCTTTAGGCAACAAAAAACACAGTCCGGTATTGTGTTCAGTGTGTATAAATAAACTTCCTACTGTCTAACCCTTTACAGGGACATAAACATTTTGATGTTTGTCTTGCAACTTTTAAGGTTTGTTTTGCCTTGTGCAAATAATATATGCGTAGTGTTGTATTGTATATACATATCATGTACAGTTTTAACCCAGTTTTATTGCCTCTAGAACTGTGATTGTATAAATCAGAACTCGGAGTATTGTGGTCAGTTTAACAATGTCACATAAACAAAAGTTGTCAATCTAATTTGTTCTTGCAGAGATGATGTCACACATTCCATACATGTCTTATACTTTTCAGACTTCATTTTAAATTAAAATGAAAATAGTCATGGCTGATCAATTGCAAGCACTGCTTTTATTTTCAAAGTCGACAACAAGAAAGTAAGGTTAACTTCAAGACTAAGATTTATGTTATTTTCTAAATCAGCAATAAATATTTGAGCCGTGCCATGAGAAAACCAACATAGTGGGTGTGCGACCAGCATGGATCCAGACCAGCCTGCGCATCCGCGCAGTCAGGTCAGGCTCCATGCTGTTCGCTAACAGTTTCTCCAATTCCAATAGGCTTTAAAAGCGAACAGCATGGAGCCTGACCAGACTGCGCGGATGCGCAGGCTGGTCTGGATCCATGCTGGTCGCAAACCCACTATGTTGATTTTCTCATGGCACGGCTCATTTTATCTTAATAAGTACTGGAAACATTATAGTTGTAGTTTGAAAACTTCATTTCATTTTGTTACACATGCAAGACGCACATCTTTATAAAAGGAACAAATGCCATATACAAGGATACAGAGGTGTAGGCTGACTTGTCTATGATATATGACCAAACACAAAACCAAATTTATATATGTTTCCAAGGAATGACAGGATAAAAACAATTCTATTTTTTGTGTCCTGATCTTTCTTTAGCTCGATTCTAAATAAATTAGGCATATTTTTGTGACTTTTTTTAAGTTTTTAAAAATTGAAATGAAACAGTAGAGTAATTAAAATGATACTATATCATGATTCGATTTTATTGAAATTTAATACATTTGTATATTAGTATTTATCTACAACATATTTTTTTCTAAATGTTTGAAAATTTTCTCAAACGTGTACGCCATAAGTTTTATGAATGTTATTGTTAAAGGTATAGAGAAACATAGTTCAGTAAACTGTGCTGTGTGTTCTATTTAACTGACATCATTCAATTCTAGAAAAAAAAGTTATTTCAAAATACAAAAACTGGTTACCAAAACTCACAAAATATAGGCTATTTTGTCATGCCGTGATATGTGTTGAGTTAGAACCTTTTCCTATAATTGTTTATCTTACTTTCAAAATTTCGTAATCGCATGCACATTTTGTGTCCGACCAACAGCCCGCAGGTCATCAACTCGTATCGACCCGAATACAGGAGACTTCAACAAAAACAAAGAATGTAACTAGTATTGGCATCACTCGATGTTAATTATGGTATATCAATACGTTATTACTGTTGTGGCGAGTGCCAACTGACCAAAGTTTAACATTCTGCAAACGTATGGTCTTCATTACCTTATCCTCTGTATATCATAATTATATCATCACGCCACGCTTAGCTAACGAATGCTGTAAACCACAGAGATAATATATCTACTACTCGCAGGTTATATATTCACACACAACTGTATGTCATTTTGCTGCTGCACGCACCCTTTCCCAGTTTCACGTTTACTTCTAGGGATGACACCGATGAAGTCATACCGATATATCATCGATTTCCAGGCATCGAACGATATTGAATATTGATTCATATAGATTGGTTTGCATCTTCTTTAATAGAAATGTTCTCGCGTACACTACATATGTAAAAATTGAACCAAAGTACGTCTTTCAAGTACAAAGTAACATTACTAAAGTTTGTGTGTTTTATTGTTGCTGTTGTTGTTGTACTTTTTTTGTTGTTGTTTATACAACATTCTAACAATTTTCCGTGACATTTGTCATTTTCTTCACCGTTTGATGTCCCTTGTGATACAAAATATTCCGCACTGAGCAGAATTTCAAGCATTATCAATCTAAAAAGCTTGTAGTTATATGCTAACGACTTTCATTGTTTTTGAAAAGCTTTGTTTGCCAGCAAGAAAAGTTTCGAATTTCATGTTTGGGAAACATGGAATTGCAGTATATCGCACTCAGTGACTCTTTAGGCTGAACGATTGTAACTGCTAACAGTATGTTTGGGATTCCGTAAAAGTTTAATACATGTTATTTTATGTAAACATATATTTGAAACAACGCATCATTAACAGAATACGAAAATAATTGCACCGTTACTTGATTACGATCGGTTTATCTTGTGTTGGGTGGAAACTGCAATATAAAAAAAACAGCTACAGATTTGTTGACGCAATGCACGTTTACGATATATAGATTTTTAAATTTTGAACTTTACACCATGACGGTGTCCATAGTTTACAACAAACTCTGCCTACATATACAAAGTCTAAGTTATATCATTTTGATTAATTTTAGCTGACATATATTACGCAAGAATTCAAACTCGTTTTAACGAAGCCTTTATTCGATATTTTGGGAAACTTATTCGTTAAAACGAACTAGTATTTTCGAAACTTTTATTGTAGTATTATTTAAAAGAAAGAAAAAAAACGGACTAAGATTTCGAGAAAAACACTGACACGAACAAAACGAGCTGTCAACGAAACAAAATAAACGTATTGAATAAATATGGCAGTTTATTGGGGAACTCCATATACTCTTTATTTTCCCATTTGCTGAGATTTTTAACAAACAAATAAAGTGAGCAACAATAACATATAAAATGCGTGGCATTCAAAATTGAGAAACTTTTAACATATTTTACAAATGTGTACATGAAACAAACATTATGTAAGTTTCAGAAAAGTATGCAACATATAATACAAGACTTTAGTATAAACAAGAAAAAGTGGAGAAGTACAAATATCAGGTAGCAATACACAACAATAACATATACATGTATTTGATATAATTCAACACTGCCTGGAAAAAGTAGATAAAATAGATATAGGGATAATGGTAACATTTATATTTAATCCCCTTGTCAAAAGTTAATGCAAGAGGTATCAAGGAATTGTGATTTTATAGTAATATATATAATATTCAGAGGTTCAAATAATATAAATAAATTTCATGTACAAAAAGTTTTATGATACATATTTAAAATCACGCGTTTCATCTATATATTGGTCACAACTGGTATACGTACACATACATATACACATATCAATATATGTTAATACATATCAATATATGTTAAGACTTCAAGTAATGCAAGCAGAATTTTGTCGTCATGTTAAATTTAATCACATGAGTGATTCATCAAATTAGTATGCGCTATATATAATCAACCATTCCTTATTGTTAGAAATCTTGCCGAAACGAAAAAACAAGATCACTTTGAGGAAGGGCCTGGGAATTGATTACAAGTACAGTTAAACTATTAAGAATTAGCAGATAACTTATAAGCGCTTTGCACAGAACCAATGAACTTATATGTTAAGTTCATATAGTCCTGGGACTTGCTAGCCTCTGAACCTAGTACTGTCAATATATCCGGGTCTATCAGGCAGCGCAGAAAATGTTCTGAATTATCATAGCACAGTTACTGGAATACTGTGTACCCAAAATTTTCAAGTACTGTGACAAGGAATGATTTTCTGATTTCATGAAAACCAATGCATTCCGAAATCATGTGTCTATTGATATCAGTGACACGCGATCTGCATATTTGACAGATAGCTTTGCTATGTATACCACCTACTGTAAGGAGCCTGACGACATTGAGGACGTGACGTATGAGTGATTTGGTATTTGCTAGTACGTACAACTTGGACGGGGTACATGCAAGATGAACAGATTTGAACCTATCAAACTCAGGGTCAGAATTTATTCTGTCTTCCAAATGTATATCATAGTAGGAGTTTACAAACTAATAGGAAATGATATGAACAGTATGTCGCATTCTGAAAAGACTGTAATATCTAGGCAGATCAGAAGCTTTCAACTTTTCAACTTTTATTTTAATGCTACGATTCATACATAATGAACAGCAAAGCATCACAGTAAAGAAAAAACATTTCAAATAATATCAATGGCGGTAACATATGTATGTTTAGTGCAGCGATATATTAGGAAACGACAGCCTAATTTATTATACACTATATAATTATTTGTTTCATGGATCACGAATTTATGTATTGTTTCTGAAGACAATTTAGATTATTTACCATCAAGATTATTTGTTTAATATAGCTTTACAGGTATCCTTCAAGTTGATTATTAATGAAAACTAGGTAGTAATATAGGGAAACACCAGATGCTGGTATGTTCAGCTGATTTCTAGGATTATGATTCATGTAACCGGCTCCATGTAACCAAGAAGCTATAGTAAAATTTATCATGTAGAAGTGATTAAAGAAAAAAATAATGTTATTCGTAATTCGCGCTCAAAAACCCTAAACACTATGTGAGAAAAGTGCGGGAAAACGTTGGATTACTTTTAAAAGGCAGCAATATTGTAATTATATCAGCATGAAATAAAATACTTGTAATAGAAGAAGTAAACTTAAGAAAACAAAAGATATTACATAGAAAATGAGAACATTGTAAAGACATTGACGCTTAACGCAACAGGACTTGAAGAGAAAAAATGTGTAGACAATTAAATTATAAAAAAGCATGTGACTGACATCGAATAGGAATCATACACAACTAAAAAGATAAGATGAGAACACTATAAAGACAGTCATAATACCACTAAGTACAAGTTAAAAAACAATTGAATGAAAGTATGTATATAAAATAAATGCAATTAAAAATACGTATACATATATAAATGATAGATTTCTGTGACACTTTCAGTGTCAGAGAACTCGGGAGTTGAAAGAATGAACAGTATACACTACTGTAATGATATTATTAAACCCTGTTTAGGGAACCAAACACATTTGTGTGCGTCAATTAGTAGAAGACGTTACTCACAGTGAAAACTTATTTTAACAAAACAGAATATGGTCAATGTAAAGGGGAAAAGATGTATAAGTGGTTTAAGAGAAAAACGGGGATGAAAGGCCAGGTTGTTGTCAGGACAGTGTATGACAGTGGCGGGATTTCCTGGTTTCCAGAGCAAAAGATTAAAAGTGTACCATCTTACCAGTCTCCCCTAGCCTGGGAAGCCGTTAATAATATACGTGCTTTGTCAGAAGAAATCATACCTAATATCTATGCGTTAAAGGATCTTAATTTGCGCTAATTAGTGTTAATTGGCATTTATCGATTTTCTGATATTATCAATTATTATTGTCAATTTGCAGGTAGAAAAAAAGTTAGAAATTGCCAGACTGGATTCCCAGGTTAAGTCTCCCCTAATGGGAAGGGGGAGAAGTCAGTTCACTTGAAATCTAAACTTCTGGTAGCAGTTCGGTGACACTATGCATGTGCGACCGATGTCGGACATATTCCAACGCCCTGTCCGACTTTGGGTTTGTGTGTCACTTTAAATCAAATTCATGTAATGGTATATTGTTGCCATCTTGGAACTTCATAAAAATGAAAGGCTCTCTACACCCTCCGCCCTCACGGACTCAAGTTTGCTTGGTATCGCCCTGGTAAATATTATATACTTTATAAGCGGATTAACTTTGAAATATATAATCCTTTTCTTTTATACATGAAAACAATGGTGATCTTTAAACCCCTCTTGTTTTCGTCCGAAATACATTAATCTCATCATACAGACATACACATAAATATAAACTGCCAAAAATTCAATAATAACGTTTTACATTTTCGACCTCTTTGAATAGGACCTGTAACAAAACCTCGCACAGGTTACATTATAATCCTAGATACATATGGTATTGAACAGTGGATCATTTTTATACGCTCCAACGAGAACTTTTGTATAGTTTTTGGACTTCATAGAAGACCTTTCGTGTATTATTACCCGCTACAATAAATTTTTGGTTATCTTTTGCAACTGTTTTGTTTAATTGTGGAGAAAACAATGGGATTGTGATAATGGATGTACGCATGTATACCTGGTAAGAAAGTTCATTATTAGCCGGACACTTGTTACGAATAATTGCATGTTGTAATTTCTGTTGTTAAGAAAGATGTTTATAAACACCTTGTCTCCACTTCCCTGACAAAAAGTATTTTCAGTTCTTTCAAATGTTCAAGTTTGAAAGGAATTACTAAAGAGAGTACTTTAAGATGGTATATTTGTCCGTGAAAGTCATAATTTTACATTATTTTACTTTGTCTAAAAGCACATTATTGACAGCTCCGTCAGTTTCATTACCAAACTGATTTGTTTTAGTAATCAAGTTGATAATGGTTATTTATGGACCAGTTCTAAAGACGTCGGCAATTTCCAGTAGTTAAATACATGAATATATCTTAGCGTGTCGATTTTCCATTTTAAGTATTGACATAAAGGTCTGTGTCCATAAAACACACAAAAAGTATACTAATTGGGTAATCGAATGTCACACGTCATTAAGCTGTTGTTAAATTGTGAAATATTATCCGCTAAATAGTGCGTTCTTTTAATTGGAGAAGTCTTATATACTTAAAGATTTCAAAAACTGTTTAAAGATAGAGTACGGATATTAATGTACCAGTTTCTTTGCTAAGACCTGTAGACAGATTGGAAGAACAATTATACCGGCAGATGATAAATGGAACGGATACAGGAAGTTCCTGTGGCCCGGCATGTTAAATTTCATTTCATAGGTTCATACGAAATGCACAGTAGGCCTATGTGTATGTGCGAGTGCGTGCGTGCGTTTGTCCGATTTTGTCCTGACTCTAACTTTGGTATTGCATGGAGCAGTCTTTTTCATATTCGCACAAATGTTCACCTCAATGAGACGGAATGTCGTCTGCAAACCCCAGCCCCCGTCTGAAAGGTCTAGGTCCCAGATAGGTGTCATATGATATTTTAAGCTTGTCAGGGGCATAACTTGGACAACCATGGAGCAACCATATCTTTTTTAGTAGAAATGATTTAATGTCATACGCACACGCTAGACTCTATTTTATAGGTCAAGGTCATACTTAGAGGTCAATGGTCATTGTAAAACTAGTACAGGCTGTATAACTTTGATAACATGCATTGGGCAATTCTTATTTTCATTTGGAAGAGATACCTATCTGAAATGTCAAGGGCACACTAAGGGGTCGGTTCTGCAAATTCAACCTGTATGGAGTATTACACGTTTGACTCTTTGAAGCGGAGTATCAACAAATAACTGGCTTGATACTATTGCCTTTTGGCCATCAACATCCTAGTTTTTTGTTAATTCTTCCTACATGTATTGTACTGCCAGGACATTCCGTTGTTGCATTCTTACATGCGTGTAATTTGGGTCCATATATATGTGTGTACTGAACATAAAGTGCCAGTGTAAATAGTTCATAAAACTCGTAATTGCTATATTTTTTAATGTAATAAGTGCAAATGTGACACTGAAATCTTTTATTTGATATGACTTTTAAACTGGAGGCAAGTCAAATGACATATTTTATTTCTTTCACATGGGATGGATTTCAAGCTGCAAGGCGAGTACTAGTATATAACATGATACAGTTTCCATGGTTTCGTGGGTTTGATGCTGAAAATGTTTGTATGGCATATATGACGGTTAACAGTTGCAACTAGCATATGTCATGCAGCAGTCTCAATGGTTTTATGTTGAAAACGTCTTTTCACGTATATTGTAGTAGATATATAACTGCAAGACATCCATATGACATGTGATAATGGCAGTCTTTTCACATAACTCGACATTTAAAACTGCAAAACGAGCATGAGCCATGTAAAAGTTTCAATAGTTTCGATAAAACATGACTTTTGGTGTGGAAAACGTTAAAGATGATTTTTTATTAAATTTCAATACTCCTGTAATATGATACAAGACAGATAAGTATATGATAAATGAGAGAAGAGAAAGTCGAACCACTATACATGATAAAGTGGCATTCGTTGAAAAAAAAAGTGGTAAAATAGTTTTCCATACATGCATAAACGAGTTGAAATTTAGAACAAGTTGTAAGAGTTGTAGTTTTAATTTGATATTCGTTAATTTCCGTTTTATTGTAAGGAAATTCAATAAAACATTTGATATGAGCAGCTATTTTAGGAGCACCGTCGGTTCTCTTTGGAAACATACATTGTAAGATTCAATTTACATTTGACAACGTCAACTAAGGTTTTCGTTATGTAAATAAACCCAAAGTAACAAAAAGAGGATTAGTTACAGTACTGGGTGGATACCCAGCCTTATATTTACAGAAAGTCTATTGAATCAACTTGAAAACTTCTTTACCATTGTGTTTTGTCAATTGGGTATTTCTAACAACCATGCCGTGACGTATTTCATGGTCACATTTTGGTTAAACGACAGGACAGATCCCCTGTATGCTTAAACATGGCTTTATTTCCTGTAGATATTGCCCACATACTCAGTATTAAAAAAAGTGTGAATTAAAAATGTACACACAAGTTGACTAGCCATTTCCAGCATAAATGTGTCAGCTATGTGCTTCTGTTTTCGGTTCGTCATTTTATGTTCAAGACAAAGTGGTCCCATGTGGTCTACATGTACAGCAATTATTTTACTTTATAACTAAAGTAGATCGAAGATTCCAGGTATATAGGCAAATAGGTAACAAACTGATGATGATTTAAGTGGATTCTCCAAGTATCTTAATTGCTATCATCGGATGGTATATATTAATTACTCGTATATTCATATAAATGTAGATAATTCTGCTTTACTGTTTAGGAGCAATACAAGTCTTTCTGAATAAAAAAAATCCACGAGTGCAATATAACAGCAATAGTCCTTTTAATGCATATAGCGCCGGTCTAGTAACATACACTCAGTTCCAAAAGAAAGTGTGCACTTAGTTTTCTGTTATTTTTTCTCGGTTATTTTCATGAAAACTTATATTGTTTGGTACCAAAATTTAAATCAGTTCGTAAACAAATTGGTGTGCATTTTAGATTTTGAGTTATACCTGAGAGTTAGTGTATGAAAAAATGAAACAAAAACGTCGGGGATTTTTTTGAAATATTTAAACTTAAAAAGTGCACACTTTCTTTTGGAACTGAGTATATATTGCGTTGCTATTTCTTAATGTAACGTACGTGTGCAGTACTTTTTAGAATAGACAAGTATAAGAATGTACTGAATTCTGGGATGCAAAACGTAGGCGACTTTCATATTGTATTTCATTTTTAGCTCATCTGATTTTTTGAAAAAAAATGATGAGTTATTGTCATCACTTGAGCGGTTGTCGGCGTCGGCGTCGGCGTCGGCGTTGCCTGGTTAAGTTTTATGTTTAGGTCAGTTTTTCTCCTAAACTATCAAAGCTATTGCTTTGAAACTTGGAATACTTGTTCACCATCATAAGCTGACCCTGTATAGCAAGAAACATAACTCCATCTTGCTTTTTGCAAGATTTATGGCCCCTTTTGTACTTAGAAAATATCAGATTTCTTGGTTAAGTTTTATGTTTAGGTCAGCTTTTCTCCTAAACTATCAAAGCTATTGCTTTGAAACTTGGAATACTTGTTCACCATCATAAGCAGACCCTGTACATCAAGAAACATAACTCCATCTTGCTTTTTGCAAGATTTATTGCCCCTTTTGGACTTAGAAAATCAGTTTTCTTGGTTAAGTTTTATGTTTAGGTCAGCTTTTATCCTAAACTATCAAAGCTGTTGCTTTAAAACTTGCAACACTTGTTCACCATCATAAGTTGACCCTGTATAGCAAGAAACATAACTCCGTCCTGCTTTTTGCAAGATTTATGGCCCCTTTTGGACTTAGAAAATATCAGATTTCTTGGTTAAGTTTTATGTTTAGGTCAACTTTTCTCTTAAACTATCAAAGCTATTGCTTTGAAACTTGCAACACTTGTTCACCATCATAAGCTGACCCTGTACAGCAAGCAACATAACTCCATCCTGCTTTTTGCAATAATTATTGCCCCTTTTGGACTTAGAAAATCATTTTCTTGGTTGAGTATTATGTTTAAGTCAACTTTTCTCATAAACTATCAAAGCTATTGCTTTAAAACTTGCAACAGTTTTTCACATTCATAAGTGGACACTGTACATCAAGAAACATAACTCTATCCTGCTTTTTGCAAGAATGATGGCCCTTTTTAGACTTAGAAAATCATGGGTAGGACAATATTTCTATTACACAAAAAAAATCAGATGAGCGTCAGCACCCGCAAGGCGGTGCTCTTGTTTGAACATGCTGTAAGACATTATAAATTGTTTACCGTGATGCAAAAATTCTGCCTGGATTTTTTTTCGATCTTTAACTTTGTGACCGCACTTTTTATTCGACCACTCTATACGCGCCTGTGGTGAAAGAAACGCCCCGATCACACTGTGAGGTATCACAAAAATTTGTTGCTCAGCTGCAGGAGCTTCATGTTGATGTATAGTAACGGGTTGGCTTTTTGTTTCTGTGATAATTGTTTTCTGATGAATCTTTCCTATGTACCGTGCATTGATTGTTGATAGAAATGTTACCTCTTCTACACGTGCCTTCATCGTAATTAACGACAATAGGCCATGCTAACTCAATTATTCCGTGTACTGAAAACTTAGTTAACACTTGGTGCATTCTTGCTGTGTGGATATATTCTGCCGAATATTAGTGGTATTTTGGAATATTTACTGGGTATGTAGATAAAAGTATATTAAATCGAGGGCGGTTTGGCATGGATAATTGATAAAAATGAAAGAAAAATACTTAAACGATTAGAAAATGCTAAAACTTGAAGTAAAAATGACGCATTTGGTTCTACTCGAATTGCTTGCACATGTAGCATGATTCTTTTAAACGGACACCAGAAAATGAAAATAAAAAGGAAAATAATTGTTTTTTTTTGTGTGTTTTTTTTTTTTTTTTTTTTGGTAATTAACCAATAAAGCTTCATATCATGTTGATCATGGACTTTTTTTCTTTTTGTTTGTGTGTGGGAGGGAGTGGATTGGAGCTGTAACGTCTACCAAGTGTGTTGATTTTTTATGCTTTGCGATGTTTTACATCCCCCCCACCCCCCGCGAGCGCAAAAAAAAAGAAAGTATCACAGGGATCTGGCAGACGTGCATTGTTTTCATATGTTTTTTTAAAGGTGTATTATCGATGACAGCATGACAGTTAACTTTTATGTATTCTTTTTTTCAGATTACCTTTAAAGCCGCGCTACAAATTTTACTTAAAGACCAATATAATCTTCTTAATATGAAAGCTTAAAACCTCAATTAAAAATCTTTATTTAAGGAGGAATCCACTAAACAAAACCATAAGTTTGCAAATGTTATTAAAATATGGTTAACAACTAGTTCAGTGATATCAAATGTGGGTCCCGCTCGACTTTTGTCGTGCATATTTCTGTATTAAATGTACAAACTTAGTTTCGAGTAAATTGTATTTGAGAATGGTAACATTATAATTACCGTCTGTTTATTTTCAGCCATTCTTGAAATTTTAAATAAGAAATTATGTTTAAACAAAACTGACTGTGTATAGTGAAAACTCGATCATTGATTCGATAATATAGGGCGCCGTTTCACTATTTATTCACTGTTTCTTGATATCCTAAATTCATTTATGGATATCATCAAATATTTTTGGATATCATAAAATGCATTTATAGATATCATACAATGATTTATGGATACACAATAAATCTAGTATTCGATTATTAGATATCTTAATATCAGTTTTGTATTATGATATCCTTCATTAGATTTAATGACATCTTTAATTATATTTCTGATATGCATAAATGGTATTGGATATCACAAAATATATTTATGAAATCTTTAATAGACATAAGAATATCATAAATAAATCAATTTTTCTGATATCACTAAATCGATTTAAGGATATTATTAAATCAATTATGGATATCTTAATTTGGATATCATAAATTCAAACATATTATGAGATATTTCTTTAATTATTTAATGAATTTGTGATACCCTAATATGAGTTTTAAGGATATATTAAATCGAATTCAGGATATGAAAAGATGTTCTCGTTTAGAGATATCAAATATTCCATTTCATGATATCTTTAAATCGTTATATAATGGAATCGCGCTTTGATGTCTCTGTATCGAATTAAACATCAAGATGTTCAGTTTAATAATGAAACAATTGTTGCCTTTTAGGTTCTATCAGTATGAGGATATATCAACATAGAAAAAATGATATCAACCTGGGTCTTTGACCTAGGTCAATATCATTTTTTTCCAGGTCGATATGTTCTCGTTTCGACATCACTAAAAGGCAATACTAGTAATTGTGTAATACATTTAATGATATCATAAAATGAGTTATGGATAACTCAAAATGAATTTAGGATATCACAAAATAGTGCATAAATAGTAGAACGATATTTCAGATTTAATAAAAATGGTCATACCAGAAAAAGTGATCTTATCTCTATATTAATATGCTACAGTTACAAAAATGGTAAAATTGTGTTATCATAAAGGTACATTCACTGTTACTAGAATATATCATTCATTGATAAAGTCAAATAATTGAGTTTCATTAACAAGATGTTAAAATACGATATAAACAAATTAATAATAATCAGAATAATAAGAACTTTATTTGAAGAGGATAATATATTTGGCTATAGTTTTACATAGATCTATGTCCACTATCATAATAATGTAAAAAAAATCTGTCCTTGTATGTAACACAGACAGTGAAGTAGAAGACATGAAATAAAAGTACAAATAGAAACTAAAGCGAAATAATCTTGTGTCAGTGTCTCTAGGGTGTACGAATAAAATGGAAATTCACAGTAATTCACACGGAACAAGATAAGTCTGGTTGAGCTCTCCGTAATTAGTGACATAAGTAAATGTCTCGTTCCGCAGCTATTCTCTATAGATCGATCATTGTACATATCATATGGAGCTCTGGTTGGCGCTTTATTCACAGAGAATATCGCTAGAATGCCGTAAATTATTCATCGCCTTTTGAATTGTACAGGTATTCCGATCCGGACTATTTTGTTTGTTTAAACGCAAGCTTTAGAAATTTATATTAATTCTATATTGTTGCATTACCATGGACCTTGTTGATATTATTTGTACCGACGCGAAAGAATCAATGTAAGCTTCAGTGTATAAGAGGAGGTGAATTGAAATATTAAAATTTTACTGAAAAAAAAAGTCTGCTTAAAATGGATTTTATTCTACCAGTCGTCTCTGTGTAAACTAGTATTGAAAATGTGATACATGGTATAGTTAAGAAATTATATAAATTAAGACCTCTGTACATGAACATATTGAAAATTTGGTTTATCGATTTTGGATTATCCGAATCAGTTTAAAATTATACAGTGTGATCAAGCTAGGTATATAAAGTCCTATTAATTTTATAAAGTGCTTATATAGAATTCGTGATTTGGAAATCTGGTTCGGATTATAGAATATGATTTAGCTGTTTGATATTTGGAACGTAAACATTTTTGAAAGGTCATTTCTTAACATTAAAAAGGGTTCAGTGTGTTTCGTAGAATAGGAGTAATAAGGAAATATTTTACTTTTTTCAGGGTCCGAAAATGTGATCCCTGGAATCCGCGATGAATTTACGGACTAAACGTTGGAGAACTGACAGAGTTAACAAAACTTTGGAATATAGTGTTACATCATAAAACAAAAGTAAGGGAGGTTTTTGGAAAGAAAACATCGTTTAGCTGTCGTCATGACTACAGTAGAAGCGTCGAAAGATGATATCCCGACGACTAACCCGCCGGCCGACGAGGAGGATAGTGACGACGATGAAGAAGATGAAAATCTCGTATTTACGGTGTATACGGCGGAATCTTGGGATAATCAAATTCTCCTCGAAAAAAGAAATAAAGAGAAAGAGGAAGAAAATAAGAAAAATCAGGGCGAGGCCCATCTTGTGGATGGTGAATTACACTTTGACTCTGAGGAACATCATGGGCCACAGAAAACTAGAAACCCAGCCCTTGTAGAAGGAAATACACTGAAAGAAGATTCAGGGTTCCCGAAAGAATTGTACGGTAAACCTGTCGAGGAATTTGACAAGATCATCGCAGAAAGAGATAAGGTAAGGCGTGTCCAGACGTTTTGTTTTTAATCATTTGTGTTTTCTTTAGTTACACGGGATATATAATAACATGGACAGTCAAAATGAGGACATGATATTATTTTCAGCTGCCAGTGGAACCTGCAAATGACAGAAAATTTCTTCCCAAGTATCTATACAACGCCGTCGTGAAATATTTGTTGGTGTCTTTTCCTCGGTCAAAGTTACATTAAATGTTTTTAAATGATATAACATGAATGTATGTATGACACCTCCCTATAACATTAGTTTAATAGAATAAACGTTTCTAATAAAACCGTGAAGCCGGCGCTATAAACTAACTACCAATAAACTTCTGGTCGTTAAGGAAATGTGTTTGTGAACAAATACTATGCTGGGTAATGAAAAATCTAGTCGACTTGTGCATTTTTAGAGTAACTGTAAAAGAAAGTTGTTCTAGTATCGAATGATAAAACGTTTTCAAACATCATTTACCCAGCATAGAAATAAACATATTATATTATATACAACGACCGTCCGTCCGTACATACATGTATGATAACGATAGTCAAAGAACAAGAAAGAAAACTAATAGCATTTTATTTTTTCACAAGGTAATAGTACTTAACCTAATAGGCCGACGTTTTGAAAAAAAAAAGAAAGAACGCAATTGAAATTCTTAAGGAGAACGTAAAAATCTAAATAAATGGACATACTCTGGTCAATGGTTTTCCCCTTTTACGCCTGGAAGGAGTTAAATAAAAGCTATAGTTAAAGATCAAAGACATGTATATGAAGAAAACTGAATAATAGATGATTATTTGTATTGAACCATTATATATGTGTACATAAAAGGTCAGAGCTATGTCAATATTTAAATCCACAACGGTAGTTAAGTACCACTTTGACTCGCATTTAAGCACGATATAACATAACTTGTCCATTTATTTCCCTTCATTTTATAACAATATAATTGGTAAGATTTTACCTATAGAGATAGGTAACATAATGCTTGGGCAAAATACATCCCAACATTGTTTTTTAAACGATCATTTATTATTAAAGGTGACTCAATACTGACATTACGAGTCGGCACACTTGAGTAAGTTTTTATAGAATATGTATTTCACTTGAGTTAGTTTATAAAACATGTATTTGACAGGTAACTTATTTATATTCGCAAGAAGACGGCGGCATCACGAATATGTTCAAGTACGGTATAATAAATATAGGTAACATTTCTAAAAGATCTGAAAATAAGGCAGAAAATATTTAGTTTGCATTTTGAATGGTATTTTAGTAAAAGTTTGGAGGAAAGCAGATATATATCCAAGTTTCAGAAAGTTTTCCTAGAAATTAGAATGAATATGCCTGTTAGCGGTAAAAGAAATGAAACATGTTTATAGATGTGTTGAATATATTCTTTAAGCCTATTTATGAATTAATTGAAAAACTATTTTTAAATATAATTCGGCCCAATATTAGTGTTTTTTCCCTCATTTTCAAAGCTAATACATTTTTTGTATTCCCGTTTTGTTTTGCTTTTTTGACCAATACTGTACCATTGATTCCTTAAACATTTGAAACACAAGACAGTATGCTACCATAATGACTTCCTGACAATTATTTTTCTTCAGTGTAACACATTAAAAAAAATATGACTTTTTAACAGTTCCCAATTTAGACGTTAAATTCACGACAGCATTTTATTCCCATTTGTAAAGGCCCGGCCCCATTTCCAAATCTATGGGGGAAAACCTGTGTAATATAACATGCTATTGAATCTGATTACGCACATTTCAAAAGACTGTTTACTCGTTTAACCACAAACATAGTCTAACTCTGCAAATGAAACAGAACATCAGTCGCATGAAAACTTAGATTAGATGTTGTCTTTACAGAATGGGCCAAACAACGAACGTCTGTATTTTCCTATCCTTGTTGAAAAATATGTAAGAACTGAACTCGAACTAAAGTAGAACAAAAATAATCAACATAAATCGTGTGAGGTATTGCCAAATCATGCTTTCTGTACGCAGTGCGTATTTGTAATATCTATGGAAATATGAGTAAAAACCTAACATTGTACAAATTAATATTTCTGCTTTTTTGCCAAAATGCAGCGTTTGATTGCATCTGTTTAGCCATTCGACTTACATAGGTTAGAATCATATGATACGATATATTTGCTGTCCCGAGTAAAAAAGGGACATTCCCGTCATCGAATAATTATAATAAGAAAGTATTGGCATTATGCTGCAGATTTCTGTTTTATGAATGAATACACGTTTACCTTTCGACTTTAATTCGTCTTTTTAGACATAGACTTGAAACTAACAATGTCCAAGTGCAAAGGCTATGGTAGACTGGCTACTGGTCTCTTAAATTCGCTTATCTGCAGGCCATGGCTTGTTGCGTGTGACAAAATCAGGAGTACTTTTGTGTATTAAATTGGAAGTATTAGGACAAGAAAAAATAAACGAAAGTCTGTGAGACCGACTAGGGCTGAGTCATTCTTAAACTGGTCTCCGGAGGAACAAAGGCAAAACTTAAGCAAATCAGCACGACATATATATAAATCAAGCGATACCTTGACATTTGTAATAGCATTATGACAACAATAGAGGAAATAGCTTGGGACCCAGTGGACCTATCTATCATTTACATTAATTTTTAAGCAGAACTATTCATCACACATCAGCAGTCAAAAATGCGATGCAGTCATTGGAATAGAACAATAAACATTTAACAATCATCAGCAAAGGCTAATATATGGCATGCAAAACATAATACGATAATAGTTTTGTTCTGTATAGTTTGAAATGTGTACAAACCTCTAGACAGAACTAAAGCTACATATGTAATGAGACTATGGTATGAAAAAATATTTGCACGACTTAAAATGCACACGATCATTTAAAGACACACCACAACCTAGTTTCCTACATTTTTCACTAACAGAAACTTTTGTTGAAATTATTAATGTTAAAACAGAAGAACTAAGCTATATGTAATGAGACGTATGGATAATTTGCCCACCTGAATTAACGTATTTTAGACAACCACAATCTGCTACATTTGTTCAGTCAATCTCTTTTCACTGTAGTTTTAAAAACATAAATATACAACTGTTTTACACTGTAGAAACAAATTGAGGTCTAATGTTAACTAAAAACATAAAGTATTACGCATACTGCTACATTAATCAAATAAAATACTTAGTCATTAAGTATATTGTCTTTGCCTCATATAGGTCAGTCAGCACTTGTATTTCTCATTTTTAGATGCAAATCATGTATAATGGCTGTCATTTAAGAAATAATTTATAACAAATGAGTGTTTTATCACTATTTATGCACGATGGGCGGTTATACGTCGGGCGTAATAATATCACGAGGGCGCAGCCCGAGTGAAATTATTTGTACGACGTATTACCACCCGAGTGTATAAATAGTGTTAAAACACGGTTTTACTATAAATTATTTCGATTCTAATATGCTCTTAATCTAAAACAGTAGATAAAATATAGAAGCGCTCTTTCTTTGTCGCAACAAAAACTTTGATGTCACCGCACGTTAACGTGACGTCATTCTAGCGTAAGAGCGTTTTAACAGAGACAAGCATATTAGAATGAAGCATATTAAAAGAATACACTTATTCTGAGGTGGGCCTTTAACTATACAGTACTTAACCACCCTGGTAGAAGGCAAAAAGTCAAATGTACATACGAGATGCTCATTTTGTTCAAATTATCGTTTTGTTATTTTAAATTCAAGTTACTGAACGACACAAACATGCTTTTAGAGTGTTTACTATATTATTTATTTACAACATAAACGACTTAAAACTCTGCTGATCCGTTGACAGTTTACACTCATACATTATAAAATACCTACATTCATTTCTATGCAGTTTCCTAATACCGGTTCATTACCCTTTTCAAATCTGTTCATAATCACCGACTTCATATATGATATTGAACCTCTTTAGATTGATCACATCCCATGCATATTAACCCATCCCATTACAGAAGAAGTATTTGGGCTTGTACCAGAAAGTGACAAACGTCTTTTTGCGTACATTGGAGACGATGAGATGTTAGTGGACACAGTTTCTGCCATTGTGGTCGCATACATAGTTTTACTTAAAGTAGATCAAATATATACTGCAAATAAGCATAAATCTGACAAATTCTGATAAAGTGCACAGTATAATATTATGCTTTAAGAATCTGCAATAACTTGCATTTTGATAAATTCAACAAGATGGACTATTCTTATATAGATATCCACTACAGCTGCCATTCCGGAGATAAATAATAGTCTTCTCAGCGTGAAAAACAGTAATTACGAGTACTTTATCTCAGAGTGAATATCTGAACAGCTGATTCATGGATGGTCTTTTCTTCTTACACACTTGCTCACCCGTCCCTAAATCAATGTCCGGGAAGGCATGTGGAGTCTTCTTTCACCATTAACAAACTGGAAAATGGCAATCTGACCAAAATTGTGTAGGTGTGACTTAAACAAACCTCTATGAGCATGCGACAAACCCAGGGGAAAATGACAAACAAATGACTAATATAATACGAAATTACTTTAGATATTCTACTTGATATAATTTTATACAGAAAATGTTCTGTTATCTCTTCACAAAAGGAAGACATATTTACATTAAGTCTTATAATGGTAAAAGCCTTTAGAAGATTGTGTAGTCTAACTGGTCATTCTTCTGCATAACCATCTTCATGCTGTATAACACAAAGTGACATGGACATCAACTCTGCTTGTATGATAAGCCAAGTGAAGCTATATATTTATATGTAAGACAAGCCTTGCAGCTGCAAGTTATAGCTCACGTTTGATACATATTGACATCTTCTTGTCAATGTAATATATAGATTATCATTGCTTTATGATTGTTACCAGATACAGATTCATTAATGAGCACGGCCATCAAATACATACAAAATTAGCATGTGTGCGCATGCGTCAACTCTTAACGATTAATTATTCAAGAAAATAGCATTGAACGAAAACAATTCCAACTTCACAATTAACTAACTATAAAAAGTCAATGAAATGGATCGAAGGTCGGAAGGATACCAAAGAAATATGTTTAGACAACTTATTAACCGTCTGCGATCGGATGAATGGTAAATTTACATAGTGGCCAGTTAAACATTTCAATTATCCGTATCCAGAAAAAACTGTTACTTCCAGTAAACTATGACAGTGTCAGCGTAGCAGTATATGTTGTTTTTTTAAATTTTGTAAGACGTTTTGTAACCGTTCTAGTTTACGATCTTTCTGTGTAATTATTACGTAACCTGTGACGTTCAATTTATCACGAAAAAATGACGTGACGCCTGTCAACGGTACTTGTAGTAATGTACCCGACACGCGCCAAAATTCTGCTGAAACTTAGCAGATGTTCTTGTGTATTTGCACTCGTTTTGACATTATATCAACAGTTAGAAAATGATATCGTGTTTTAACGCTATCAACGTCTCAATGTTGCGTATGTAAAGAGAGACGTACGCTGTACTTACCAGTGCCTCAATCTCATAAATCATTATGCAATCGATAAAGAGTTCTTTAATGCGAAATTCTTGCGCTCTTCTCTACTTTTGTTTAATTATTCAAATTTCTGACACTGCCTACAGTGGCGGAACGATAAGGTGTAAGTGTTCGGTCATTTATTCCCAAGACGTCAAATATTGCCACGAAATAATTTTCTGTAATTGCAGCTGTAAAAACCGGCTTAATACCGGCTTATTAAGCCCGATTCTTTATGGTGTAGGAATGTAGTTTTATGATTATTGCCGTCTTTGAGCATTCGAGAGATAAAAGCGAGTAGCCATGTCTGTTTATTTATGCATACCGTATATTGACTAGTTCTGGTATTTGTATTACAAGATTGTTTCCTATTTTAGAGACTTCCATCTTTTACCATCCTGATTTTTTTTTCAAAAGCAGGCACTTTGCTTTACAATTTAGTAGTAAGTCAGAGCCAAAAGGTATATGATGAAGCTACAAAACCTTTAGTAACAATATCTCTCTTGTTGACAGCTAGCACATTGACCTAAAAGTTCAAATATATAATGCAGATTTTACACAGCAATTAACTTTTGATACACAATATATTGTAAAAAGCAATTATTTAATTAGCCCTTAACTACGTCAATATTGTTGACTTGCATATTGTGGAGATAAGCTCGCGAGAGTTTACAGTTTCCATTTTTCTTGTAAATCATTTGTACATGTTTTGTACTTATAAAAATATATTTAATTTGGGGCACTTTTTTCCATAAACTCAAATACTGCTTTTCCGTATATGTAATACCAACAGTATCCACACAGATTGAGAACTGTAACATAGTGAGGAACAAAAGAGCCTGGAACCTATATAGATCGAACTCAAGCTGTCATGTATCCGATCATTATTGGCGGCTCCGAAATGGTAAACACAGTTGAAGAAAAAAAAAACTAGAAGCAGACCATTAAGCAATTATGGATCAATTCTAAGCAATTTATTTATTCTCGTATTGCCCGTCACCAAGTGACTCCGATACTGTAAGCACAGTGACATTGCGGGCTTTTTTTTTCTTTTTTTTTTGCGATGTTGAAGACAAAATAAAGTTTGTTAACGAAGTGCTACGGAATGACAGATAACAAGTCCTTGAAACTAAAATTTGTAGAATGATAAATTAATAATACAACAAATGAATGCATACTTTTGAGTATATCTGTTATACAATCTATATAGTTACGTTCTCTTGATAAAGCGTCTAGCGAGTATATTAATGACGTAAAATCTGAGACCAACTTGGAATGATATGCATTGTACCGTCGGTCAGTAAAACCATGCAATCAAGACTTACATCAACTACGTAAATTTGCAAAAATCATAAATAGCTTTGACATTATTTTTAAAGAAGAAAAAAAGACTTCATGCGAAGTGTTGGCAGTGTACGGAGCAAACAAAACGCAATTTCCCTCTAGGTTAAGTCGGTTCTTTAGGCATTGTTTCATTTATCGGGTGTAGGAGGAACAGATCGATGTTACGGGTGAACTCAATGTGTCCTCGTTATGAATTTATAATGCTATCTCATCGAGCTGTCGCTTCTATGGTATGGTTGTTAATATACAGATTTTTACGTCAATACAAAATATAAACGACATCCAAACAAAAGAGATTGTCCCGTGGGGTACTAATTAGTCCATTTGCATTAGGCAGCCGGTAGATGTTCATGAATCTTGTACTGTATTCTTTTGCATGTGTTTTTATACATCAATATCAGAAACGTCTAGAAGTACGAAAAACTGCCATTCTTGAACAAACAAGTATATTGTATCGTTTTGCACAACGTTGTCTTACGCACACATTTAGATACTTAAACAATAGACAGTGATGTCTTTTTTTCAAATCTCAAATGCATATTGCTCGAAATCAATCGTGTTTCTTGCACACTGCACATTTTACCAGACTTTTTTTGGTTGAAAGCGTGCGTTCTGTCGAGACGCCAGGGAGTTCGTTGTTTCAGTCAAACTTTGTAACTTGTTGTAAAGGAAGGTAAAGTTGATAAATTTCAACGCTTAAAGAGAGGATAGAATTTTAATACTTGTACATTGTATATACGACATGAATAATTGTATTTTCTGTATAAAATGCATAATTATGTTGAAAGTTGTTCTGAGCATTCAACTCGACCAATGTATTCGTTATGAGAATGAAAGCTACGAAACCGAATTTAAGTCCTTAATCGTTGTGTAAAGCCATTCTGTCTGTAATGCAAAAGTGGATGCTACAGATTTTAATTTGTTATTTGAGACAGGGCGAGTTTGTCAAGAGCTGATTTGCTTACATTTTGTCGGCACGCACTTTCATGAATAAATAAATAAATAAGAAGCAATAAGACAAAACCAGTGTTTGTTACGTAACGGGACAGCATCATTGAATGACAATCAGTGTTATATCGATCTATAGCACTTGACTGAAGAAAACTGAACAAGCGGTTAAAACCTATCAATATATTACAATGACAGTTACATCAAGAGCTCTATAAATTTTTATCTGGTCAAGGTTGACAGTTGAAAAACAGGCAGTGTCTGCACTTCAAATAACGGTATCGGTCGATGCGGCAATAATAGAAACTAATGATTATTTATTCTGTATTTACAAATAAACTTCCGTTCCGGTCTTTAAAGAATAAATCTTCTTTTGGAAACCTTCTGACAAAAATGACGATTGACGTCACGGCGCATGAGTTATGAACTTCGGATGCGTTCAAGATGATCGCTGTTAAGGTAGTTTTGCACGTTTGGATCAATTTTATACGATATAGAATTTGATAAAACCACGCTTATACTTAGAAAATTCGGCCATTAAAAATACAGGGCCGTGTGCTAGATTTTTTACTGGACTGATTTGAAAAATGTTGACCTCACATAAGTTTTCATAATTAGAGTCTATGGGAAAATCACAAGTTTAATAACATTTTCGCGAATAGAATAATCAAAATTAATGGCCTTTTATATGATGAAATAAAGTATGTAGGTCCGTGTGCGTAATTCTTTTTAGATAGTTGCCCCTGATTAAAGAGATCCGGGCATTTCGTGCTGATTTAAGACATTTTTTGGAAGTACTAAATGTATCAAAGGTTCTAATATCATATTTCAACTTTAGAAAGATAGTAGCGTTGCCGTTGTAACAAAGTTGCCCGCCGGTTGCCATTAATTCATGAAAAAGATTTTCAGGCTACATGATAAATGACGTTACGTCATGACTTCCGGTTTATCATACTCAGACGTGCAGAACTACCTTAAGCGGAACCAAGGGTACATGATTTCTCTTCGGCCGCAGAATATTTGTTGAGTACATATAGATAATCTCATGCTTTGAGAATGATTTAGAAAGTACATATCTATATTTGAGAGTAATACATCAATTTTGTAGTTTGTTCCTGAAATCATGGTGTAATAATGAAAGACACGTGTAACGAAACCCCGAAATAATCAAGGCTTGAGGTATCAAAATTATCTACCTGTAGTGTATAGGATGATCCTGGAACAATGGAGATACTAATGAACGATCATCATTCTGTGTCTATACCCTTTAATGCCTGTATTTTATGACCGAAATCAATTATAACGGCATGTCTTGATTACAGGATATTCATAACAGAACGATGGTAAAACCTCATTATATTCGTCTAATTAAGATATTTATCTTCACTGACCCTATTTACATATGTTACGAAGGACAATATTTGGATTCTTTTATAAATTTAAAACAAATATGCGTCGATAGAGTGATTATATCGAAGCAAATTTGGCTAGTAGTAGAAACACTGATACAGAGATATATACATTTGAGCCGTGCCGTGAGAAAATCAACATAGTGGGTTTGCGACCATCATGGATCCAGACCAGCCTGCGCATCCGCGCAGTCTGGTCAGGCTCCATGCTGTTCGCTTTTAAAGCCTATTGGAATTGGAGAAACTGTTAGCGAACAGCATGGAGCCTGATCAGACTGCGCGGATGCGCAAGTTGGTCTGGATCCATGCTGGTCGCAAACCCACTATGTTGGTTTTCTCATGGCACGGCTCATTTAATTGATTGATACCCATCTCCCGCAAGCTCTCTCTCTATCTACCGTCTTCAGTGTGGTGTTATCTTATTTTTCTGCAAGTCATTACGTTCAAACTGTCCTAACATTTTATGAGTGATGACGCAAAAAGGACTATGAGAATTAATATGGATGGGTACACATAATAGTTAAACGTTGTTAGGCAAACCTATTTAGGCATCGTAAAATTCGAAACTCATAGCGTGCTTGTCAGCGTTTTTTATTTTTCTTCAGCAAAAACTTCTTTTAACATCACCTGAGTTGAAAGACAGAGTGCGGTTTTATGGTCATTTTTAGTGTATCCTGTTGAACAAAACATGAAAGACGCAAGTATAGATCACATTCTTGGCCGTTTGTTTCGACTGCCCTGCACTACCAGCTTGTTTTAAAGGATCTTCAGTACATGTAGAGAAATAAGTCGTCGTTCTTGTCTTGGTAATAAAAAGCTTTAACAAAACAGAAAGTTGACTTGAACCATATGCACTATCGACCATCGTCAAAACCTCCATACAGAATTAATGCATGTAAAAATCGGAATTGATTTGCTAATGATTTATGACAAAATTATTAAATCAATTATGCTATGGTCTGTATATTCATTCAAACTTATAAATATGAGAATAACTTGAGAAAAAAGCTGTTACCGCGCTCATTTCATGCTGCTGGGGTTTAGAAATATATCGAGAGTTTATTCAAACTAAAAAGAAGTCTTGTACTGGGCAATATCTTTTCATTTTTGTGCAAAATAAGTTTAACAGATATCTGACTTTAAGACAGGATATATGGTCAAACTTTTGAATCTTCGTTTTTCTTTTGGTCGGCTAAACGAAAAAAAATTGGAGCAGGTATAATCTAGTTACTGTTTGACTATACACCAGTAACCACTTTACTTGTAATGTATTTACATCACGTCCAACAGTCCCCACAAAACTGTCTTTTGGACAAAGGACAGTGATAAAAGAATAAATTTATCGCCCAAGTAATTCAGTTTGCGAAGACAGCAGTAAAAGTTAATAGCATCTAAAACGCGTGCCAAAACTCCTATGTACGATAAAGCGAACAAGGCTATAAAATTTATGTTTAAAGAAAATCTGAACCTTGTTGAAAATACTGCAGATATAGGGGAAACCTTCTGAATCACGTAACCTACAGGTAGTTACTTGACGCGGACGTATATATGCTTGAAGCTGGAATGTTTGTTACATTGGTTAGTCGTTGTTTCACTATATATTCTTCTACCTGAACGAATGTCGGAAAAAAAGTAATTATTCTTAGGCCATGATAATTTTAATTTGGGTAAACGACAAATTGTATAGTGAAAAATCATACACTCATGCTACTAAATACAAATAAGCCGTCATTACATATCGAGCTGGTAAGGTGGTGTCAACACCGAGTTATTTCCCTTTTATTTCAAAACGCCATTTACACTTGTAAAGCGCCGTTTTAAATGGACTACAGTTTATGTCTTCTAGTCGGATCTTTTAGAGGAAACTTGCAATATCCAACAGTTCAGACTGATGTGTTGCAACAGCACCATTTATCAGCTACGACCTTCATTGTATGGAATAACCACCTTCAGGTTGCCATAGACATGCATACGAGCCCATATACTGTGGCCTTTTTCATTGGTTTCTCAGGATGGCTTATTTTGTGATCTGATATTTCATAATAATAGAACTATCCTTCTACAGTCCTATAAATAAGACATAGATATAAGCTCTGTGTGTTTATTATTATTATTATTTACAGGTTTAATTATATTGTAGAGCCAGTACAACGCAAATTAAAAATAAAATATAAAATTATAAATGTTGAAGGTAAATTTAAAGTGAGAATGTACATGTCTTATATTTTGAACAATTTAATGGACAGTAACCAGATAACATTCACACTGTTCTAAATGTCCTGTCATGTGGACTAATTGTCTCGATACATCATCTATCTCTTATGATTCTAAGCTTTAGAGAGGCAGTATTTGTCCATAATAGCATTTAAAGTCCCTTGGCCTACACACAGTTTTTAACCATACTATGAGAATAATCTAGTAAGAGGGACACAGTTGCTGAAAATAATGACAAAATTAATATGAAAATGCATATAATGCATAGAAAAGTGTACTACATATATATCAAAGTCACCTAAAAACTCATCCATGCTGAAATCTAAACTACATTCTATAACACGCAGACCGTCTTTTGTGATAAATGAAGAAGCGATATAATTATTATGGATATTTAATAATTCATAGAAATTCTCTATAGCACCATGCTGTGCTTGCAATGGTGTGGAAAGTTTATTGCCTGCTTAACAAAAGTATATGTGGTGTGTACTTAGTGGTATGTGATTGTATCTCCAGCTTACATATATATACACACAGCTTTAAAATCACATAAGTTGTTTATTGCAGACTGTCAAACTTTCAGTTCATTTATTTGTATAGAGCCTGAGTTACTGGAAAATAATGTTTTAATGTGTGATATTGACAACATGGGACTATCCTTGCCTTATATAGGAAAGATTGGGATAGGTTAAGAATTACTAGGGCTTAGTAATAAACAATGCCATTTATTCGTGGGTATACACAATATTTCAATGGTAGAGGGTCCACTTCGAGTGTGGGAGGTTGTGGGTTCGATCCCAGGCCGTGTCATACCAGACGTAAAAAATGGTACTAGTAGCTTCCTTGCTTGGCACTCAGCAGTAAGAGCATAGTGCTAGGACTGGTCAGCTCGGTGTCAGTATAATGTGACTGGGTGGGGTATCATGCCACGTGTCTACGGCGTGACATTCCAGTGAGGCAGCATTATTAAGTTGGGCATTGTGCACACTGCTACAAGTAGACACTGTCCTTTATATGACTGAAAAATTGTTGAAAAAGAGGTTAAACCCGGACACACACACACACACACACACACTCACACAATATTTCATGTGAAGTTTATCTTATGATTATCAAAAATCTTCAAGATATGGAGATTGCATGCATAATGACAAGTTTTCAGAGACACACAAGGATGCAGATTTGTAGGATAATTTATATATAAAGTATTTTAAAAAGTGATTTAGTGAGGCAAATTATAATCTGTAAGATGCGAAGAAAAGTTGTCCACTGCGTAAATAGTCCTCATGCAGTGCATATTTCCTTATTTAGATCCCCAGTCCATAGTTTGTGCTGTAAGTCTATATTGAAAGCTTAGACTACCACAGGTATAAGTTAAAAAAATTAAAAAATTAAACTGTGAAAATTAATTTCTGATGTCTGTAATAAAACATTGGCAGAATAGCTTGCCAGTCAATAGGCATAATTTCTGTCCATTGGGCAATAGTTTTAACTATTGACTGACAGGCCATTCAATAAATGTAGAACTATGACTTTTTTTTATTTTCAGTAGAAATGTGCTTAAAAAGGAGTTTTCTCACCTGTAATGAAGTGTAGATCAGATATGTTGTGACTAGCATTTCATTTTTTTAAGCTGAATTTTTTTTCAGTTTATCTAAATTCATCATTCAAGTTACATGCTGAATTCTATAATCATAAAAAAAGTTTTGCTAACCTCACCCTGTAACTTTCTTTTCAAACAATTTTTTTGTCCTGGTTATTAAAAATTCTATGAAATAAAGAACCTTTAGAATATCTTAAAAGTTTTACAAGTTCAGTATTGGATTGAAAGTAGGACTTGATCCTCATTGTGAAATCTACTGGATCATGTATAATTAACAAAAACGGTTGAAACTTCTATACACAAAGTACATATTTATCTAATGGATTTTTTTATTCTATCAAAACAGACAAAACACACTGCTGCAAGGTTCAAGCATTGATATAACATTGAATCATATTAAGTTACCAAAACACACAATAAAAACATTAATTTTAGATAATCAATGATGCCAGGCTTGTCATTTTAAACGATACATAAAGATCAAAGAATTTAGCGTTATTTGTCTTTATATTATGAAGAATCTTTTATGCGCTACAAATATATACCTTATTAACGGTAATAAATGACCAATTAAGATCCAAGAAATTATTGTGTGATACAAAATTAATATATGAGCCGTGCCATGAGAAAACCAACATAGTGGGTATGCGACCAGCATGGATCCAGACCAGCCTGCGCATCTGCCCAGTCTGGTCAGGATCCATGCTGTTCGCTAATAGTTTCTCCAATTCCAATAAGCTTTAAAAGCGAACAGCATGAAGCCTGACCAGACTGCGCGGATGCGCAGGCTGGTCTGGATCCATGCTGGTCGCATACCCACTATGTTGGTTTTCCCATGGCACGGCTCAATTATAATTTATCAATGGCAATAAATGACCAATTAAGATCAACAAGTGCAATAGATTTTGTAATTTTGAAATCGTCTACTTAGTTTATAAATGTTCCTTTGTTAAACGGGATTAAGTGGTCGCTGCATGTTGTAACAAAAAGTACTAGTCGGACATCGATAATTATGTACTTTTAGAAGAGAAAATCGGTTATGATCAAATTTAAGATTTTTGTAGCAAAACATGAAGACTGATACTTTTTTTTGTCTTTGGGTTTAAATTTTTGTTCCAATTATCATACCCCATGCATAAATGTCCCTTAAGTTACCAATATACATGCCTGGGCTGGTATTCATCAACCTTAAAAGTGTGAAACTTGGACTTTCAAATGCTAGGTTTTCTGTTGTGCCCAATATATTTAATCATGTAAAGGAATGTAATAAAACTTGGCAAGTTTATGACATTGAACTACACCAACTAAAAGCTGTGCAAAGTTTCAGCAATATAAATTTATCAAAAGGAAAGTTACAGCAATTTGAATTTTTTTGTGTTTTAAAGTTCGAAGTCTAAATTTATGACTTAAGAAGTCTAAATTTATGACTTAAGAAGTTTTGATGAATACTGGCCCTGGTCCCACAGAGCAGTGGAAAGTTAGTAATTTCATATTGTGCAGACTGAACCTATTTATGAAATGAAACAGTAATTACTGTCAGATGAATGCAACATTTAGTAGTAGTTATATATAACAGTCTGTAAAAATATTAAATAAACAAAACCATGATCAGTAATGTCTAGTACTATGTACAGTAAATAATTATTTCCATGACATTTCCTTTCTTCATTTTGGCAAAAACTATGATCAGATACGGTAACTATATTTTTCAAGAAACTGTTTAAGAAATGAAATATTTTCTTAGGAGTTCATGGGAAATGAACGACAGAATAGGACCGGCAAATCCATGAATCACGTTAGCCAATTCATGTTTAATTTGCAGATTCTGTTCTGTTGTTCATTTTGCATGAACTCCAAAGAAAGCAGATTCATTTTTTGTATTTACATTATATTTCCTTTCCATTTGTAAACAAGGTCATATCATAAATTGCACACATTTTGTTGCATTTAACATTAAAATCAGCTTTCCTGCCATACTGTTTGCCAGAGGGAGCAACTGTGACGTCATCTAAGGAGTGTTCTCCATGACTATACGTCAAAACAGCGGCCTGCTATCACGAAGCAGCGTTGTCATAACTTTGACGCCTTTGCTTTTGCTGTTCATTAAAAATGAACGTTATAATTTTCAATGGAAAAGTATAGGGCGAATGTAAATATTTAAATATAAACAGTTTTCATGTTATTAAGGTCGAACAAAGTGTGTTATTTGCCTTAAACAAAGCCAAGAATTAATTACTTAAGTGTAGTTGTAATTTAATACAACAGACTCCCAGTCATGGCAGAATCCTATTTATTCCCAGAATGATTTCTTAATTAAAGAGCTGATTCAATAGAGAACCTTAATTCTAATATAGAACTAAGTTAATCTAATTTTTGTTGACCCACAAGACCATTTATTGCTGCCTTTTTATACAGCTTAAAAGGGACTAAATGAATAAAGCTGGTCCTCATTTCCAAAACAGGTCACTCAGATTTGATTATGCCCTAAGATGGAGTAAGTGAAATAACCTCCGAGACTTGTAATATTTAACCTTGTTAATGTTCGCATGGACTTGCCCCATCTGAAGATTTAATCTTTTAAAATGCCTGTATGGGAGAAACATTAAGCAGATTGAGTTTAGTCAGAACAATTTGATTTTAGTGATATTATGAGCAAAGCCCACTTTGTGAAGATTTGTGCGTCGAAGTAATACAGTGACATAGTTATGCTGAGGCACACATCTTTTGGAGGAATATAATGAAAATGCAAAATGAAATACTTAGTTGGTAGAACATTCAAAAAAGAATACCATGATTCTAAACAAGTGCTATGTACAATTTTTTAAGCATGATTATGCAGATCTTTATAATACAGTTGTAGGAATGGTTTATTATTTATTTTGGGTCGAAAAGATTTATCATGGCATCTTTAGTTTTGACTATTTTATAATTGAGCCACACCATGAGAAAACCAACATAGTGCATTTGAGACCAGCATGGATTCAGACCAGCCTGCCCATCCAGATCCATGCTGTTCGCTTTCAAAGCCTATTGCAATTAGAGAAACCGTTAGTGATTAGCATGGATCCTGATCAGACTGCCTGTGCATCCAGAAAACTAACAGTTCATTTGCGACCAGCATGGATCCAGACCAACCTGTGCATCCATGCAGTCTGGTCAGGATCCATGCTGTTCACTTTCAAAGCCTATTGCAATTAGAGAAACCGTTAGCGAACAGCATGGATCCTGACCAGACTGCGCGGATGCACAGGCTGGTCTGGATCCATGCTGGTCACAAATGCACTACGTTGCTTTTCTCATGGCGCGGCTCAATTAGATATCTTGTAGTATCATGTGATTCCTCTGTCCTGTTGGCAACCTAACAGAAGTTATACACAGTGTTTGTGTGGTGTTAATCAACACCATATGACAAACAAATCTCTAGGCATGTGCTGATGCCACATCTTTTTGTACTTTTTCATCACTGGACATAAATATTAAAGAGAAGTTTAATTAGGCCCAGAATAAAGTGTTTTGTTTAGGGTAACCTGACTTTTCCATACCTAGCTTATAAGTGCCTACCATAACTTTCTATTTTGTTTTATTTGTCTACAATCTTCTCATTCATAATTAATGTTGTATAAGAACTATAAGCTTAAAAGAAGGTAGGCCTAACTTCAAATCACTTGGACCTCACTGCTTTGGTGGTTCTTCCCTGGTGTCAAACCATGCCTGATATAATTTCTGGAAGGGTACCTGGGATCTCTCTCAACCATCAAATTCTAGAAAGTTGCCACGCTACCAATAATTGTGTCCGTGTAAGTTAAACAACAACAATAAAAAAGCCTAAAAGACTCAAAAATATTCAGTGCTCTAAAACAAAATAAAATTTTCTTTGAAGTTGTACCAGAACAAGTTGATCCTTTTAAAGTAAGAGAAATGGTTTTTGATAAACGGTAATATATCTTAACAAACAATGGTTAAGAGTTAATCACACTTCTGTGGCACTATGCAGGTTGAAAATGTTTATTCAAAGTATAGCCTCCTGAAAAAGCTGAAAAACAAGCCTTATAAATACATTATTTGATATCTTTTTGGATATTTGACTCGGTCTTGAAAACGCGTAAAGTTTTATAATATACAATATAATTTTCAGATGAAGAGCTAATGTTTAAGTCAGCATGCAAATTCTAGCCATTATAATTATGTCCATATCGTCAGTGTTGCTTAGTAGAGTTTAATTATTGACCGCTTGTAAGTGGTTTTGAAAAACTAATCTTTTATTCCCGTAAATGTCAAAAAATAATCATATTCATCTTTATCTAATGTTTCTTAAAGAAAAGTCAAATCACAACATAAGAAAGTTTGTTGATATTTTGTTATATATCCATATCTAAAATAGCCAAGTACTAGGACCAAGGTATGGAAACATAGATTACAGAGATCAATATCTGATCAATCAGGTTTTCATTATAGCACTGCAGGCCTCACTGCAAACTTAATTGAGCAGAATAAAGCTATTCCCTAAGCCGGGTATAAATGTTGTGAAGATATATGGTGCATGCAGATTCTGTCTTGTACTTGCCTTTTGTGAAGCAGGAACTGTTTAATCAAAATTTTAGAGACCTGCAGTTCGATAATTGACGCTTCGTTAATGCCTTAGATTTTAATTAGATTGGTTATAAACAACACTGCTTTAATTAGTGCAGTCTTTTTGCAGTGAAAGATTCTTTATAAATATTTTATCAGTCATTGCATGTAGACAGGAAACAGTGGCTGGAAAATTGATAATGAAGCTTCATAATTATGACTACAAGCCCATTTGTCTTGAATTCAAGTCTCAAGCCGGGCAGTTAACTTCATAATAATTTGAAGAAGCATGACATTTAAATTTCATCCTTTATTCCATGCCATTGAATGATAAACTGTTTGAAAACTGAATAAAGCTGAAGAAAAGATACCAAAAATGACATTATCTAGATTTCAAGACCAAACAAGCATAAATAAAAAACAAAAATCAGTTCTCATGCATTGAACAATTGATAAAATTCTCTGTCCATGCTTATAAAAGAGAAGTCCAGAGTCTAAACGATCATATCAATGGCTACTTTGATATTGTTGATAAAAGTAATGACATAGATTATCTTATTAGATTATTTTATTAAGACTACAAATGTTTAATATTCTATTGTATATATTTTCAGACTTTCTGTGTGGTTGCTCCAAGATTCAAGAAAGAATACATCTATCGTTTTTCATCCACTCCGTCTTTCTACTTGTTGAATGTATGGAATCCATTCCGAAGACAGTGTGTGTACATTGCCACCAATCAATATTTTGACTACTTGATTATTACAACCATTCTCACTAATTGCATATTTCTCGCCATGCCATCCTCAGATGCCGCCGTCACTTCAGAGTAAGTACATTTTAGCAGGGATTGCTGCAACTGCGTTTATTAGGTTTTTGGATGATTTTAGTGCAACCAAATAAAATAATATATAAACAGCTCAAGATACTGGCTCACTTGCACATCCTAAAATAATCTTCAGTTGACTGTATCATTCTGTCTTTCTGATTATAATTCCCAAATAGGAACTTTTCAGCTACTATAAGAAATTTTATATGACACTGTAATATATACATATTGAAAAGGTTATGCTACCATTAATTGGGTAGATTGTGTAGCTGAGACTGTGTAGAACAAATTTTACAGATTACAGTGATATTTACTGAAAATCATACCCAAAGTTCAATGACTAGGTTAGGATGCTATATATAAAAGTATTGTAATAAAATGGAAGTTTTTAAGGGTTAAAGTAGAATTTTGAACTTTAACTCTGATCAAAGGTTTGAATACAGTATATCCAATTTTTGTCAAACTAGTGCACTGAAAATGAATATGGTACTTCTGAAGGCAGGTTTGCAAAGTTGAATGGAGAGCAAACATTCATAATACAATATGTTAGTGTCCATGAAGTTTATAAATCTACCTCATCATACGTCATGCTCAGACATAGGATTCTCTCAAAAGCATTTGTTATTTGTTTTAGGTATCATCTTACACAAATGCTATACTTTGTATCAAACACTTGTATATTTTACCTACCATTGAAGAAGTAGGGTACAGTTTCCAGTTATGAAAAGCATTGATTTCAATGATGATATAGAATTACTAACAATCTAGGAAAACATAGCAGTTGGATGGATAGATATAAACATGTTTATTATTATGCATCCCACCACACAGTGGTGTGGGAGACATATTGATCTACTCCTGTCTGTCTGTCTGTCTGTCACAAATCTTGTCTGCACTCTAAGTCGAACATTTCTCATCCGATCTTCACCAAACTTGAACAAAATGTTTTTGACCATAACTCCTCGGCCAAGTTCATTAACTAGCCAAATCGCACGAGGCACTTCAGAATTATAGCCCTTGAATTACTCAAAATCAGCCTTTTTACTCTTTAAAGGTATATTTGTAGTGAGTAAACAGTATATAACGACTGACGAGCTATTTAGATGATTAGGCAGTTGTGGGAGACATGCGCTTTTCTCAGAAGCAGCTCTAGTTTGTATTTGAAATTGATGAACACATTCTATATATAGTACTAGCAATATGTTCTGTCAGAAAAGAAGGAAAACAAATTTAGTAAATAACTGGTTCACTCGTATTAAATAATAAATGTATATAATACTCAACAACTTTTCTAACTCCACACTCTCTTTCTATATCTGCCAATAGTTATTTTGACAGATTTGGATGAAATTTGTGATTGTTTTGTTCTGGTAAAACATGACAATAATAACTAATTTAGCGGAAACAACCCTTTATCCAAAATATGTCACATTTTCAGCTAATCCCATATAAAAGCAGTACACTTTGAACTTATCGAATTCATGAACTTCAAATTATTATATACCAGTACTGAATTTCAACTCTGTTTTGTTGAACTTTGTATTTTGAAAAGGCATCAATAAACATTTAGGAAAATGTAGCAGTCGAGCAAATAAAAATAAACATGCTTGATATTATTTATAATTGATATGGATGAACACAAGATGTTTTACTTATCTTGATAAATAATTTGTTTATTCATATAAGCTAACAAATTGTGTATATCTGATTGCTTAGGTAACAGTTTTCCGATTAGTATAAAATGCTGCTTTTTCCTAATATCAAATAGGAACTTTTATGTAACAATGATGCTAATAAAATGTCAACATTCTGATACTAATGGGAAAAAATGTGGCTTATTCCTGTTATATGTATGAAATATCTGGATCAAATGGGAATTCATGGTGTGGGTGTTGCATATACTTACTTACTGCTATATACTCAAAGACAATTAGCTAGACAGACATTTTGAATGTTATATTTTATAGGCTAATAATCTAAGACAGATGAAATGACATCATTTTGCCAATAAGTTTGGGGGAACAAATGAGAACATTTTGCAAGGTGGGAAGTGGGGAACCTAGACAAAGACATTTATTATGAATGGATAATAAAATTTGCTTTTGTTGTCCTGTCATAGTTACTATGTGAGAATTATATTGTAGGTACTATAGGTGCATGCAAAAACGTGTCCCATTTTTTTTGGCTATGTTGCACTCAGTTTTATAAGTCTTGACTACATTTTTAGCTCCACTATTTGGAGAATAGGGAGGCTATTCTACTCGCCCCGGCGTTGGCGTGAGCTTTCTTCGTTAAAGTTTTTCGGCAACCTTTATTTTTCTGACATATCTTTGTTACTATTGCTTATATCTTACTGTAACTTCACATAAACATTGTCCAGCATACAAAAAATTTTGTGCAGGGACTGGGCCCATTATACATAAGGTCAAGGTCACCAAGGTGTTAAGGTTAAAGTTTTTGGCAACCTTTGTTTTTCTGTCATATCTTTGTTACTATTGCTTATATCTTACTGTAAGTTCACAAAAACATTGTCCAGCATACAAACAGAGTATATGCAGGGGCTGGGTCCATTATACCCAAGGTCAAGGTCACCAAGGTGTTATACTTAGGTTACTTTTAAGGTTAAAGTTTTTCGGCAACCTTTGTTTTTCTGTCATATCTTTGTTACTATTGCTTATATCTTACTGTAAGTTCTCATAAACATTATCCAGCATACAAACAAAGTAAGTGCAGGGGCTGGGCCCATTATACCCAAGGTCAAGGTCACAAAGTTGTTATACTTGGAATTATTTTCATGTTAAATTTTTTCGAAAGCTTCGTTTATAGACAGATCGGTTCTTTAAAAGATAATGACTTGAAATTAAAAATGTTTCTTTATAATCATCATCTGCATGTGTGTTTACAATCCCCATAACTCTTATTGTGTTTTTGACAGAATTATGCCCCTTTCATACTTAAAGTTTTTTGGCAATCTTCACTTTCTGGATATAACTTAAGTACAATATAAGATAAAGACTTGAAACTTAAAATGTATATTTATCATCATCATCTACATGTGTGGTAACAATCCCCATAACTCTGATTTGTATTTTTGACCAAATTATGCCCCTTTCATACTTAATTTTTTTGACAAACTTCATTTTCTGGACATAACTTTGGTACTATATAAGATAATGACTTGAAACTCAAAATATATCTTTACCATCATCATCTGCATATAACAATCTGCATGGTAACAATCCCAATAACTCTAATTTGTGTTGTTGACAAGATTATGCCCCTTGGTGTATCTTCTTTTATAGTAGAGGTCTCTTATTGAGAAATATATTCATTTTACTGTCAGATCACGGAATAGTGGAGCGTGCTGTCTAACGGACAGCTCTTGTTAACATTGTGTCTTATCTAAAAGTATTTCTCCGTTGCAAGGCAAAGTCGAATATTATGTATGTGATATTAATTGTACACTTTGGATGTGGGTAATAAAACTAATGAACGGCAAATGTTGTAACATTGAGAAAGTATTTAATGCCTCGAGATGTATTTTGTTTTACTGGGTATATATTTTGTGTCTGTCATGCCTTTGTTTCTTACAGAGCCATGTATTACATATATATATATATAATATATAGAGGTTTTCTGTCTCAGGAAACCATTGATCAGTCTGACATGATATACAGTCATTATTACGCCAGTTCTTGCTGTAGCTAGGATGTTTCTAGAGAAGTTGAAGTGTTATAATTACATATCAAACTCAGCTGGCCAGATAATAAATATCCACTTAAATAATAATTAACCTGTGTTTTAATCTGTTAAGTGGCACAATTTGTCCATTGAAAGCCAGGCGGGCTTATCAGTACAATGATGAGCTCTCAGTGGATGCACTTTGATTTAACTCAGCATTGTCATATAAAATATTTATACCGTGACAATTTCTGGATATAGATTAATATTTATTTATGTTTTTATTCATTTCTGAAATGTTACCTCACTGAATTATCTCCCTTTTCATACCTTATAATTGCATGTCTGCAGCATCAGAAGTTTCATAACTATAGCACTGTGACTGAATCTTGGGTAGTTGTCAAAGTAATTACCATAACATACATAACTATATACATACTTGACTGTGGAATATTTGTGCTAGTTACCTCCCCTTTCTTATTGTCATCAAAACTTCTGCAGCCCCCTCAATAGTTTTTGTAGTATCTTTGATAATTCTAATAGAACATTTATCAAATTTCTTACATTTTAAGATAAATATGTTGTTAAAGCATCTAACATAAAAATATCAACAAATCAAATTGTAAAAACATCTCTTCAGTTCATTCTATGACCTTAAGTAGTGTTTTTATACAACGACTATTCACTGATATGGTCAAATATCAGACCAAATTTAAATTTATTACCTAGATATGACAGCAAATATCTCTAAGAAATACTAATTTGTTTTTGTCAAAATTTTCTTGCCTTGTAACGAAATTTGTTAAATGTTTGTAAATTGCCGACATTTAATAGTCTTTGTATGTCTTCTTAAAAATGGTTGTGGTCATAGAATAAATTATAAATGGATATTGTGGCATTACTTGATTCTATGAAAAATTTTGTGTTTATTTTTCTAAAAAATGTGCGAATTTTCAAAAATGTAGTATCAATAATTTTAAAGATATAATTCTTTTTCTCCTGGGTCCCGGCCTTGTTTTGAGTAATTCTCTTATACCAGCATTGATTTCCTTCTAAATAAGTTATCTTTTCAAAAATGCAGACAGCATACTGCCTGAGAATTTGATTTAAAAGTTGTGTGAGATTGCTTCACCTCTGTATATGTCATTTATACTTTACATCATTTTCAAGATTTATCAGTTCTATTTATTTTCTGAGCAATTCATTCAATATAATTTTTGTGAAATGTGCACTTGACATCTCTATTTCTGTAGTCAGTGAATGGAATTTTTGTCCACAAAAAGTATAATAGAAAGACACAGAATGAACGAGATGAAATGTCTCAGATGCAGATGTTATGCAAATAGTTTGTATGTTCGCACCACATGTTCCGTGGAGAGATGATGGATGGAAGATTTTGTCTTATTTTTTTTGTATGAGAGAATAGTCTGTATGTTTACTGTCTTGTTACAAGTAATCACATTTTGATTTCCTTTTTCTGGAAAAACTAAGGTTAACATAACTTCTAGTGCATTTTCTGTAGGTTGTAGAGAAGGCAGGGAAAGTATTTGATTTTTAACCAAAATATAAAGCAACATTTATATCATTCAGAGTATACACTAATGTTTGAGATTCCATAGTAATTGTAAATAATATTTGTGTCAGTCTGTATGTAAATAAAGGTAAATCATAGTTTTCAACATGAAGTTGCATCTATCAGGATACCTGTAACTGGGAACTATGTCCTGTAACTTGGAATTATGTTCTGTAACTGGGAACCATGTTCTGTAACTGGAAACCATGTTCTGTAACTGGGAACTATGTTCTGTAACTAGGAACCATGTTCTTTCACTGGAAACCATGTTTTGTAACTGGGAACCATGTTCTCTTAAGAGATGAAATGAATGCAGCTTAACTTTTTCTCTAAATGCACTCTGCTTAAAAACAAATGCCCACTTGTACTGTGCACTTTGTTGGAGAGAGCCAGACACTTTTTACTTTGAATAAATTGTTGTTCCATGCTGTTTGGCAGTTATTAAATATACTTGATCTCAAATTATAATACTTGTAAAATCATAACTGAACCAGTATTTATCTAGACTGATAGTTTAAAAAATCAGTTGCATAATACCCTTTAAAAAAAAAGTAGGTGAGCCAGCCTTGACTGTGACTTGAGTATGAGCCAATAATTGATAATATTGACAAGATGTTTTACAAACTTGAAAGGCCTATTACATTGCATTATAAAACAAAAGAATATATTAGTTCATACAAATTATCTTTAATACTGATACTTGAACTTTGGCAACAGCATTTGTTAGTATTTAGTTCACAGAATGTTATAATTATGTTGTAAATGATTTTTACCAAATATAGAATAGATTTTACAGCTCTGACGTAGATTTGGGTAATAAATACTGTTAAACAATAGTTTAAGTACTAACGAACTTACAAAAATAAACAGGGTTGTGAAACAGAGCTGGTCAGTTTTGAAATTAGAAAATGTATCAGAATACTATAAGCCAAACAATAATAAATCCAATGATAAACAAGAAGTTCCCAGCGGAAATTCAAGACACATCTGCCGGAGACTTTGGCATTCTCCTTCCTAAATCAGGTACTAAATGTAAAATAAGATATGCTTTATCTATGACAATTAAATATTGCAAAAATAATAAAATATACCATTTTTTTTTTTGGCCATTTGAATAAATAAAAAAAGGTTTAAATTTATAAAATGTTAAACAATTAAACTGCTAGTACTAATCAGCAGATTCTACTGCACTACCAGTATTAAAACTAAATTATTCTATTTTCTGTTATTTCAGGTATGTTTTTCTTGCTATTTACACCCTTGAGATGTTCATTAAACTGTTTGCACGAGGGTTCATCATCAACTCCTTCACGTACCTCCGCGATGCCTGGAACTGGTTGGATTTTCTGGTCATCTGCTCAGCGTAAGATATATATTTTGTAACACAGTACTTTGTTTCTTTGGAACCAACTGTACATTATTGCTTTATACCGTAATTCAAGTGTGTTGTCTATAATAAAGTTAAATTGAAATACCAAAGAAGTACTAAAACTTACAACATTAAATTGAGGGATTTGATTGTGAAAGATTTCATGGCTTCACTGGGACGGAAATTTTGTCCCATTGTCATTTTGGTTTTAATGATTGGGCAAATGGTGAATTAATGTTCAAATTGTGAAAGTCATACTTAAATTTTGTTGGTTCATATGTATGCATTGAAAATATGTTAGCATTATTTTTTTTGCATACATATGATAGAAAAGTAATGTAGTGTAGACTGGTTTGTTTTTGCTAAGTGCATGACAGTTACCATATTCCTATAAAACAAAGTCTGTTTCCAGTCTAAAATGAGAAAACTTTTCTTGCATCCTTATCGAAAAGGTTAAATAATCATTTGACAATATCCAACAGGTTGACTTGAACAATATTTTTGCCTAGTAAACACTTCCTGATAAGTGACAGGTAATATTAGCAGGTATGATAAAGAATACCCACTCAAGTTCTTATATAATTTGTTTTCCAGAACAGAAAAGCATTATCTGTGTGAAAATAATCATCTTTAACAGATACATGGAATTTTTGTACTCAGAATCTGCACTATTCATGTCTGTTATATGATGATAATAGTCATTACCAGATTCAGTATTACAAAACTGAATAGGAGCCGCACCATGAGAAAACCATCATAGTGTGTTTGCGACCAACATGGATCCGGACCAGCCTGCGCATCCGCGCAGTCTGGTCAGGATCCATGCTGTTCGCTTTCAAACCCTATTGCAATTGGAGAAAACCGTTAGCAAACAGCATGGATCCTGACCAGACTACACGGATGCGCAGGCTGGTCTGGATCCATGCTGGTCGCAAATGCACTATGTTGGTTTTCTCATGGTGCGGCTCATATTGAGTACTCAACTGTACACTTTGTTGACAAGAATTAAATTAATTAAATATTTTTGACATGAAAAATAATTGTGTTCACATGGTTTTTCATTTTACATATTGTCTTTGATATTTTCCAGATATTTAACAATTGTTCTTGAAAACACAAGTAGTGGAGGAGGTCTGGGAAATCTACAGGGTATACGAACATTTCGGGTATTCAGAGTTCTTCGGACCATTTCAATTGTACCAGGTAAAACTTGCTTGTTGATGTAATCTGTGTGTATATTTTTCTTCTGAAATGAATATTTAACATCTATTTTAGCTTGTTCATGAGTGTTGTTACTGATGTTAATTTAAGTCATGCACTAACATATAATCTAGCTTAAAATTACCGTTCTTGTCACTTTTTGGGGGGCATTTTAACAGGCATGTAAACATGTTTCAGCAGAGAGATTCTTGCATTAAAGTGCTGTTTAAAACACCTTTTTATACGCCCGTTTGAAAAATGGGACGTATTATGGGAACGCCCCTGGCGGGCGGATGGGTGGCCGTGCGGGAGGCGTCCACAGACCTTGTCTGGAGCATATCTTCTACATGCATGGAGGGATTTTGATGAAACTTGGCACAGTTGTTCACCATCATGAGAGGGAGTGTCATGCGCAAGAACCAGGTCCCTAGGTCTAAGGTCAAGGTCACACTTAGAGGTCAAAGGTCAAATTCAAGAATGACTTTGTCCGGAGCATATCTTCTTCATGCATGGAGGGATTTTGATGAAAGTTAGCAGAATTGTTCATCATCATGAGACGGAGTGTCATGCGCAAAAACCAGTCCCTAGGTCTAAGGTCAAGGTCACACTTAGAGGCCAAAGGATACAAGAATGAAAAATTCAATAATGACTTTGTCCAGAGCATATCTTCTTCATGCATGGAAGGATTTTGATGTAGCTTGGCACAGTTGTTCACCATAATGAGAGGGAGTGTCATGCACAAGAACCAGGTTCCTAGGTCTGAGGTCAAGGTCACACTTAGAGGTCAAAGGATACAAGAATGAAAACTTTGTCCGGAGCATATCTTCTTCATGCATGAAAGGACTTTGATGTAGCTTGGCACAATTGTTCACCATCATGAGACGGAGTGTCTTGCGCAAGAACCAGGTCCCTAGGGGTAAGGTCAAGGTCACACTTAGAGGTCAAGGATACAAGAATGAAAACTTTGTCTGGAGCATTTCTTCTTCATGCATTGAGAGATTTTGATACAACTTGGCACAAATGTTCACAAGCATGAGACAGAGTGTCATGCCCAAGAACCAGATCCCTAGGTCTAAGGTCAAGGTCACACTTAGAGGCCAAAGGTCAGATACAAGAATGACTTTGTCTGGAGCATTTCTACTTCATGCATGGAGGGATTTTGATGTAACTTGGCACAGTTGTACACCATCATGAGACGGAGTGTCATGCACTGGTCCCTTCTTTTGAATAACTTCCCTTTGCTGTTACTATAAATAGCTTATATTGTAACTTTTTCATTACAAGTCGTAGGGAAAAATCGAGACCTGACTTTTCTGTAGTACCGTAGATACCCATGTATAATGCGCAGTTTTTTGACCCCCGGGACCACCCCTGAATCGTGGGTGCGCATAATATACAGGTATAGACAATTTTCCTACTTCAAAACAAGTTTGTTACCGATGTTCGCAATTTTGGTAAAGGGAAACTACTCCCCGCGCTTACTGTCTCCGCTAAAATCTAAGATTGCCGTTATGTTTCGTAAAAGATCGAATTGTTTATTTTTCTTTGAAACAAAATTAATTTCATATAAATTTAAAAGTATTTTGACGAAAGAAATGTTTATAAATCACAAAAATTATGATACTTATTAAAGATCGAGAATTATCTTTAACCGAGATCAAACTGAACAACATAATTGACACAAGGTGACACGTTAATTGCCGGTAATTACTGGCTTTATGATCGTGACAAAAAGACTATCACACCTTTTGTTATCAGTTTGAATTGAGAAGCTCATGTCATTTTGAAAGATACCATTCCGAAATATTGAATCAGCTGCTATTTATTTATTCAAAATAGTGAATTAAAAAAGGTAAAACAACAAATATAACAATAATTTACTGGTTTTATTTTCGAGAAAACAAAAATCGATAATACCGTGAGACTGATGCTGCTCTCCGCCGCGGAGATAAAATTTATTACCGGTGTCGATGTAAACTCTACTTTCGTTTTCCATCCAACTCAAAAATTGACCAAATTTTTTTTTTTTTTTTTTTTTTTTCCCCCAAGGATTTTGGACTAAGATCGGGGGTGCGCATTATACACAGGTGCGCATTTTACATGGGTATCTACGGTACAACATGCATGTTACATCCAATTCTGAGGTGTATTTTGAGCTATCTCTACCTGGTAAGGATTTTTGTGTGGACTTGTAATTTTTTTTTAATTTTTTTTTTAATTTTTTTTTTCTCTTTAAAGATTAACTTCCCTTAGTTGTTACTATAAATATCTTACATTGTAACTTTTTTATAATTGACCGTAGGGAAAAACCAAGACCACTTTTCTGTGGTACAACATTGATGTTACTTTCAAATTTTGGGTGTATTTTAAGGTATCTCTACCTGGTAAGGATTTTTTTTGTGGACTTAGAAAAATAAAAGAATTACAATAATTTCTAAAAAAAACAACATTGTAAACAACTAGAAAATTAAAATCCCATTTGCAAATACAGGTGCTAGTATAAAGAAATTTGCTGTGACGGGCGTATATTGTGACATTCTGGCACCCTTGTTATATATGCATGTTCTGTTGCGATGCACAGACATATTGCAGCCCTATAAAAGATAATTCAAAAGGAAAAAGGTCAGTGTGATCAAACAACTATGTCATTCCTGTGCATTTCATGGAAATTAAATTTTAATGATGTTGATGGATGATAATTATAATAGTTATATTTTTAGGTTTTTACATGTTCTAGCTAGGATTATAAGCATTAGCGCATGTTTTTTCGTGTTGCAATAATTATGCAGAATCCCTCCGGAAATGGTGGTACCCTTGCCCCTTCCAAGCTTGGGCACCAACCAATTCTTCAGGATTCTGCAGATGTTGTAACATGAAAAAAATATGCGTTACTCATACACAGAAAGAGATTTGATCTGTTGAAATAATTGTATGAAACAAATGTTTGGTGAAATGTCTTTTGTTGGTCAGGTGTCTGTGTGAATGGCGTAAAATATCTTGGTACAACAGTATTTTTTTTGGAATTGACACTGATATGTGTAAAATAATAATGTAAACTGTATAAATGTCGAAGAAAACGTCCTTGTTAATTGTTCAGTAAAACCACTTAGCAGTTTTGTCATTAATACAAAAGTGAGTAAAAGTATAAAGGGCCTCAGTGTTCAAATGATTAAAGTTAGAGCTTAGAAGCAGTTGATTTCCAGTCTTCACCACTCCCTACCAGGGTCTTCCTCAACATGTAGAAACCTATACAATTGTCATATATAATCAGATCAGCCAGTTACAATGGCATCAAATCGGGCAAACTGTTTAGATAATTTGGTATTAGAAAAATATATCTATTAGCTTAGCCACCCACACACAGGTATTTTTAAAGTGTACACAACTTTACACAGATGATTTTTAATAAAATGTTCTTGTGAAATAACTGAGGGGCCTAATTACTTTTAAGTGTTCAATTTTTATATACCATTTGATTTGTGAGGAAAATATAATGGCTGAGTTCAGGTAAAATTATAGGCATTATAGAAACTTGAATTCTTCATATTTGACAAGTTAATGGGTCTTTAAATCAGATAATAGCATCTTAAAATAATTAGCATTTAATTCACAGATGGCTTGTTTGCAGTTTGTATGTGTTTACAATTAATAAAAAATTCTGTAGGGACAAATGTACTATTTTCATTCCATCAGTTATATATGACTTAAGCTGCCATTAAAGCTTTAACAGTAACAGTTTTGTCTGCATGCTGTTTTGCAAAGAAACAACATTTGATATTGTAAATGACAAGTATATTTGGTAAACATCTTAGATTTTTTTAATATATGAAATTGAAATAATAGCTTTCTTCCTTATCATTTGACATTGAATTGCAGTTTTTATACATGAGTTTTTAGTGTCAACAAATGTGTTCTATGAATATCATGAATTACCAGTTAACAACTGCATTCAGAATATATCAAAAGTGTAGGCACTAGTGCAAATATATGACAGTTGTTGATATTGATGTGCTCAAAAATAGCTCTGTAGGTACTAAGTGTTAGACAGTGAAGTAATTAATGGGCTTTGCAAAGGAATTTTTTTCTTTGATGCTTTTGTATATAATAATATGTCTGGAGTCATTTATCATCTACCTGAGACACCCTTGGGAAAGTTGTCAGCTTTTTGAGAGGAACAAATAAGTACAGATAGGTAATTCAGAAAAAATGGTTAGTCTTAAAGATTAGCTGTCTGCAGTTACATAAGTATCAACATTCAGCTCAAATAAAAGAAATATAATGTATAAAACAAACTACTGCACTGTTCATATTTTGTGTTGTTTCAGGTCTCAAAACAATAGTGAATGCGTTACTACGAGCTTTCCGAATGCTGCTTGAAGTGATGATGCTCATTTTGTTCTGCCTTATGGTCTTTGCTCTGTTTTCTCTACAAATCTACATGGGAACATTGCGACAGAAGTGTGTAGTAGAACCACCTCCATATACAGCCACACCCTCCTACAGCTATGCTCAGTATTACAACGATCACATCAAAAATTCCTGTAAGTGTATTCAGGTGTTTATATGTGTAATTAATTCAGTGCACAAGCAATTAAGAGTCTCAGAGCAACATGCCTATCGTAGTATTGAAAAAGTAGGTGAAAGGTAGCTTCTTTATTCCAGGCCTTCTTCTATCTCATAAGTTCAACATTCGGCCACTTTCCCACAGCCAAAAAGATATTTTTTCCTAATTCCAGAAAAAAAATTACGATCCAAAGCAGAGATCCCTGTCATGGAAAGCCCAGTATCGGGCTAGAACAGGATCTGAGGCCATGCTGTCATTCGTCACTGAGCCAGTTTGCGAAGTTAGGATTGAAGTTTCAAATATTTAAGTCTTGTTATGAAAATGAAAAATTTCTACATAAATTTTGACTGGTTTGACGCTTGTTATAAACATCTTGACACGGGCAGTGCACTTTCCAGTCACTTAGCTGGCAAATTATTGGGTTAGGGATATGCAGTTACAAGCTGTTTTGCTGTGATTATGACAGATTAAAATAATGACATTATTTCCCAATTTTCCATATATAGGCAGTAAAAGGCCTGTATTTTTTCTTAGTGTTTCTCGGGACGTAAACCTGTATTTACGAATTTTCTCCCCATTTGTATCGGGGACAACATAAACCCACTCCATTTCTTACACACAATGTACTGTACCTCTCAGCCAGCCAGGTTAGCATAGTAAGAAGAGAATAGGACAATTAGTCCTGAAGTAATGGGTTTGATCCCTGATTGAGGCATTTGTTCTCTGTGACAGTTTGACAGAAGACTTTCCAGCTAAGATCTGATTGCCTCTGGTTAGGGGATGACGCCCTCATCTCCCCATCTGCCTTTATTGAAGGCTTGTCTTTGAGCTTGGACCCCAATCTGGAAGTTGTCAGGTACTGTGAAATCATTTAAATTCGCTGACATGAAATTTTGCACAAACGTGAAAAAGGGCTGTTTCGCGCAGGCTTTAATTCGCGCATTTCCAATTTTAGTAATGAAAAATATAATGAAAAAATAATTTTAGCGCGGTCTTAAATTCGCGCATTGGTCCTAGTGTGAAATACGCAAAAATTCGTCCTACGCGAATAAAAATGATTTCACAGTATTAGGGAGAACATATTTGTACCAGTTCAGAATTTAGAAACACTACATATTATCTTAATTCACATCCCATTTTAGGTAATAAGTCAGCTTATGAAAACTTCTTACTATCCAAGAATCTCTTCAGGCTCATTTTTATGACCATTGTTCCTACAAAGCATCATTTCCCTCCTTCCTAGAGTCTGTCCTATGGCATTTTTAGCTCGTTACACCTGAACCAGTTCCCTGATCAGCCCCTGCTAAGTTGTCATATATCTTATTAAAAGCAGGACCACCTTTAGTAATTCAGCTGTGGATGTTTTGCTTGAACTTCACCATTTTCCATATTAGGTTGTTACACACTGCAATTAACATAGAATTCAAATTTGACAGCTGTTAATCAATTATCTCTTTACCTGTTACACCTGAAAATTAATAAGCAATTCAAAATTGAAAGGTCTTATTCACTTATTTCTTTACGCTGGTACACTTGACGATTAATATAAAATCACAAATTGAAAGCTCTTAATCAATAATCCCTTTATTCTTTGGATGGCTGTTTGACTCAAAATGAACTTTTTACTATGTTCTTTTTTAAATGGTTATGAATACCGCTTTTTAACTAGTTGACATTTCCAACCCTCTTTAAAACTGTTTTTAAAAAGAAGACGGATAGTTGGATGAAATTGAATGTTTTAACATTCACAATATCATAAAACAAAATGAAAGATCACTTTCACGATTTTCATATATCGAATATCTCTTTATTGAATTTAACATTGACTGTGAATGACCTTACTGTTCAAAACAAATAATTGAAAATAGACTATTTATCAAATATATAGAGGTACAAGCGGGTATCATAACCATAATCTATACATATGGAATAGCAGGAAACCGTATCATTGATTTTAATTATAGCTTTTTACAAATTAATGTCCTTGAGAACTTTTGTTTAATTAACAACTAGTGTCCTATACAAAATAAGTACTAGAAGAAATTAAATGGGAATTCATGAGTAGTTTTTTTTTTTTTTTTTCAAAAACAGGCAGAATTGAAATTTACTTGTTCAACTTTAAGCACATTAGAGGTAATATTTCAGTGTAAAATACACTCATATATGTGCTTATGAGTCTTGATGATAAAAATTCACATATGTGAGCCTTTTTTAAGGTGGTCTTGTACATTTGAATAACTAGAAGTAACGGTATGACAATCATTTATGCGGAAACATAGAATAATGCCTTGTAGCCATTAAGCATGTTGCGTAAATGTTGCAGGCAGTCTTATATATTATCCTGTGTATTCAGCACTGCTGTCTTTCTTAAGGTTGATTTTGATATGATAGATAGGCTTTTATATAAAATAATTCAAATTAACAGTACAAAATAAGCAGTCTTACAAAAAATTGAGCACACAATCCTATCCTTTTAACCAGCAGACTTTCCATAGCATACAATGATGCTTTGAAAATATATGGTTACCAAAGAAAAAAAAAATTGATGAAATTCCAATATATTAAATTGACAGATGGTGATAAATTAGGCTGTATGTTTTTATTCTTGACTTGTATTGTCAGTGCCAGCTAATCTTGCATGTTCATCAGTCTTTAAGTACTTTGATTGTGTCAGTGGTCAGTAACTGTCAGACTGTATAGGTTACCTGGCCATCACCCACATTCTAGTGTGGTCTATAATCTCATCTGGTTCTCATCACAAAATTTGTGTTAATGTATAAAGAATTGACGATGTGGAATCTTCCTTCACCTAATATATTAACAGCAGATTTAGTATATACATGAAAAAGGGATGCATTCCCAACTTGAAGAAGGACTATATTAGTGTTTCATATTACAGAAATAAGAGCATTACAAAATCATTTTAGCCTTGCCATGAGAAAACCAACATAGTGGCTTTGCGACCAGCATGGATCCAGACCAGCCTGCGCATCCGCGCAGTCTGGTCAGGATCCATGCTGTTCGCTAACAGTTTCTCCAATTCCAATAGGCTTTAAAAGCGAACAGTATGGAGCCTGACCAGACTGCGCGGATGCGCAGGCTGGTCTGGATCCATGCTGGTTGCAAACCCACTATGATGGTTTTCTCATGGCACGGCTCATTTTATACAAGTTAGAGATAACTTTTCACCAAATGCCAAGTTAAGCTTTTCTTAATGCATTAGAAGTATTCAGAATCGGTGGCTATTGGTATTTTTAGCAAAAATTCACAAAAATATATCCAATTTATTTCAAATTAGCATACATTTATACTGTTTTGACTTCATTTCAGCAAACTGGTATGAGTCTGATGGTGAGATAGTATTATGTGGCAATGTTTCCGGCTCACAGAAATGCCCAGATGGATATGTTTGTCTAAAGGACATTGGAGAGAACCCAAACTGGGGATACACAAACTTTGACCACTTTGGCTGGGCCATGCTTACCTCATTTCAACTGATGACTTTAGATTTTTGGGAAGACACTTATAACAAGGTATTAAACAAAACTTGTAGCTCTAACTTACACATATTGTTACCACATGCCCGTTCTATTTCTGTAACAACTTTTGCTGCAGTTATGGCCCCTTTTCAACTTGAAATTCAAAAGAATTTTTATCTCAGTTCACAATAACTCATGAAAAGATTAATCAATTGAATTTAGTATTCGTTAGACAGGTACATGATTATGATATGCAGTCTAAGTTCGATTCTGGTTACAATCCATCAATTTTTGGCAAAAATATGGTCCCTTTTTTACTTAAAATTTGGTTGAGTTCATTTCAATTCATTTTAACTACATATTTATATCATATAATACAGGCAAAGTTCAATTTTCCTTATAATACATCAATTGTTTGGGCAGCATTATTGCGCTTTTCTGAGTTAAAATTTCACAAAAAGTCCATATTTGTTTAATAACTTTAAAAAGGCTGAATGGATTCAATTTATTTTTAGCACACAAATTTATGATAATAAAATAGGGTCCAAATTTAATATTTTGAACAATCAACCATTGTTTAAAGGAGTTATGGCCCCTTTTTAAATTTGTGAAAAAAGGTTGAAGGCAGTGTTACAGGGGTGTTGTTTATTCTGACAAAATGCAGACATTTCTAGTTGTGAAATTACTGTAATTGTATATAAAGAAGCAGATAGAACAGTCAGAACCTGAGGGGATAAAATGGATATTATGATTTTTGAGGCACCTGTTTTTATTGATTCATTCAGTAATATTGTGAAGCAAAGGGAAATAATTTTAGAAACTGCAGTAGTTGTAGGTATCTCCCTTCCTGCTCAAGGGTCTGAAATATAGTAAATTGTATCTCTTATTTTTCAAGACTCTAGAGAAGCAAGTTATAAAAATACAACTCTCATTTTATCCTTGTTAATTATATTATTTAAGGCATGTTCTATGTTGTGTTTTACTTTCTAAGTTAAAATAACAGGTCTCTTTCTTTGTTTGAATATCTGCAGGTTTTACAGACCTCGGGTCCTTGGAATGTTATATTCTTCATCATTGTGGTTTTCTTTGGTGCTTTCTACTTGGTCAATCTCATGTTAGCTGTGGTCGCGATGTCCTATGAGCAGGAGTCCGAAGCAGCTGGCAAGGTAAGCTACTCTGCAAACACATTTTAGAAAAAATTAATTGCAATTTCATTCAAGTTACCTCCCTTAGAGCACAGCTTTAAACTAATACCTGCTTATTGTGGTGCTTTGAAACAAAAAATAAGCTACTAATAAATATGCACTAATATTTTGCTGTATTGAAGTGGTCATTTTGACATTTTAACATGATGTTTGAATTCTAGATGCACACAATGTATTCAAATCACAAATGTACTCCATAAAATGCACTGTGTATATATACATATTGATATTTCGAAATCTTTATATTGTTTTTAAACTGCAAAGATGTACAAATACTGAAGTCAGTAGAAATGTTGTATTAAACCCAGTGAGCTTCATCTTGAAGACTCATTATTTCAGATTGCTTTTAATTTATGATATGAAAATTCATAATGCCAGAATACTAGTACAAATGCAATGTTACCATATATGTATAATACAAGAAAGATCTTTTGTGACTCATTATACAAATGTTACATGATGTGTGATGCTGTTGATAGCAGATTAAATCAAGATTGTTAAAGTTTGATATATGCAATCACTTCATTTTAGCTAAAACTTGGAACTGTTGCAATTTTCTACTTTTAAACAGTCGTAAATATTAATGAGCATAATCTTGAAAGGTTTACCTCCTGCAGGCAAGGCTGTATTCCGTCAGGTTGTGAACTAACGATGAAACCAATAGTAACTAATCCACAGTAGTTTAGTTATTTGCATATTTTAGTTTTTGCATATTTTTGCTATTTGCTTACTCGCTAATCAGGCGGTTCCTAAACGAAGACGACCCGAGACTCCCATCCCAGCAGTCAAGCCAAAGATACCCTCTCAAACTAATGTTGTTGACATGGTAATAATTAATTGTAGAATAGATGCAATTCCAAAACAACTTTCACAATTTTACTTGGCGAACTGGTTCTAATACTTATTTTTATATTTCTTTTATCTGCAGAGTTATTCTATGCACACTTATTTTGTATGAAAGCAGTTAATTTCTCACTTATCATTACTAGATTGCAGTGTTACCACAATTATTTCGAAATTAGAACACTTCATCAGTGATTTTTTCAGCTGCAGTTTGACTGTTTGAACAACAACCTGAAAATACCAAAACATTGTTCAAATTGTTACACACAAAAAGAGAGGAATTTTCTAGAATTTTTTTTTATAATGCATTTCGTTTTTTGTTTTGGTTTTAAGATCTGTTTTGGACCCCACTCTAGTATAGTGCCACTGGTACATGCGTTTCATTATAGTTGCATAAACCTAAATGCACTAGATTTAAGGGTGTCTTAGTGGGTATTGTTATTTTACAAAATAATCACCCTGTCATTTTAACATCTACATTTTTTGTCCATTTTTGTCATCATGCACAAACAACCATTTGAATTATTCATTCACTTTTTAAAAGTAGTTTTATATCAATTAAAAGTCTATTTAACATCTTTTGTAAGTTTTTTATTTGATACTTCAAATTCTTTATTTTTAGAGAATTTAATTTCATTAGTTTACTTCTCAATTATTTTGAAAATTTTCGTAAATCGTGTGAAATATGAAGTGACTGTTTTTTTCAAAATATTCACTTCCGAAAATCTCAGTACTGACTGCTTTTCTATATTTGATATAAATATGGACATAGGTGATACATATATATTGCTGTTTACAGTTGTTGTTGTTTTTTTTTTGTCACAGCCTGACCGTAATTTAATAATTATTTGGTGACACTGTTTCAGGAAAAACGGAAAATGACTATGTTTAAGCCTTATGCTGAAAAAGGGACGGAGGTAAACATGATACATTTAGTGTAGCCTGCAATAACGCTGTCTGTTGACTGGTCTTTGACTTCTTGTTTCAGCTCAACTGTTCTACTAAAACCTCTCACCTACAGATAAACTAAAGTGAAAACATTTATCCTGTTCATTTTTTCCGATCAAGGGATAGTTTTTCTGATCACATTGACTTCAATATAAATCAGAATTCATATTTTGAATATTTTTAGCTCATCTGATTTTTTGAAAAAAAATGATGAGTTATTGTCATCACTTGAGCGGTTGTCGGCGTCGGCGTCTGCGTCGGCGTTGCCTGGTTAAGTTTTATGTTTAGGTCAGCTTTTCTCCTAAACTATCAAAGCTATTGCTTTGAAACTTGGAATACTTGTTCACCATCATAAGCTGACCCTGTATAGCAAGAAACATAACTCCATCTTGCTTTTTGCAAGATTTATGGCCCCTTTTGTACTTAGAAAATATCAGATTTCTTGGTTAAGTTTTATGTTTAGGTCAACTTTTCTCCTAAACTATCAAAGCTATTGCTTTGAAACTTGGAATACTTGTTCACCATCATAAGCAGACCCTGTACGTCAAGAATCATAACTCCATCTTGCTTTTTGCAAGATTTATTGCCCCTTTTGGACTTAGAAAATCAGTTTTCTTGGTTAAGTTTTATGTTTAGGTCAGCTTTTATCCTAAAACTATCAAAGCTATTGCTTTAAAACTTGCAACACTTGTTTACCATCATAAGTTGACCCTGTATAGCAAGAAACATAACTCCGTCCTGCTTTTTGCAAGATTTATGGCCCCTTTTTGACTTAGAAAATATCAGATTTCTTGGTTAAGTTTTATGTTTAGGTCAACTTTTTCTCTTAAACTATCAAAGCTATTGCTTTGAAACTTGCAACACTTGTTCACCATCATAAGCTGACCCTGTACAGCAAGCAACATAACTCCATCCTGCTTTTTGCAATAATTATTGCCCCTTTTGGACTTAGAAAATCATTTTCTTGGTTGAGTATTATGTTTAAGTCAACTTTTCTCATAAACTATTAAAGCTATTGCTTTAAAACTTGCAACAGTTTTTCACCATCATAAGTGGACACTGTACATCAAGAAACATAACTCTATCCTGCTTTTTGCAAGAATGATGGCCCTTTTTAGACTTAGAAAATCATGGGTAGGACAATATTTCTATTACACAAAAAAAATCAGATGAGCGTCAGCACCCGCAAGGCGGTGCTCTTGTTTATAGATTGGACCTACTGGTGTTTAAATTTGTGTAATTCGTCATTGTTCCCTGAGATTGAAAGAAAAAGTATAGTGTAAATTATATGAGTATAGAAAAAATATGTTTTACTGGTCTAGGTGAGTGGTTTTAACCTCAAGAAAAACTAGCTTCAAAGATAACACATGCTTTCGCCACATGTTATATTACTGTACTGGTAAGGTAAAAGAAGAATAATGTTTAGTTTTTCAGGCCACTTTTTGCAAAATTTAATGAGGCAGTGCGGATTTTTTTATTATTATTATTTTCTTTTTTATTAACGACATTGCCCATTTTTATATGAAATCCAATGATGTAAATCCATATTTAACACACTTAAAGACATTGATGAACAACGGAACCATTCTTGACGATTTATTTGTACGTACTCACATATTTTCCTTCTTTTGTCCTCATTTTTTTGTTGAATTTTCTCTTTTCGCGAATTTCGTCAATTTTTCTTTGATAAAAATTTTCGATGCGGCGGGTCAAAATTGTATGCGGCGGGGCCTGAGAAACTAAACATTAATTTTTTTTTGGCCTAACAGGGGAATATTTGCAGTAAACCTTTCATGATTCCAGCACAGACGTCCTACAAATACCTTAATTACTGGTAGCACTAGTGTCTAGTTTGAATTAGGCTTTACCGTGACTAGAAAACAAGGCTATATGTATAACTATTTTTTGAGTACATTTGAATTAGATATTATTGAAATGAAATGTTCTTCATAAGTAAGTTACAAAATTTGTAGCAGCTATGTCATGCCCCGAGATACAAAATATTTTGGCGCTGTATTGGATTCATGCCTGTCTGTGCATTTGTCTGAAGGTATACATCTGAAACATTTTGTTGGATTTTCCAGTAACTACACATATATGTTTATCATATTTAAACACAGAGAAAAAGGATAAAGTCAAGGTCACATTAGGAGCTCAATGTTCAAGTAGCTGTCCAGTTTTCAAATAACTACACATAAGTGTTCATCATGATAATACAATGAGATTCATGCATCACCCAGGCTCATTAGGTCCATGGTCAAGGTCACATTAGAGGTCAGATAGCTTAACTTTGTCTTAGCTCCATATCTTATAAACAGCTGAAAGGATTTTTATAAAACAAAACAATATTTGTTTATATTATGAAGACTATGTGCAGAGCATGCATTTCAGGTTATTTGTTTAGAGTTCAAGGTCACACTTGGAGGTCAAACGTCAAATAGCTTTATTTCCGACTGTTTATTTGATTTTGGTGTATTTACATGCAATGTTCATGGTCATTTTAGTATATGACAAAAATCTTGCTCAATCCAGGTTACTAGATCCAAGTTTAAGGTCACATTTAGAGGTCAAAAGTCAAATAGTTTTATTTAATATACCACTGGAAGGATTGTCTTAAAACCAATCTGACTAAAGTACTTGATCTTCTAAACGAAGATCTGAGAACGACCTATTCACATTCGTCTTCTGTATATTTTGGATTTCCATTATTGCTATTTTTATGTTATCCAATCAGAAGACTTGTTCGGTTGTCAAAGGATAAGAAAAATATGCGGTTATTCCAGGACTCGAACCCGGCACCCCTCGCTTACAAAGCAAGTGGCCTACCGACTGAGCTAACCGGCTATCTGATACATTACGACATAAGAATTGTAAATATCAAAAGTCAATGCTACATGTAGATTTGCAAGATGTTGTAAGCTAGGCTCTGATTGGCTAGCGAAAGAGCCGTCAGAACGAGGCAATGAATAGGTCGTTTTCAGATCCTATGCGTAGCGTAATATAGGATATGTACTTTAGTCAGATTGGTCTTAAAACTACCTTCAGTTTTGACCTTATCAAGATGACACAGGTCTAAGGTCATGGTGACACTCAGGGGGTAAAATATTTTACCTTTCCTGTATCAAAGTGGCATTTGGGGGTTTTAATCACCTTCAGTGATAGCTCTAGCTTTTTTTTGGCAATATTTTTGTTACCTGTTAATTATGTAATGACTGATGTTATTATGTTGAATTCAAAACTTTAGTGATATTACATTTTTTTCTCTTTCTATTGTTTTAAGTTATTGCTTTAAAATTTCAAAAATAGATATAAAATTGCCTAATATCTTTTAAGTTATATCTGTTAAGACTGCACAGACAAGGTTCAGCTCACAAATCAAATTCCCTTTAATTGAATAATAGAAAGTGATACAGCTTTATTAGATGTTTGTTTAATAATTTATGATGTAGAAACTAACATTTTATGACTGTGTGTTTTGTTTTTTTTTGTCAGAAACTATATTTTACAGTCAGGGCAAGGCAATTAATGCTGCTGCCGCTGTAGGGTTGCCTCGCAATGATTGCTCAATATCCATGCGATTTCACAGGCAACCTTGCAGCAGCTGGGCGAGGGCCATGCAGAGGTCCCAAGAGTCTACAATCTCCGTACCATTTCTAGGCACCATGTCCACTGAAAATTGTGCTTTGGCTGCACGATCAGCGTGCGGCCTCCTAACAATGCCCGTGCGGGGATTGTGCAATGCCACCTGCAACATGTCAACGGGCTTACAATTTTTTCAAATTTGTATAACTTTTTGCTAAAAGTCGTAGAGGCTGCCGAACCCTTGAATCCATATGAAAATCACACTGCCGCCTCCTACCTCCACACAGAAAAGAGGATATTGTCGGTCTACGGACTCCACAGATGTATCGCAGGCCAAATTTTGTTTCCCCTCACACTACCTTCTCACAAAAACTGCCTATACCAAAAATATTCTGACAAAATTAATATAAAAGAAGTATAATATTAGAAATTAGAAAAAAAAAAAAATTGACCAGGAGTCATGGAACATAGGATTGTTATACAGCATGTGAAGTTGTGCAACAGTTACTGCAATTTTGTTTTGATTTCACTTAGCTGGACTAGAGTTATGGCCCATGATATAGTAAACAATATGCTTATGGTCTGAAAGTTGCGTCTTGGTATGTAGGGGCACCAGTATCCTATGGAGACACAGCTTGTTTACATGAAATTTGTTATTGGAATATCCATAAACCACAATCTAGTGTTTTACATCCACTTCGGAAAGTGAAAGTCGAAGGTACATTTCCCACTAGAATCCATTCTGATGTGACCAGTTGCTTAAGCTAGTTAATAAGATTCAGGAGACAGACTTGGCAAAGATGTCTCATAAAAAAAAAAAATTGCCTCCTTCATATTTGTGTCAGATGAGAAATTTAAATCTTAATTTCAATTATCTTATGTTACATTTTGTCTGATTCCTTTTTCACAAAACTCTCTTGCACATGACTTTGTGCTTTGGCTTTATGTATGGTAATTTATTTTAGTCTTCATATATATGTATATATATATCTTTTGTAAGTGACTCTGTCATCTATGGTGTGGCGGTACTCAGATTCTATTGCATTCTATTCATTTGCACTAAGTCTTGTGATTTATTTTTTTTTGCACATTACCTACCAACTAATTTTATATTTATCCAAAGACTAGTAACACTGAACATAAATGAGCCATGCCATGAGAAAACCAACATAGTGCGTTTGCGACCAGCATGGATCAAGACCAGCCTGCGCAGTCTGGTCAGGATCCATGCTGTTCGCTAATGGTTTCTCTTATTGCAATAGGCTTTGAAAGCGAACAGCATGGATCCTGACCAGACTGTGCGGATGTGCAGGCTGGTTTGGATCCATGTTGGTCGCAAACGCACTATGTTGGTTTTCTCATGGCGCGGCTCAAATGGACAAACATATTTGGTTCTGCAAACAGTTCATTACTGACATAGACTTATTTAAGATTTATTGAACTAACATTCTAGAAATTATTGCGATAATTTTTTTTTAGCTTGACTATAATTATGAAGTATATGGAGGGCTATCTTTCTCGACCTAGCGTCTGCATCCGCTTCGGTGTCTGTTCCGCGTCCTAGATTAAGTTTTAATGCACTTGAAAAAAGTTGTTCTACATCATCAACCATATTATATGATGCAAGGTTCATAACTCTGGTGCCAATATTTCATGAATCATGGAATTATGCCCCTTTTTACATGGAATGTTTGGCTAATTTCGATGTATTTTCACTCACTCTATCTTATTAGCAATTGACTGTTTATATGTAAGCTTATTTATAGTTGCCAGTACCGGTAACCCATATGGGCAACTTCTCCAGAAGACTGTTAGTAATGTTAGTGGGAGGATAGTGCGAGATACAGATGATCAAAGCTCCAATTCCAAAAGTTTCCCTGGTTCTTTAGGGTGCCAGGTGTACAGCACCCATACACATGACTCTTATCACAATGTTAGTAATTTTTAGTTGGAGGAGCACGAGCTCGAACTCACGAACCCTGGTTTCATAGTCAGACAGTGTTACCACTGGACCATTGTCCGCTCTCATTATTAACAAATAGATATGATTCAAACTTAAAATAGTTATTCCACAACATCACCCACAACATATGACTTAGGGGCCATAACCGTTGCACCAATATTTTATTATTTTTTTACGCCCCCTTTTTACTTAAAGTTTCAGGTTAATTTTGATGAACTTTCACTGTATTTTTGTTATTACTTAATGAATTTAACCTTTAGCCTGCTGGCGGCAATTGGTTTGCCTTTGCGACCAGTGCAGACCAAGATCAGGCTGCACATCCGTGCAGTCTGATCATGGTCTGCACTGTTCGCTATTCAGTCAGTAAATTTTCAGTGAACACCCCTATGAATAATAAATGGTATTGCCCAAATTGAATGATGGACCAGTCTGTTATAGAATTTTAGCAGGCTAAGGGTTAATTCAAACTTAAAATAGTCTACCACATCATCATCCTTATCATATAACACAAGGTCCACAGCTTCTTCAGATGTGCCCAGTTTCACTACCCAGCTTTGAAATAGAAGAGCATGCTGTCATCTATGACAGACTTTGTTTTCTTAGCACTCAATACCATAGCTTACAATAATTGAATTAGAATGTTATAATCATGTGGTAATAGTTTTTATAATAATACTTTTGTAAAAGGTGAAGCCAGTATATGGACCCTTTATTAATTGCTATAATACATTGCCAGATAGCATGTAAATCTTAGACCGCAGTTCTGAATAACTCTGCCTATTTCAGATAAAAAAGTAAAGTCCGTTCAAATCAGAATTTGAAGAAAGCAAGGATATTGTTATTTGTTTCATTTTGCAATGGTTGCATAATTTCACTATTCTCTTCAACATTTCTACATGTTTTTGTTTACCATGTCACTTTTTACCCCACTTTTCTGGCCTCATCTCTGCAATAGTTAAGACATAACAAAACAACAAGCACCAGTACATAGTTAATATCTTAGATTTGTCACTGTGTATTTGTTGTTGGCGTTTTATTTCATAATTATTACTGCTATGTTGTGCATTTGTTAATCTACATTAATATTTGTTTATATTGTAGGAAAAACATACTTATTTTATTACAATGTAAACTATTGACAATTTTTTTTTGAGTATTAATATTTTCACTTTATAACATACTCGTTGAGTTACAGTGGAACCTAAAACGTCAATATTTTTCCGTTTTGACATTCAAATATTATATAGGGTTCATGATGTCATTTGTGACGTCAGTTTCATGCATGTCATTGCGTTTATAAGTTTTTTAACAACGATTTTTTAATTTTACTCTGGCTAAAGAACAAATTATTATCATTTATATATTAATTTTAAGTGTAGTATGTGTATGTAATAAAAAGATTATTAGATTTGCATCGAGAAATATGGACTTGTTGTTTTGAGGAATGATATTGCGCTCCTAAAGTCACGCAATATTTCCGCTGCAGAACTTGTGCATATTTCTCGATACAAATCTAATAACCTATAATTATGATATTTATCAATCGTTACTCTGTGCAGTAGGGAGCTAATGGCACAAAGTCATTACTTGAGTAATGTCCACATGATAGCAAAGACCATTTTCTTCAAATGGAGTCAGGCTTTTAAACTGCACCAAGAGGCAACAGAGACAACAGAAACCTAAGACTTTTAAACTTAAATTAATTAAATCAAATGTCGCCAGAAACTTAATTGAAATATGTGAGAAGTAAGCTTTTAAATAAGGTGAAAAGTTCTTCTTTAGCAGTTAGTGCCGAGAAAAAAAATCATTTGTTTGTAATTTACCTCTTAACAGTGTAATTATACTTTTTTACCACAACTTTAACGTTAGTTATTTACGTAAAATTGTTCATTTTCACTTTTTATTTGATATCTTGGTGACTTTACATATTTTTATACCGTTTGTGTTCTTTTCATATCATTGACCTCTCTCAGTTTTGTTCAGAATTTTCTCTTCCTTGGGTGTGAGACAAAGAGAAAAATTGACTGTTTTTTTAATTGATTAGTTTTGCTTATATTTATAGCACATAATATAATTGCCACTTTTAATTCAACTTTTCAACAGCTGCTCAAGAAGCTGGTAGGTTTTCATTTCATATTTTTCACTTTAAACACTTCACTTTTTACATATTTATATTCATTTTTAAAATTACATGTTATTTCACTCTTGTTATTATAAATTACTGTTTTTCACTATTGTTCTACATGTTTTTCTTTTGTGTATGGTCAATTGATTTATAAGCCCACCCACTTAGCTCAGTAACAAGAGCGCAGATCTATGGATCGCTGGGTTGTGAGTTTGATCCTCAGGCGAGGCATACTGTGAAATCATTAATATTCGTGGGGGACTAATTTTCGTAGATATCGTGGTTGAGTCAGTCCATGAAATTTAATCCCAACGAACAAGTAAAATTCCCATTAATTTCATGTTCAAAAGTTGAAATCCATGAATTCATATCCCCACGAAATTGCCGTTTTGACCAAAACCACGAAATTTCATGCCCACGGAATTAAATGATTTTACAGTAAGTTCTCCCTGATGATTCAGTAAAAGACACAGCATCTGGAATCATTCTTTCTCCATCTCTGATTCATGTGCAGAAGTTGGCAGTTACTTGTGGAGAACAGGTCTGTACTGGTACTGAATCCAGGTACACTGGTTAGGTTAACTGCCTATCGTTGCATAACATAAATAGTCGATAAAAGGAAATGTTATAAATTAATATAGATGAAGTTTTATTTCATTATTCTTTACATAAAGTCTAAATCCATTTTGATATCAGTTCCATGCAGATTAGGTCTATAGTTTGTTAGAAAGCAGTTGTTTTGTCTACCTTCATTTTGCTGCTTTCTGATTAGTAGACCTGCTTGTTTTAGGTAATGAGCTCACCAGCTCCTGAAATTAGAAAATATTTGCTCTTTATCTTTCTGATGATAGTTACCGGTAAATCTAGCTTTTCCTATAGGGTGGTAATGTTTTGTACACCAGATCCGTTGTTATATCTACTTTTAGAAATGATAAGACAAAGATGGATGGCATGACTCGTACGTCCATGTTTTTTTTTTAACAGTGATGTTTTTCTAATGGCTTAAACATTTCTGAATATACAAATATATCAATATTTTTTGGTCAATGGCAAGGATTAAAACAAACAATTTATTGATAACTTTTAATCATTATTTCGAAATAAAATGGATTAATTATGAACGCTTAACTTACAGTGTTTTTTCTAAAAGTTTGGAGCATCGCTATGCCGCTATTAAAATCATATGTCATTTAAAACGGTTATTCATTTTCAAAAGATATTTGAATAAGAAAATATGAAAATCGTAAGCATTTCAAAACTTTTTGAATTTTTAAAATCCATAAATGAACGAAGAAGTTGTTAAAAATTGAAAATTCCGATCCCATACACAAACGATGTAAAAATATTTTGTTTTACCCACCACCAGATAAACAGGTGTTGATGCGTGATGTCAGGGCGATCACTCCTATAGCTTTTTGGTTTTATGATATTATTAATTTCCAGAGCTCTTCCTGAAACACTGGTTAATAAAAAACGTCTTCCAGTTAAAAATAAATTGACCATGCACATGTAAAATGTAAATCATTATCTATTGTTATGTCACATGTATTTATACTTGTTTTGATATTTCCAGAGATGAATCATAATTATAGATAAATGTATTTAATACACTTGGGATATATACTGGTTAATATATATGTTATGCATGATGTGGGTGAATGTTAAAAGAAGTTGAAAATGCTTAAAGGTTTTAGTTTTGTTGAAAAATAAAAGTTATTTTAAAAGCAGTAGTCTATTCAGACCATAAAATGGTTTCCTTAGGAGTCTATGACTTATAAAGTATATAAATTAACAACTTGTACAAAATTTAATACTTCCCTTATATGGTATCATGACGTGTATCATCAGGTATGACAATATTTTGTAACATAAATAATTCTCATCGAGAAATTTGCAGACAATAAGTTTCTTTTTTAATATAGTGTAAAAGCAGAAATTTTCGCAATGGTTCAATTTTTGCTATATTTGCCAGGCCCTACATCTCGCGAAAATTAATCTTCGCATAAATATTCACCATTAGTATAATTCTAATTCAAGGAGGATACCATTTTTACAATTTCGCGAATATTAAACCTCGCGAACATACTCAAAATTTCAAATTTGTGAAATTTTTACCCCTCGAAAATATTTGCATTTACAGTAACATAGTAACTTATTCTTTATCGAAAACATGGCACAACTGGTAGAGCCATCAGGATTTTTACACCCAATGGTAAACATGAAGACTGTTTTTTTTTGGTTTTTTTTTTTGGAATTCTAATCTTTTAGCCGCCAGTTCTTTGAAATATATCTCAAAACCATCCAGAATTTTTTTTAGCTTTGCCGCTGCTTCTTGTTTTCTGACCTTTAATTCTTTTTGTAAGTGATTCCGAGTTATTTTAGGGTGTATAGTCACAAACAATGTGCACTGCATGTTTCATTAATTTCTACTCTAAAATGGATTTAATATTATTTATTATTAAAAGAAATGTAAAATTAATACTCTATAGTGTTAAGAAAGAAATGACAAATGTCAGATTCGAACCTTTATTCAGAAAGTTAAATTTCAGTGATACGCATTGCTCGTTTGCACAGTACAGAGGGGACTTTTGTTAATTTTAGAAAGAATAACTTTATACTAGTTGACATTTTATATTGTGCATTTTATTCGACCTGGCTGGGCAGAGCTAATCTCTGACTTATGCAAATATGGTAATCTCAAAAAACGAGCAAAATATGTAGAGCAGTATGATTGTTCAATTCCATAATTTTTCGGTAACCAACGGCTAAAATTCAACGCTACATTGAATTTCATTGGTTACAATGTAAGGTAGATGGCCACTGAATAAGAAATCAGGCTGCCAAATATACTACATATCCTGTACAGTAATGCAGTGGACAGTCGCGAAACCCCGCCCCGCCAGATCAGTTAAAACGCACAATACACCATACCTATTTTGTTCAGTAAGCGTTTTTGTTTTACACTGTCAAGTTATCAAAAAATACAAAATCTTTTGAAAGAACTGTACCATACTGATACTACCAGTACGTTGATACAGAAGCATTTTTATTTACAGAATTCTGTATAAGATATGAGAGGTTTATGTTCTTGTGTATGAACACTGTTTCAGGTATTGCTTTAGTAATATCCCCTTGCTATTCTCATTTCAGGAAAAAGAGAAAGAACTGAAAAATAAAAATAGAAAGAAGAAAAAGAAGAAGAAGGAAGAGAAGAAAGATCCATGGCAAGAACTGGCTGATGGTCTGTATATCAATCCATTTCGCATTTGGCTGTTTTTCTTAATATTTAGACAGTAGATTTAGGAGGGCATTTGTCAAACAGTGATGACATCTTTCTTGTTATTTTAGTTTTTGTATGCAAACTGTTATTTCAGTAATCATTTATAGGAAAAGTCTCAGATTAAAATGTCATACACTTTTTTACACTGTGATATGCTGTCACAGGTTCCATAACTCTCTCTTGCATTTGTACAAAGTTATGCCTTTTTTGGTCTTCTCAATTTGTATCTAAGCAGGTATCCCAGTTAGCACTTGTGGGGTTGAATTCTTCATGTGAGGAAGCCATCCAGCTGGCTTATGGAAGTCTGGTGGTTCTACCCAGGTGCCCGCTTGTGATGAAATAATGCACGGAGGGGCACCTGGGGCCTTCCTCCACCATAAAAGCTGGAAAAGTCGCCATATGACCTATAGTTGTGTTGGTGTGACGTTACACCCAACAAAATAAATAAATACCACTTGTGGGACTTTATTGAAACTTCATCTGACTTGTTCACTGTACATATTTGTATGCTGTGGTGCGCAGGTTTTGTAACTTTATTTTGCTTTCTTGCAAAGTTATGCCCATTTTTACATTTGTTAAATTTGTGTTCAAATTGAAAGTCTTGTTAAATGTGGTTATTTTGCTCCCCAGGAAGTCTTAAGTTCATTAAGTTAATTAATTGTATAGTAGATACATTTGTATATGTTTTGTCTATTTAAGAAATAATAAGTATCAAAATTAGGTTTATCGTAGAATAACCAGAGTTTGGAGTTTTTATGCATATATCACAAAGGCGGAAGGCCTGAGTTATATATTTCTACGCATAAGAATGACAAAGGAGAGTTATATTCTATGATAAACATTATTTAGATACTTGTTATTTCGATTCTAACACGACTTACTTCAAATAACGTTAGACGAGAATCAGAGGAGTATTTTCATCAAACATAAGTTACAAGTGTGCTATGTCGCAGCATGTAGCCAAAACACAGTGCGCGCGCAGCTTAGTTCAAAGTCTGTTTATTGCAAAATAACCCGAGATAGATTTTGCTCTACAAGTATGTAGGTTATTAGCTGGTCGTGTTAGAATTGTATTTATATGTACCTATTATTGTGATAATCTATAGACATGTTGATAGACAGTGAACTACATTTTGACCTCTTTTCTGTTTTGCTCCCTCCTATGACAATCTCAGGAAACCAGAATATAGGTAAATGTAAACATTTATTTCTGTTGACTGATCAGTTTGCTCCCATCTTTGTTAACAGTTTTATTTGTTACAAACTTTTTATTAATCTTGGAACAATTATTAGCTTCCCTATTTGAAGAATAGTGAGAGCTATTCTACTCACCTGGGCATCAGTATTGGTGTTGGCATCACACGTTAGAGTTCATATCCCAGTTACTTTAGCATGAAACTTTACACAAGGCTTTCTAGTCATCAGATCTACTGAAATAACCATGTTACATAACTCTTCATGAATTTACTTCAAATTATGGCCCTTCTTGAATCTAGAAAATTTTGTTAAAGTTTTGCCTGCAGCTAACTATCAAGCTGTATTTCAGCAACAAGTTCTTTTATTGGATTGAAACTACACATAATGCTTCCCTGTCATTAGACCTACTGAAATAATCAAATTGGATAACTCTTGATTGATTTAGATTTAAGTTATGGCCCTTTTTCACCTTAGAACATTTGATTAAAGTTATGTGTGCAGCTATCCAGTTATATATCTCAGTAACAATTATTAGTATTGGATTGAAACTTCACACAGTGATGCCCAGCTGACAACACCTGTTTAAATTCAGTTCAGATTATGTCCCTTTGAAAGAGTATCTCAGTAATAGCTACATAATTAGAGTGGACTGAAACTTCACACAAAAAGTCCTTCTCTAACATACATACCCAAGTTAGAGAACTCTTGTTTGAAATTTATATTCAAATTATTGCCCTTGTTTGACTTTAACTTTGTTTTAGATTGTAACAAAATAAATCAATTACATAAGTCTTGCCAAGTTACGGCCCTTGTTGGACTAAGATGCTGCTGAATAGTCAAGCATGCTGTCTTGTGAACAGCTCTTGTTAAATGAAGGAGCTAAATTGATCAGTCATAATCCTTTAATTAGTAGGTAGTTGTCATTGTTCAGACATACAATCCTCTAACTGTGCCAAACGTTAAAATATAAATTCTTATTGTACTAATTGTTGAAACCTAACAACTGAAAATTATTTGAAAAAATTAAAACTGTTGATATTTAAACATTATGCCTAAACAAATTAATAAGTTATTTTTCCAACAACTAGAGGTTTAACATCTGTGGAGCAAAAATGAATATTCATGACCTTTAGTTTACATATTTAGCATACATTTGAGGGGGTGGGGAGGGAAAGGGGTAGAGATTGAAATATCTCCTCCCAGCAAACACCAGATACATGTGATGAGTATGTTTTCATGTGTCCACAGATGAAATTGTATAATTTCATATTTGTCTCAGAAATATATTTTGATTTTAGATGTAAAACAAACAAATTTTCTTACGAGATGTCATGTCAGTGACTCATCTACACAATGTTACAATTTCACAATTTTATGTTGGAAAGTGTTAAATAGTTGCATGAGATTTATAGATTTCTTTTATTGGGAAACATAAAAAGTATTCATTAAAGTGACATTATGCGCATCTAATCGCACACAGTGTGTTTTTGGTGAATGTTTTATAAAAGCAATTTTCGGTTGCTGTGCATTTAAATGTGTTAAATTTACGACAATGCCGCATAAGTATTTAAAGTTGATTCTTTAGAAATAAAGAAATCGGACTAATAAAATAATAGTTCTTTTCTTCAGTCTTCTGCGTAGTGATCTCCCTTACATGTAGGTAGAGATTTCTGAAGTTGAAGGGAAGCAACTCCTGCGCGCAGTTTGACTTTTCTTAAAAAGACTGCCCCAGTCAAAATAAGAAAAGTCATATTTGGAAAGTTATTATTTCGTACTGGCAACAGGAAGAGTTTCGTATAGTGGTTTGAAAGCTACAATTTCCCCCACCCTTTTTACACAGACATCTATTTCAGCTGGATTTTTGCTTGAGAAATGCGTATAATTCCACTTTAAGTCAGCTAGCTCATCAGTATAATAAAATGTTTTATCTATATTCATGTAGTTCAATTGAAGTCAAAAAGTATCCGGTGACAGTTTATATGATATACATATATGTGTGTACTTGCTAGGACATCTGGTTATGTTGCTCTGTACAGTTCAGTTTTGCTCATTTTTGAGATGCAGATTTGGAAAAGAAATAATTACCGTAGCATTTCATATGTTAAACATGAGAAATTAAAGTCTGGAAAGTAATATAAAGTCGGTCTTTACAGATACAGTTGAATCTCAATATCTCAAATCAGCTTATCTCAAGATTCCGTCTATCTCATAGATATTTGAGCTGTGCCACGAGAAAACCAACATAGTGGCTTTGCGGCCAGCATGGATCCAGACCAGCCTGCGCATCCGCGCAATCTGGTCAGGATCCTTGCTGTTCGCTAACAGTTTCTCTAATAACAATAGGCTTTGAAAGCGAACAGCATGGATCCTGACCAGACTGCGCGGATGCGCAGGCTGGTCTGGATCCATGCTGGTCGCAAAGTCACTATGTTGGTTTTCTCATGGTGCGGCTCATTTTTTAAGTCCTGAAAACACGTGCACAAAATATCATTTTAAGTGGAATTTTGGCTCTCTTGAAGTAAAATGCTTGATCCCTTGGAGTTTGAGATGCCGAGTTTCAGCTGTATTTGGAAACCTTACATTGTTTGTAAAACTTTAAATGATTAACAGTGTGAGCGTACCATAACCATGAAAAGGGCAAAATTTTGTGAAAGTAAATCCTTTACTAGTAATACAAATTTAACACTGATGATTGTGGTGTTGATATTAAGTTGTATGATTATGTTAACAGAGACAGTGAAGGCTGCTACTGCTGCTGTAGAACTGGCCTACCCGCACCACCATGCAAAAATCCCGACAAGCTCAACAACCCGCCCACTTGGCCACCCAAATCACCAATCATTGGGAGACAAGACACGCCCACATATAAAACGTAATCCTATGGTAAAGATGGCAAGCAAAGACAGCGGCACGGGAAATTCTGTGGAAAGTTCAAGGTCAAACGGTAGCAAGGATGGAGATTATCTGATAACGGAGGATGGAAGTTTTGGTGGAAGTACAGTTGACATCCTCAAGAAAGAAGGACAGAAAGTACCACCATTCAGAAAGCCATTTGTGAAACAAGCCAGCTCCGGCATGGTAAATATTTCATTATATTTTTATGGTTATACACGTATTCGTAAACTTGAGAAATTTTTGTAAACACTGTAGAAGCTACTGTTTCTAATTACATATACACTGAAACACTCCTAACTTGAGTATCGATTATTAAGTAACCAAGCTCTCTCCAGCAATTGAGGAGGCCTCCGGTTATTTTTCATAATTTTTTTTTTTTTATATTTTAATAACTGAAAACCCGGAATTAAACTCATTAGCTCATCCCCTTGCAATATTGAGAGATTTGTTTTACTGTATATATTTTTACTTGTATTTTCTGTTTCTAATTTCCACTCCTTGTTTTTATTAGCTCACCTGTCACATAGTGACAAGGTGAGCTTTTGTGATCACCCTTCGTCCGTCGTCAGTCCGTGCGTCCGTGCGTGTGTCCGTCCGTCAACAATTTCTTGTCTGCACGATAGTGGTTTCATTTATGATTTTATTTTAACCAAACTTGCACAAAACTTGTATCACCATAAGATCTCGGTTCCTTTCTTGAACTGGCTAGATCCCATTATGGGTTCCAGAGTTATGGCCCCTGAAAGGGCCAAAATCAGCTATTTTGACCTTGTCTGCACAATAGCAGCTTTATTTATAATTTGATTTTTACCAAACTGGCACACAACTTGTATCACCATAAGATCTTGGTTCCTTTCTTGAACTAGCCAGATTCCGATAAGGGTTCCAGAGTTATGGCCCCTGAAAGGGCCAGAATTAGCTATTTTGACCTTGTCTGCACAATAGCAGCTTCATTTATGATTTTATTTTAACAAAACTTGCACACAACTTGTATCACTATAAGATCTTGGTTCCTTTTTTGAACTGGCTAGATTCCATTATGGGTTCCGGAGTTATGGCCCCTGAAAGGGCCAAAATAAGCTATTTTGACCTTGTCTGCACAAAGCAGCTTCATTTATGATTTAAATTTAATCAAACTTGCACAAAACTTGTGTTGCCATAAGATCTCAGTTCCTTGATTGAACCGGCCAGATCCCTTAATGGGTTCCAGAGTTATGGCCCCTGAAAGGGCCAGAATTAGCTATATTGACCTTGTCTGCACAATAGCAGCTTCATTTATGATTTGATTTTAACCAAACTTGCACACAACTTGTATCACCACAAGATCTTGGTTCTTTTCTTGAACTGGCCAGATTCCCTCATGGGTTCTAGAGTTATGGCCTCTTAAAGGTCCAAAATTGGCTATTTTGGCTTTCGCAGCCATATAGAGACTTCTTTTATGGTTTTACTTGATACAAACTACCCAAATATCTTCAACAACAATAAATCTTGGATTCCATGGCAAATCAGGTCCAATCGTAGGTTCCAGAGTTATTTTATATCTGATTACCTCCCCTGATTGTAATCAAAATGGATTTATATCAGTAAGTACTTATATGACTTATTTGAAATTTCATTATTGTCATTAGTTGCACTGAGTCAATCAGGGTAGATAACTATGGACTGATTTTATGTCAAATTACCTTCCTTTATTTCAAATTATGAATTATTTATTAAAATGGATATATCTCCGTAACTAATGAAGATACTGATCTGAAATTTCATTTATGTTCTACAGATTTATTTGGCAGATCCTTCTTTTGTTCACTTACAATAATTTTCTTTTTAATTACTTCCCTTTTGCATTACCATAAATAGCTTATTTTTAGTAACTTTTTTATTATTGGCCGTAGGGAAAAACCGAGACCACTTTTCTGTGGTACAACATGGATGGTACCTCCAATTTTTAGGTGTATTTTGACATATCTGTACCTTGTTAGAATTCTTTTTCTGTTTGGTTAAATTTCTTTCCTTTGTTGTTCCTGTCCTTTGGACTTAGATATTTTTTCTGAGGACCTTCTTGTTCTCAAGTGCAATGATAACTGGTGAGCGATATAGGGCCATCATGGCCCTCTTGTTGATAAAGTCTTCCACTACATTTTGTGGATCTAGTTCATTGTTTCTTGGTATTTCATACCTCAGCAAGATACATGTATCAGTTCCTCTAGATGTATGTTCTCTTAGTTCTAAAAATTACTTCATATTTTCTCTCTCAAAATAAGATGTCAAATAATGTAAGTATTATAAGTGTAGTTGAATAAATTGTGTAGTAGATGTTATATGTATCTATAGATGGTAGGTAATGGCAGAAAGCACCACCATTAGGGTGTTTTTATTTCAATTTCAACTGTAATGCATAGAAATTAATTCTTGTGTCATTTTATGGGTAAAATTGGAGGGACTTTTTGGCATGATGGATCTTTTTTTGTCGACCCCGCTTGCGGAAGCGAAGACATAGTCATCCAAATAGCTGTTCGGTGTATGTGCGTGCGTGCTTGTGTCCATCTGCGTGCGTGTGTGCGTCCTGATTTGTTTGTCCGGACCATAACTTTGACATGCATTGAGCAAACTTGTTTATATTTTGCATGAATGTTAACTTCAGTGAGACTGTGTGTCATGTGCAAAGCCCTGGTTCCTGTTTCAAAGGTCAAGGTCACATTTGGAGGTCAAAGGGCAGGCTCGACATGTTGCTCTTGAGCATCTAGTTTCAAATACATCTTACAGCATTTTTAACAACTGATGTAGGAATTAACCATTTTTACATGTGTACAATTTATACGCTTGACTATTCAAAGAAAATTTGTAGCAGTTGCACTCATGCTTTCATCAATGTCCTGATCGCTTAAGGTTTTTTAATGCATAATCACAATTTTGAATGGATTAAAAGTTCAAACAGTTGTTGAAGTTGTTCACTTGAAATGAAACAGACTCCTCTCATAACTTTCTTCAAGCTGGACTAATGTATTTCCTTTTTTGGATTTAAGTTTTTGTACTATGTAAGCTGGTATCTTAATAACCAGTAGCAGCTTTACAAACTTGTTCATTTTGATGAACAGATTTTAATTTTTTTTTAACTCTGTTTCTAATTTTTACAAAGTTATGCCCCTTTTTTTGACTGTTTTTTTGTAGGTAAGCTGGTATCTGAGAAAGTCTTATGCCTATTACACAAAAATGTACTTACATTTAAACAAAGTTGTGGCCCCTTTTGTATATGTTTATATTATTGTATTCGTTCATTTCACATTTGAGCCGTGCCATGGGAAAACCAACATAGTGGGTATGCGACCAGCATGGATCCAGACCAGCCTGCACATCCGCGCAGTCTGGTCAGGATCCATGCTGTTCGCTAACAGTTTCTCCAATTCCTTTAGGCTTTAAAGCGAACAGCATGGATCCTGACCAGACTGCGCGGATGCGCGGTGTGCTGGTCGCACACCCACTATGTTGGTTTTCCCATGGCACGGCTCATTTATGTAAAACGTATTTTGCATGCTAATTACTGTTTAGATAAATATTTATAGAGATGATAAAAGTTAGCTAAGTGATAACACTGCTATGGGTACTGAAAGTATGTCAGCACAAAAGGTCCTTCTGATTTGTATATATATAGTGTCTTTGGGTATAGAATCTTGCATGTATTCATATATATATAGTGAGTTGGTATTCTCCAGATATTCACTGACCATTACATAGACTGTATATGTACTGTGAATCAGACATTTTTATGGGGCTAAAATATATAGACTGGATAAGTACTGTAAAACAAGTTATTTTTATGAGGCTAAACTTTGGCTATTTCTCAAATTTGAATGCAAGGTAGAATATTTGTAACTTGTGAAATATAACTTGAGAAGCATTTTTCATAAGTATTTATTTTTGCAAGAACAGTGAGATTGAGAATATAGGGAAAAGTACCCCCTCATAAAAAATTCTAATTTTGCAGTATATTTAACAAAATGAAAACCAACCCTGATGGTACTAATTTCAGTTTCAAAATAAATCCTTGACCCAAAGGTCTATGGTGAGTTATAATCAAACATCTCTCTCTGTTGCCGCACTAACAGCCAACAATCAGTAATACATCTCCTGTCTGTTGCCTAAACCAGTTCTTCTGTAATATTCTCAAATCTCAACAATGCTTTAAAGTAAACAGTACAGAAGTGAGTATTTCAATCATTTTTTCAGTGCACCCTGTTTTGTTAGTGTTCAGCACTGAGTATGCAGTTTTTAATGTTTGCTTTTAGGGTAGTGTTGCAGCTTAAGACTGTAAGGTTCTTAAACAAATGATATTTGAATTTGTCTATTTTCTTAAAAAAAGCTTACATTTTGAGATTATTTGTTTGAAATTTAATAAATAACTCTAACACAAGAAAACACATGTTTATTAACACTTTATTAATGTACAACAACATAGATCTGTCTTTTAATTCCAAGCTGTCTTCATGTTATTTTATTAAGAAAGTATTTCACATTTCTTGTTGCAGGTGTCATCATCTGGTGTGACCTTGACACAGGAAAAGATCCTGAGTGAAACAGAAGCGGATATTGATCAGGGAATGTATGATGATGAAACTTCAGAGGATAATGAAACAAAAACAAGTCCTGGTAGACAATATGTGGAAAACAAATACCCAAATTTAGTCATCATTGATGGTAAGCCACACAATGATTCTCTTTCTTTCCAGAATGAAGGAAAAATATTAATGGGAGTTAAAAATACGTAAACTTTTCAACCCACTGTTTTTAGCCATTGCAGATGCTACATAAAAATTCTGTGGTAAATAACGCAAGGTTACATCAAGTCCCATAACTCTTACATGAATTACCCCCCTTCTTGGACTTAGAAAATCTAGGTTGAAGTTTTGTATACTTATTGTTGTCTCCAAAGTCAGAGCAGATATTGAATTGAAACTTTATACATGTTATTGAGAATGTTGTGAAAGGTGTATGTCCCATAACTCTGAATTGTATTTTGGCTAAGATATGCTCCTTTTTGGAGTTAGAAAATGTAGGTTAAAGATTTGCATGGAAATTATGATCTCCAAAACTAATGCAGAGATACTTGGCTGAAACTTGAAAAAGATTTGGGTGCAATTGAACAAGATCACAGCATCAATATTAGTCCCATAATTCTTACATGAATTTGGACAGTATACCTATTCTTGGACAGAAAATCCATTTTGCAGACAAGCCTTTGAATAGTCAAGCATGTTGTCACGAGACAGCTCTTGTTTATTTATTTATTAATTTTAGTTATATACTTTTACGATATAATTTTCTTGATATCTCTTTATAACAGAAAACTTAAACATTATCCTCTTTATCCTTTACCCTGCTAAATTTCTAAAATGGACTGGTCCATCATCCAATTTGGGCAGTACCATTTATTATTCAAAGGAGTGTTCACTGAAAATTTACTGACTGAATAGCGAACAGTGCAGACCAAGATGAGCCTTCATGTATGTGCAGGCAGAGCTTGATCTGCACTGGTTGCAAAGGCAGAATCACTTGCCACCAGCAGGCTAAAGGTTAAAGATACAAAATACACCAGAAATGATCACGCCATGTAATTTTGGAGGATCATGGGAATTATTATGCTGTAATATAAATGACCTTATGTATCGGATTAAGGTTTGATAATTCCATTTTCACCATTAATCTCTTTACTTGGTATTTCATTTGGAACTTGTTAGCTTCTGTTGTTATAATCAGATCAAAGTTTAGAAAGTTGGATTTTAATGCCCTTGTTAAATGTTTTATTAGCTCTACGATTTAACTTGTACCACAACAAGGTCAGGGTAAATCAATAAATCGATAAAATATATAAAGTGCATTTTAAAAGGGTATAAAACAGGACAAAATATTCAAAATGAAAGTTTATTTTATTGGTATAGTGACAGTGTTAAAAATAGCTTTTGAAAATATTTTTTTAATGCTCCTAAATGAAAAAGAAAGCCATTAGAAAGCTTTGATGTTTATTAGATTCATATACTATGGAACCTTCATAATAAAGTTGTGAACTTATTTGAAGAAGTTTAGTACCTGCTACCTGTTACACTGTAAACATACTTTAAATTGCAAATATAATGGTAGACATTGACCAAAACAGAAATGAAAAATGTTTTGGGTTGTAAAGTTCTCAAAAAGTATTTATTTTCTCAGTTTCATTAATGATTCGGTGAAGATAAGCCTTTTACTTCACTAGCTATTAATCAGAAAATAAAACATAAGGAGATTTTTAGTGTCATAACATTGTTATACAGGCTAATTTTTTTTCAGCAAAGCATGTTAAAGCAAAATTACCTTTGGCACACAATTTAGTAAATTTATTTAAGAAAAAAATCTGTACGATGATCTTTTGAAAGCATAGAACGTAACAATGCAAAATGATAGTGGATAGCAAACTTGGTTTGACTGAACCAGTTCATGAGAGGTAATGAAATGTACAACACCCCTACAACCCTTTAAAGTCTATTTAACCCTTAGCCTGCTGGCGGCAAGTGATTCTGCCTTTGCGACCAGTGCAGACCAAGATCAGACCTGCAGTTTGTGCAGTCTGATCATGGTCTGCACTGTTTGCTATTCAGTATGTATCTTTTTGGTAAGCAATGGTACTGTCCAAATTAAAAGACGGACAAATTCATTACAGAAATTTAGCAGGTTAAGGGTTAAAGACTGTTGACTGGACTCAAAAGACTGGAAATAGCAATAATATTGAGTTCAAGTATGGGTAAAAAAATTTACAGCTGCCACAGGCTGTTGTGATATCTATCTTTAAGTATTAGGATGTTTGTTTCCCTATGATGTTCTAATATATTGAATTTATCTACTTCAGTTGGAGGAGAAACATATGAGAATGACCCAGAAAAAGGTCAGGTAGTCAACAGAAACCCTGAATGTTGTTTCAACTGTTGCGGGGGCAAACTGATGGTACCGTGGTTACGATTCCAGCAGATATGCTTCAAGATTATAGCCGAGCCCCTGTTTGATCTCTTCATCATTCTCTGTATCCTGCTGAACACAGCTTTCATGGCTGCTGAACATCATAATCAACCAGAGGGACTCACACAACTTCTAAATGTCTCAAACTATGTAAGGTTCCTAATGGTCTCAGAAAACTATTTTTGATATCAACATCTTACCTTTGGGTATTTATTGCAAAGCTGGACTCTTAAGACTAAGATATTTGCTTAATTGATTTTATGTTTTCGTTGAAATTATAATGATACCTATTTTTAATTAAACTATAATTTTTGTAGGGCATGTGGCTTATTATGTACATTGTATTAACCCCAGCAAGAAGACTGTTACTGTAAAACAGTGTTGAAAATACTTCCCAGCTTAAAATGTTACCTGTGACAATTTTTTATTTGATTAATTTTACCAAAAACTTGACGGAAGCTCTGTTCATATTTTCAGGTGTTTTCTGGAGTGTTTATTGTTGAGGCAATACTAAAGCTGTCGGCATTGACAAAGTATTATTTCAGTAATCCCTGGAATATATTTGACCTGGTGATCGTGATTGCCAGTATCGTAGATATGGCTGTAGTCGGTGTAGATGGTCTTACAGTATTCAGATCCTTCCGATTAGTGAGTGTTTCATGCTGCTTCTTTTAACCCTTATCCTGCTAAATTTCTGTAATGAACTTGTCCATCTTTCAGTTTGGACAATACCATTAACTGTTAAAAGGTGTGTTTACCAAAAAGATACTGACTGAATGGCAAACAGTGCAGATCTTGATTAGACTACATGGATGTGCAGGCTGATCATGATCTACACTGGTTGCAAAGGCATAATCAATCGTGTCCGGCATGATAACGGTTAAATCAATGTCATACTGTACATGGTTACATGTTTTTCTCATCTTTAGGATGCTATACTGTAAATGCAAGACAGTTCAAAAGCTTTTGTTTTGGGGTTTTTTTTGGACATCTGATTTACAAAGAGGTTTCTTTTTCTTTTAACAGCTTTTTCATGAAAAACAGTTTTATTTCAAATTGTAATACGAGTTGAACAAAGTCTAGCAGTTATACTTTGTTATAAATGAACCTAATCAAGTCATATCCCAATGGTGAATACCATTCCCTGTGTAAGATTTCTTTTAATAAAATTGAATAATTCAAGGAATTTACAAAACAGAAAATGATGGTACAATCTAAAATTTGAATATTTAGAAATTTAGATTGTTTAACTTCATACATAAAGTGCCTTTGAACTGTTTATTGTGAAAAGGGCACTATATATATCTGGTATAATAAGTAATAAATAAATGAATATGAATCATGTATTAACTATTGTATTTATGTATTTTAGATGCGTGTCTTCAAGCTCGCTCAGTCCTGGCCTACAATGAGGTTGTTGTTGTCTATCATTATGAACACCCTGGGTGCCCTGGGAAACTTGACATTGATTCTGTGCATTGTCATATACATATTTGCTGTGATTGGTCTGCAACTCTTCAATGATAAATATACAGAAGAGAAATTTGGTGGTGATGGAGTTCCTAGGTATATTTTTTCTCAAATAGTACTTATATAGATAAGACTGGGCTTTAATGCCAGATTAATGGCTCAGAATTTTTAAAATTATGTCACTATATCATTTTATCATTCATTATTATACAATTTACCTTATATAGAATAATGGCGTGAATCTTTTTGTGTTCACTGGAAATATATGGCTACAAAGTTAAAAGTTAACTCAAAGTAGAACAAACAATATTTTGGACCATTTGGTTCTTGTCATATATTCCCAAATTAACTCTTCCTCTAATAAATGCCATCATGCATATTTATGGAAACTAAAAAATATAAAACACATTTCTGACAGCAAATTCCAGTTGAATGCAGCAAATTTTGTAACTAAATGTACAAATTTAAACAAAAATTGTCAAAAAGTGCATGGTTACCGACTATATATACCATAGTTCTAATAAAGCCACAATTACTGTACAACATTTTATCAGCATGTTTTATCAGGATAAATTGGCCTTTTATAAAAATGGGGATAAAAGGTCTAAAGAATTTTGTTTTGGCTTCAAAATAAACAAACCCACTCTTATGAAATGTAACACCCCTTGGGGTGTTGTTAAGGACTCGTACATTAATAAAAAAAAAAGAAGAGTATTTATAGATAATGAGAAAGTCCTTCTTTGTTTTCAGGTGGCATTTTAAAGATATATTTCACTCCTTCATGATGATTTTCCGAGTGCTGTGTGGAGAATGGATTGAACCACTGTGGGACTGTATGCGTGCTGCAAATGAAATCTGTATGGCTGTCTTCCTACCAACCCTGGTTCTGGGATATTTCATTGTAAGCTGATGTCTTTCTATAACATAAGTGATAAACAAATTATTGCATTAAGGTAATATTATTGTCACTAACAAACCATATTCTGCAAAACAGTGCAGTTTTTTTTCTTAAAGAGCTAAGTTTACTATATTGATTAAGACCAGAAGGTAAAAATATTTCACTCGATAGTAGAGAATATTTTTTTATTTCGTGGAATCATTCTGTTACTTGAATATTTTGTTCCTTCCTAAATGCTCAGTTTTCTATTAAACAATATATAATGTCTTTTATTGTTAATTTATCAATATGTTCCTATCTATTAGAGTCAAACTTAGTTGGCTCACACTCAGATAATTCAAACACTGCCCTGTGCTCGAACTCATCGTGGGGTCCTAGTAAAATCCCTGTATAATGTAAATTGTTCAATGGCTGGAACTGTTGATAACTCAAACCAATTTTACCGGTCCTATAGAGTTTGATTGAACAAAGTTTGATTGTATATATAATTGATTTACAGTAACTGACTCCTTGTGTTCTTTAGGTGCTGAACCTTTTCCTGGCTCTGTTGCTGAATGCATTTGCGAGCGATACTTTACGTGATGCGAAGGAAAGCCAGGAAGATACAAAGCTGAAGATTGCCTTCAAGCGTCTCTATGACTTGTTCTGTTGCTGCCTCAAGAAGAAGAACAGCGATGTTAATTCTGTTACTCCTGACAGAGAAGATGAAGAACTAGGTTCTGTTGAGGAAATACATGAAAAGTCAAGTATGTTTCTATTATGATTTGTTGAGTTTGTTAAAACCAGTTATTTTGTACAGTCCAACTTGTATAAAGAGACCACCTAAAAGAAGAGCAAAAAATGGTCTCTCAACAAAAATGATCTCTTAATACAACATAATTTGTTCTTTTAACTACACAAAAAGGAACCAAAAAAAGTGGTCTGATATGGACATGATTTCTCTAGCAAGTTTGACTGTACCACTTGTAGAGCACATCACCGCAAGTACACCAATTTGGTAACTGCTTTCTGGTGTACCTGCACAATTAAACGTGATTTTTATGAAACCATTGATATTCACTGTGGACTAAGTTATTAATAGATTTCACAGTTATAATTCAATTTTCCTAACCAGGTTGCCTGTCCAAGACAGAGTTATTTTTTGTCATAAGTATAGATTTGATAAAATAATTTGGCTACTATCATATCATTTTTGTGAATGATTCATACAGATAAGTATATTTTAGTCGAAATTCATCAGAAATCCAAGTTTACAAAATTATAATTACCTCCCTTTACCAGTCTTCATTGCACAACCAAGATGAATTGGAAATCAATGAATTCTGAAGCCTCGCTGTCTTTTGGTTCCTTTGATTTAATATGTCTTTGACAATATCTTCCTCAGATGGTGTGAAGCCAGCGAATGGTGCTGTCAACAAAAATGATGTAGTGGACAATGCATTTTCTGCAAAACGTGATCAGTATTATGACTTTAACAAAACATTAGAGGATTCTAAGAAAAAAGATAAAGTAGTACCTGATGATATTAAAGATCAGACTAAAGACACAGCAGCCATTTTAGATGAAGACAAAAAATCAGAGAAAAAGGAAAAAGAAGGTGTGCGTATTTACAAAGTTCCAAAGCCAAAGCCAAAACCAAAAAAGAATGCAAAAGATATAAACAAAGTTGATACAACACTAAATGTGAAACCAGTGAAAGACGCAGATGAACTAGAACTAGGAGCTGAAGCATCAAATATCAAAGAGGAGGATAAAGATGAAAAAGAAGAAGAGAAGATTATTGAAGTGTATGATTGGTGGCCTCTCTGGATGTCTAGAAGGTAAGTCATAATTACTTAACCAAGATCAGCAGTTGAAGTGTTTTATATCGTTTTTTAGCTCACCTGTCACAAAGTGACAAGGTGAGCTAATGTGACCGCTTGATGTCCGTCGTGCATCATGCGTCAACAATTTCTAAAAAAATCTTCTTCTTGAAAACCACAGGGCAGAATTACACCAAACTTCACAGCAATGATCCTTGGGTGGCACCCTTTCAAAATTGTTCAAAGAAATGAATTCCATGCAGAACTCTGGTTGCCATGGCAACCGAAAGGAAAAACTGAAAAAATCTTCTTTTCCAAAACCACAGGGCCTAGGGCTTTGATGTCTGGTGTGTAGCATCATCTAGTGGTCCTCTACCAAAATTTTTCAAATTATCCCCCTAGGGTCAAATATAGCCCCGCCCCGGGGGTCACATGGTTTATATAGACTTATATAAGGAAAACTTTGAAAATCTTGTACAAAACCACATGGCCTAGGGCTTTGATATTTGGTCTGTAGCATCATCTAGTGGTCCTCTACCAAGATTGTTCAAATTATCCCCCTAGGGTCAAATATGGCTCCGCCCTGGGGTCACATGGTTTATATAGACTTATATAGGGAAAACTTTGAAAATCTTCTTGTACAAAACCACATGGCCTAGGGCTTTGATATTTGGTATGTAGCATCATCTAGTGGTCCTCTACCAAGATGATTCAAATTATCACCCTAGGGTCAAATATGGCCCCGCCCTGGGGGTCCCAAGTTTACATAGACTTATATAGGAAAAAGCTTTAAAAATCTTCTTGTCTGAAACCATACGACCTAGGCTTTTGATATTTGGTATGATGCATTGTCTAGTAGTCCCTGCTTAGCTCAGTAGGTAGAGCGTCGGTCTACAGATCGCGAGGTCGTGAGTTCTATCCTCGGGCGGGGTGTATGTTCTCCGTGACTATTTGATTAATGACATTGTGTCTGAAATCATTAGTCCTCCACCTCTGATTCATGTGGGGAAGTTGGCAGTTACTTGCGGAGAACAGGTTTGTACTGGTACAGAATCCAGGAACACTGGTTAGGTTAACTGCCCCGCCGTTACATCAGTTTGACATTTGAAACATGTAGCTCATATTACTCAGGTGAGCGCTCCAGGGTCATCATGACCCTCTTGTATAAAGATAGCTGGCTCCAGAAAATGAATGTAATAATATTTTCTAAACAATCATCATAATTAATACTTCAGATGAAATTAAATGAAAAGGTTTATTACTACCATTTTGTTTTCATATTACAGATTAAAGAAGTGGAATCGGTAAGTATCATCAATCTTTTCATTATTCTTGAGATTTCTTGTATTTTTGTCCATTTAATTTATTTGGCAAACTTTGTGCACCTCCTTCAGACTAGTCAACATTCTTCGTGATTCATTAAATGAAAGGAATTGAAAGCTAATTTTATCATTTTCACAATAATTACTAATGAGGTAATTAATATACTGGACTATTTTAAATGAAATTCAGATTTCAGAACTGTTTGACCAAATTTTTTCAACTTCTGCACACTTCTTTGTCATCATTACGTTACAGAGCAGGTTTAATAACACTGAGTCAGCATCCTGAGATGACTATTTTTAGCCAAGTTTCATATCTGTAACTTAAAATTTACAACCTTATGCCTCTTTTTCAACTTCGCAAACCTTTTAAAGGCTTTTATGTTGAAATTATCTATTAAGCAAAATTGCTTCAAATAGTCAAGTGTGCTTTTATGTTAATACAAATGAAATATGCTGCATTTTTATTATTTCATTATTTTAACTTTACTCAAAGATTACGCCTATGTCTTTATAGTTTTTTGTATTTTTGAATCTTTGAAACACTTACAACATACTGTTATTTTAACTTATTTTTTTGCAGTTGTTTCTGTTGTTGGGGCACTGGGGACTCCAAGTTTTGGGAAAATTGGTTCATGTTTCGTGTGTACATGAATATGATAGCAGAACACAAGATCTTTGAGGGTATAATACTGTTCCTGATTGGTGCCAGCAGTATTTCCTTGGTAAGTAAAACGATATCAATGGTGGCTAATCTTGTCCCTGCCTTGGTCATTAGATCAAGGTTAACTCTACTAATTCTTTAGCTTTACAAGTCTACTGGCATGATCTTATTCAATTTTCTTGGCAATTAAAGTGGCTTATTTAAATTGGAGCTGAAAAAGTTAATAATAGCCAGCCCGCTTAGCGTAGAGAACACAGATCTACGGATTGTGGGGTTGTGAGTTCGATCCCCCGGCAAGGCGTATGTTCTCATTGTCATTGAGTCTGAAATCATTTGTCCTCTACCTCTGATTTATGTGGGGAAGTTGGCAGTTACTTGATAATTATTTCTTGTGCTAAAGTTCAATATAAAAACCAGCAATTGACCATGTGAAATGAAAACTAGTCAAAACTGGCATTTCAAATCATTTAGAAATGCTGATCTATGTTCATCAATACAAAACTGTCCAAGATACCTTACTTTTTGAAACGAGGTTTTTCTATTTTGTACAACATTCACATGCTGATTAATTCATGTACAAGATATCACTTCAGGAAGATACAATTTACAACACATTTACAGAAGCTATTTTTAACCCCAAAATGTGAATGTTTCTTTAAGCTATTTGCACAGATCTTAAAGAAAATTCATATAGGGGTTGTTGTAAACGTTGGACTGAATACATTTTCATTTAAGAATTTAATTTAAAATAAATTTATATTCATAAGATTCTTTAAAAGTTTGATTTTTACTCACTGACATATTGTTTGAATTTGCAGGCGTTTGAGGATGTGAACTTGTATTCAAGACCGGAACTGGAAAGTGCCCTCTACTGGCTAAATATTATTTTTGCTACATTATTTGGTATTGAAATGTTGATAAAATGGTGTGCTTTTGGTTTCAAAAGGTACTTCACAAGCTTCTGGTGCTTACTCGACTTCCTCATTGTAGTGGTAAGAACTTGTTTTAACCTTATCCTGCTAAATTTCTATGAGGAACTTGTCCATCTTTCAATTTTGACAGTACCATTAACTGTTAAAAGGGGTGCACACCTAAAAGATACTGACTGAACGGAGAACAGTGCAGATTGTAATGTTAAGTAAAAGTTACATTCAGTATATATTTGCAGATCTATAGTATTCCATTTGTTTTTTTGTTTTAGAAAATTTCATTGTTCTTGATCTGAAAATTGTTGGTTGTGTCCTTTTCTTTCATAAGTTTCTGAAAAGCATTTTCATTCCATCACTCTGCTTGTTTGCGTAACCTATCACAATGGTTTTAAAGTTGCTCAGATGTTTTAAAGGCATATCTCAATCTAACAGTTTCATTCTTTAACTGATTTGCTCTACATTAATAAGATTTTTTTTTTAATGATTTAGACATATATGTATTCATGTAAGAGTATATATGCATAATGAATTTTAACAATAATTCATTGTTGGATTTTAAGTACTCAGTGACTTTGTGATGAAGATTGCCATCTTTGAATCTCAATGGCCCATGTCTTTCTGTTTCAGCCATGTTTAGTGCTCAGGTTAAATTCATTTTTGCAAGGAATTTACCTAGCTATATACATGTAGTTCTGCCAGACGACCTGCTTTGTGTTTTCTCAGCTGAACTGTGTTGGTGTGATATAACTCCCAAGAAGCAGAAGTAGAATACATGTAGAGATATAAACACTTTCTTCTTTACAGATTTCAGTAGCTAGCTTGGTTGCGGAAGCATATGGTGCTGCAAACTTCTCAGCTTTCCGCTCCTTGAGAACATTACGTGCATTGAGACCTCTTAGAGCTATTTCAAGATGGCAAGGAATGAGGGTACATCAAGATAAATATATTTTTATTTTATGTTATATTTTTCATGTCATGTTTTGAAGTCAAATACTTTTTTCTTATCATTCTTTATACAGACTGTAACTTTTTAATTTTTCATTTGTGCATTGTTATTTAAATATCTATACATAAATTGGCATTACATTCATCATGATAAGCTGACATGGACCTAATATATGAATGGTGTTTTTTCTTTAGAATTACTTCTCTTTACTCTAATGAAATATTTCGTTTACATTTTTTTCTCTTTTTTTTCCTTCAGATTGTTGTAAATGCACTGATGATGGCTATCCCAAGTATTGTAAATGTACTTGTGGTATGCTTAGTCTTCTGGCTCATATTCAGCATCATGGGTGTACAGTTCTTCAAGGGAGAGTTTTATTTCTGCGGGCCATCTGCTGATGAAATGGCTGATCCAGATGTCATTCCAGATAAAGCAACTTGTCTCGCCAATAACATGACTTGGCAAAATTATGACATCAATTTCGATAATGTGTTGCAGGGATTTTTGGCCTTATTTCAAGTGGCAAGTTCTGTTGCTGCATTTTTACATTTTAATAGTTTACTAAATTCTGTTAAATAAATTAAATGCACAAGTAAAGGATTTGAATTTACAACTGTGAGTCTGTTTTAAGTTAGTGACATTTTGGTTTGTTTTATTGAGTTTGGGTACACTCTGTAAAAAAGGGAAAACAATATGGCAGTTTATAGATTAAATTATTCTTCTTTTCAGTTAAGAATGTAAGAAAATTGTGAGTTTTAAATGTTAAGATTATTTTTTTATTTGAACAACTTATCTAAGTTATAAAATACTTGTATGCCTAATGATTACTTGGGAATAAATCCTGAGCAGTAAGTTTGTGGAAATGAAAGTCATCATAATCTTTCAGCATCAGTCTTTATTAAACTTGTATAATAATGCTAATTTAATCTAGTGGTAAGTGTATATCTTTAGTTAACTTGATATCAATTCATAAACGTTTGTATTTAATTTTTAGGCAACATTTGAAGGGTGGATGGAGGTGATGTCCCTGGCTGTAGACAGTGTTGGTGTGGACATGCAGCCCAAGTTTGAGAACTCTCTCTATATGTACCTGTTCTTTGTTGCATTTATTATATTTGGAGCCTTCTTCACCCTTAACCTCTTCATTGGTGTGATTATTGACAACTTCAATATGCTCAAGAAAAAGGTTTGACATTTTACAATCTTTTTCATTAAAGCATTTTTCAGTAATGAAATACTGAAGCAAGGACTGTTTGTTTATAATGGAGTTTCAATCTTAAAGATTTAATCCTGGAGTTAAGTTTATAAATTTGATTTGCTCTGAACTAGTTTCAGTTTTGAATGGAAAGCATTCTTTCCCAATTGTGCATTTATGGTTAAACATTTTTACTAGATTCATTTCAAGATCATACAAGAATTCAACTGATACATAGAGATTACACAGATCTGCTGTAACTTATATTAAATAAAGAAGGAGTCACAACTGAGGTCACTAGGTCCAAGGTCAAGGTCACATTTTGAGGTCAAAGATTAAATAATTTAAATTTGTTTCTACAAAGTGTCTTTACCATCACAGTGGATTTCATAAAATTAGCATGGTTGTTAATATAATCTAGGCTACAGGTAGGGTGCAAGGTTATGCTTGAATGCTAAAGATCATGATACAACAGTTTACTTTCCTGATATCAAAGTAACATCTGAGGGTATTAATCCCTTTTGTGATAGATCTAGCTGTATACATTTGAAAACAATGTTAAAATTCAAAACAGTTATCATAAACCTTTTATATTTTATGTATGTTCATTTTGGTGGAAGCAGTAATTTATCAATCATTGGCCACAAAAGGACAATTATTGTACACAAGAGATGAAAAGCAGACGAGGTGTCAAGGTTATTGATCCTAAATAAGTGTTACTTTCAAAGTATCTAACATCACAAACATGACTGCTATTGTTTGGGGGTTTTTTTTCAGTACGATGGAAGTTATCTAGATATGTTCCTTACTTCTGGACAACGTCAGTATTACAACACAATCAAGAAACTGGGCAATAAGAAGCCACAGAAAACTATAAAAAGGCCAAAGGTATGTTTGGAATCTTTGCAAAACCACTTGAATTAAGTCTTTTCTCAGGCATTATGTTTGTTTATTTCTGGTATAAGTCAACATTCTTTAACAGTAGGTTAGGCGTCCTCATTTAGTCATTTACAGGCTAGTAATTCAATTTCATTGAGTATTTTTGAAAAAAGGTAAGAACTATATTTTAAGGGAATGTTAAATATGCTTAAAGTTTATTGATACGTTAATCCATGAAACAAAATGATAACATGAAAAATAAGATGAACTGTAGCTTGGTCGTAATATATAATATACAGTGTTCTATTTGCATTACAGTTCTGTGTAGTAAATCAATTTTTATTTTTTTGTCTGATGTTAGCTTTGCTTCTTGAAAAAGTTATGTATTATTTTGAGCTTGTGGTAATCCTTGTTTATTTTATTAAATACATTAACAGTTCCAACTCTGTTGAAGTAATTAAATCTCGACTGTTTGATGTTTCCCATTTTGGAAGTATTCATATAAAATTTGATTACAAGCTTATAGCGGTAAAACGTTATAAAATGTTTAGTATTATCTCTTTCATTTACAAACGTTCATTCCCTTCCATGTCTCATTAAGTCATGAAATACTGTCTAGTTGCTTTTGCATCATTTTTCATAGTATCAAATGTTATATTTCATGCACAGAATTGTTTAAGATGGATGGTGAGTGGGATAAAATTGCACCCTGTTATAGAAAATTGTTCAATAATGAAAATCAGCGTATATGATTTTTCAAAATAGAAAATAATTTGTACAGCACAACATTATTTTCTTTAAATGTATTCTAATGTCTTTTGCTGACAGTTAGATGTGTTTTCATTCTAGAAGGTGTAGAGTATCACGTCAGTAAATTCTAAACAAAAGAAGTGGATACTTACATGAAATGGATCATGTATGATTCAAAAACTTTTTCACGTGGTAGCTTATCTTTTTCTATCCGCTTTTTCAATGTTTTTTAACTTCTGTTTGCACTAAACATGTGTATTTTACAACTTATATCAAGACAGGAATACTCCATTTATTCTCCAGAACTACTTATGTATAAGCAAAGCAATCTCAAATTTAGAATGTCGCTCATTTGTTTTCTTGTTTCTTTTAGATACTTAGCTGTATAAAACAGTATTTTGTGATAAAGCTCCCACTGCAAGTATATAAACTTTAAATTGAAATAATTTACATTTTCATAGAATCGGTAGATTTGTTTCTAATGAGTGAACATTTTTTTCCTTGTAAATCATTTCAGAACAAAGTTCAGGGAATCTTCTACGATATATCCAATAGCAGCAAGTTTGAGCTGTGTATTGTGATTTTCATTTTCTTAAATATGATCCAAATGGCCGTGGATCATTACAACCAGACTCAGATGGTCACAGACGTGCTTGCCATGCTCAACATTCTCTTTGTTGTCATCTTTACTCTGGAGGCCATCGTCAAAATTATTGGTCTCCGTTGGCACTACTTCACCATGCCATGGAATGTGTTTGACTTCGTTGTCGTTATACTGTCTTTGCTGGGTAAGTGAAATTGTATTTGAATTTTTGAATTTTGATATGTTACAGTTTCTACGTTTATTCATGAATTTGCACTGTTGGATTTGTTATGAATTAGCTTTATTGTACTTACGATATAAGAATTTGAACGTTGGCGTATCTTTTTACATGAATGCCTGTTTATGATTTAAACATACTTTCTGCGTCGAATTATCTATATATGCAAATAGAAAGGAAAGTTAAAAATAAGGAAAATCGGCGTTTAAACTATATTTTAGAGATGGGAGAGAAAATTTCAAAGTTTTTCTAAACCATTGTGTATCAATACGATGATACGTTAGTTGTATCTGTACGAATTCATGAAATGTTATGCCCTTCTTTCTCAACTACTAACCAGAAATTACTGCATGACTGTGTTTCTATGGTGTACTGTAAAGTCTTTCATTCAAAAAGGCCTTTGAAATCAGATTGGCTGCTCATTTAACAAGGCTGCATTACCTCCACAAGATTGATTTATTAAAAGCGTCTTGGAATTTTATTGTTACTTTAAAGATGATTGACTAAACTGTACACCATTTAGGTGGAGGGCTTGATGTGACCAAGTCTTTCTTTGCAAGTTGTATGTAATGTGTAGGTGATTGTTCCATATGGAAAATTTACTGCAAAGTAAATGCATCGACATGTTGTACTCAGTGTATCATTTGCATGAAAAAATAGAGTAGCATTGACCTTTTAAAATGTATTAAATTGATCGTTAAATGGAGGGTTCATGCGACGTAAGCTTATATGCACATTTTATGTATTTCGCCATATTATGTAAGTAAAATATTAATGTAAACACTTTTGTTCAGACGTTATTTTCAAAGAAGTTAAAGGAGGTAAATTCCAGAGTGGCCTGACCTTTTAGTGGTCTAATGCGTGACTTGTAGGCTGGATTCAGTTCAGATCTCTAGATCTTGTCTTTCTGTCCGCTAGCTTTAGATTCATAGATTTAAATGTTATAAATGTTACACATGTGTCAATCTTCTCTAAGCTAAATGTATATAGATCATAAGTAGTATCCATTAGGTCAGAAAATGTAAAGTAATTTTAGTGTCCACTAGCATTAAGACAGCGCACATTTCAGTAGATCATTTCCTTTATCTCTTTAAGTCGCTTATCGCTCTTAAAGTTATTTTTATTTTCTTATTTTGCATCAATGGTTTTTTCAACAGAGGGAAAAGCATTAAATTTTGTTTATATCTAAATTACTAGGTAGCCGTATTCTATAAATGGAAACGACATTTGCATGCATGCGTAATGTCTTTCTCGTTTATGACGTACAATTGGGAAATAATTTTACTAAACTTAAGTAATTATCTGTTATAATAAGTGGACATTAATATTACTAAAAACTTTATTTGGCATAAATATGGACCGTTTGTTCAAAAGAAAGACAAAATGACACATCTGATCACAAGGTCAATGTCCGAGAGGCAAATATGCAAAACATCGTGTAAGGATTTTTTCAGCCTTAAACGATATAAACAGTGCCGTTATCTTTTCACAACGCTGCAGTTTACCGAGTAAGGTTAAAAACGGGTTAAATTATTCCTGTTCCTTATTAAATATATGGTGTGCATCCTACATTTCATGCAGACGTAGCGATTTTGATTGCCTCGACGCAAAACGGTATGAAATAATGTTGAAAAAGTATTGCTACACCAAATCTTCGATTTCCTTTAGTCTTATTCTTTTCTATCCTCCCCTCAATTTAGACGTTTCTTTATTCTATTTTACACACTATCGCCAATTGCTTTCCTCCCCTGAACAACTTTGCGAATAAAAGTCGGAGATGTGTAAAAAAACGCAAACGCCAGTGTTTAAAGTATTTGATTTTGCTTTGTACATGTTTGTTAATGTTCCCATAGGTTTGTTAATACTGATGGTTTTTTTGTTACTGCATGCGCTTGTAATTTTAGGCAGTTGTATACGACGATGTTTTTACGAGCACTCGGTGGAGGCGGTTGTTAGCCTAGTTTTTGTTTGAAAGTTTTATACAACTGCCTTTTTTGTACTGTTCCTAGTGCCGAAATAGCATTTCCCAACGTATGGAGTTGATATGGACACTATGGGATATGTATGGAACTTTAAAAAGTACAATACACACTTTTGAGTGCTAAAACTGTTTCAGAATAGACATGAAAACAAACGATATGAATATATATAGGGCTTACTTCGAATCAGTTTTCTTTAGTCGTATTTCCATACGTATTCCATAATAATTCGGGATACCGTGCATTTTCCTTACGTATTCCATATATTTTCCATAAGGATTCCATGGGATGCATGTTAATTCCCACATGGAAAATTAAAATCCATATGGAACTCGCGGTTTAATTCCATACGGATTCAGTATATTTCCATGTGGACGTTACTAGTTGGTAAGTTATTAATTTTTCAGTACTTGTTATTTTTTCTTGGAGTTTCTTGCCATAAATTAACATATTAAACGTAAAGCTTGTATTTAAAATTGTTCTAAAAGTTACCTTGTATTGCATGACACTTGGAGATGCGTTATTATGCATATTGCTTGCTTTTTGTTCACCATTTTAATCCTTTTTGAACACTAGTTTAAGAAACTGTCGAAGTAATTGTTCCATGTTAACGGTTTGTTTACGTTGTTTATGAAGATTGTTTTATAAATGTAAAGCAGTTAGAGCCCAAAGCTTTCTTATTAGTATTTTCACATAACCTATTACAGAAGGAATCACCTGCCTCTCTGAATTATTCGTTCTTGTCAATTTTCAGGTGTAATCCTCAGCGACATTATCTCAAGTGTTATTGTAAGTCCAACATTGTTGCGTGTGGTGCGAGTCTTCCGAATAGGTCGTGTATTACGCCTCATTAGGGCGGCTAAAGGAATCAGAAAGCTGCTGTTTGCACTTGTAATTTCACTACCAGCGCTGCTCAATATTGGAATGCTTTTGTTCTTGATTATGTACATCTATGCCATCATCTTTTTATCTACCTTCCAAAACCTGAAAATAACTGGAGTCCTTGACGAGGATGTAGTAAATTTTAAAACTTTCCTCAACAGTTTCTTGCTCTTGTTCCGCTGTTCAACAGCAGCTGGATGGAATGACGTGCTACTTCCAATGTTGATTCAACCACCAAATTGTAATAATACCCATTACGTCCGTGATGATGGTGTGGTTATCGAAGGATCGCCCGGCGACTGCGGCACACCTTGGATGGCCGTTTTTGGGCTGACAAGTTACATTCTTATTATATTCTTAGTAGTAATAAATATGTTTATTGCCGTTATTCTTGAAAACTTTAATCAGGCTCATGAGCAGGAAGAGGCGGGAATAACAGAGGATGATTTTGATATGTTTTATTTAATCTGGGAAAAGTATGATCCTTTGGCAACGCAGTTTATCAAGTATGAACAGATGTCGAATTTCGTTGCAGACTTGGATCCACCGCTTAGTATACCTAAGCCAAATGAAATAGCGTTAGTTTCATTTGATCTTCCTATAGCTGAAGGTGATAAGTTGCATTGTTTAGATGTGCTAATGGGGCTGGTAAGGTATGTGTTAGGAAATGTTGAAGAGACGCCAGAATTTAAACAGTTGCACGAACAAATGGAAAGAAGATTTCAGACAGCTTTCCCAACTCGTGTCACAACTGTTCGTAAGACTACAACTATGATGCGAAAAAAGGAAGATGTTGCAGCCAAAACCCTGCAAAGAGCTTGGAGAAGCTGGAAAGCTCAAAAGCAGATGAAAAACATTGCTGCATTGGCAATGCAACATCACAGTCAGTTAAGTGCTGCAAATGTTTTGGAAACTCGCCAGAAATCGAGCTCAATTCGTAACCTTGGAGTGAGACTTTCAACTGCGCTGGGTGCATTCTTTGGTTCGACGAGATCTAGTAGTGCTGTTAGTAGTTTAGCAAGTGAACAATTAACAAACGGTGAATCAAACAATCCGAGGGCAAGGAATGTCCAGAGCACTATGGAGATGCCTCAGGTTTCATCTTCACACAGTCGAGACAGGAAACGTGATGTGTTGTTATGATAGGGGCCTTATTGATACGTCTTGTTGTTTAAATCTGTGTACTACAATGGTTGATATAGGTCAACATGTGAATATGTAATTTATTGCATTAGTTGTTGCATTTATAAGGTTTTAATGTATGTTACATTAAAAGAACAATGACGTATTTTTACAGAATGGCATATTTATGCATAAAATGTATTGCACATTTTATGTTGCAATGTGTAACTGACTCCTAACACAAGAACTGAGCGATAAGAAATATACTTCACAGAGAAAAAGTGAACTATTTTTCATTTAAACTTCATATATCCTAGGTGTTAACTCTTTTACTCTCTACAAGGATATTGAATGTTGAAAGATGTCACTCTTGTTTATTTCTTTAACGGTCGTGTGACCCCTATCTCAATATAAATTTATAGTAATATCGCTGTTTGCAACAACTGAAACATATAGAATTTTACTTGCAAAATATCGTTTTTATAGAACGTTAATAAAATGATCTAGTGCCCTAGGTTAGATTTATTATCAAACACGTCGTGAAACATATAACTGGGAGTCATATGTATATGTCAGTTAATGACCAGAACTGGCCACGGATTCCAAATTAATGTATGAAAAAATGCGTAACGTTATACTTAAAAAAGGACAGTCTTCGCTGACACTAGTCTTACTGGTAAAGAGAAATACGTTACCTAGCAAGATTTCTTCTCGAAAACGTTAAAGTTTTATTTCTCTCAGCATTGTTGTACTTTTACCTACAATAACGTTTTTATCGATGTTAACAAATATAGAGGCCGCTCGCCTACCTCGATAGGGAGAGCGTAGATCCACGGTCACGGTCCCGGGGCGAGGCGTATGTACTACGTGATGATTATAAAAGAGACATTATATCTTACGTCAGTACTTACGTCATTTCGTCATCCGCCTCTGATTCAAGTCGAGAGGTTGTTAGTTACTTTCGGAGTATTGTTAATATTAGTAAAGAAAAAATGAACACTGGTTAAATCAAATGTCCGTTGTTATATAACAGAAATACTTAAATGAAAAGGGCGCTAATCTCAAAACAAATAAAAACATTATGTGACAGATACCTTTATTCAACCTTTATGTTTTAATTTTGAGAAAAGAACCTGTTGCAGATATTGTTTTTGTTTTTTTGCAGCAGTTAATTTTACTTTTGTCACTTAAACTTACTGTACATGTACATGTCGAAGAAACCCTTGCCAAATAGTATTTATCATCTGTGATAACTTATTATGATGACTGATATTATATTTTGTAACATGTTATTTTGTTCTGTACATAATTGTCCATTGGAAAATATGTTTGCCCAATATGTTCCAATCATTAATATTTCATTCTAGAAATAATTTCCATATTATTTCATGTATACAATTTTGAAAATACTTTAATAAATACATGCCGTTGATATTCGAGAAGTAAATTCGTTTATTTGCCATAAACATTCGCAGAGACGTATTTTATTTCTTTTATACAACTTCGAAAATTCGTTTACTAGTAACTAATTGTTTTTATATGTCGCAAACAGTTGCAAAGACGTATTTTATCTGGCATTGAAAATTTAAAACAAACCAACTTTAATTACTTTCATATACATTTGGGGGAAAAAACGTAATATCAACCTGCAGTATGGTACCATTTGTATTTACGTTGTTGGTTAAGACAAACATAAATATTTCCATTTTACTTCATCTAAGGTAATTGCCTTTCTCCCATTCATTAATGTATATACACACATATATTTTCACAAATTGAGCCAAATCAAATATGCATGATTTGAAATTCTGTATAAAAGTCAAATAATTACTTGTAAATTGGAATAATTTCATGTTTTATTGTATCCTGTATATTTTATCAAAATTTTAACGATAGATTTAATGAGAAAAGAATCATACGAAAATCAAAAAAAAAAGCTGTGTTACATAAAAGAATGACGTACAGTATTATGATATAGAAATTTTATTGCGCGAGGTACTGAGGTGGTTTAATAGTAAGATTTTGTGTATTTTTCATTTATATAACATTTCGAACGTAGCAACACTTAACGGTTATCATAAGTGCCCATTGTAGTATCAAATGTTATCAGTTACTTTTTCCAGTTTCATCTTTTGCATTATATATTGATTGTTTTTGTCATTTTTTTTCTTTTTCATCGTGAGCAGTTTGAACTTGCCGTAATTTGTTGCCGTATTTTATTCCATAATTATTTTGTTTTGTCTTTACTATGTCAGTATGTTTTTTCTGACCTTAATGTCTATGTTAGATATTTTGTTGTTTATAAATATCTCGCCGACCCAACTATACGTCATATGGCGACTTTCCAGCAGTGGAGAAGGCCTAGGGTGACCCTTCGAACATTATTTCAGGCACAAGCGGGCACATGGGTAGAACCATCGATCATCTAGATGGCTTCCTCACATAAAAGAATTCTGCTCCCTAAGCGAAGTTTCGAATCAAGAGCGGCGATTTGAAGTGGTCTTCTTCCGTAACCACTTGGTCTCAAGGCCGTCTTTCAATGTTAGAGCACTGGCGTTAGTTATGGTTGTCTCATGTAAAATTAATTGGAATAGTCCTATCAGGTTACATGTTACTACCAGTATCAAATAAATTTGATATGACCAGCTAGAATACAGCCAGCTTATAACAATTTTAAAACGTCGTCATATACCATAATAAATATCAGACAGTTAAAATGCTTACTTCTATGCTATTCTAAATGATTTCATCATATATATTAATATTTTAGGAAGGGGAACAGTCAGTTTTGTTTAATGCTTTGACAAATTTATCCAGCAGTTTCCCGACGAAGAAATTTTAAGTTTAAATATCTTAGTAACTTTGTACATTTCTTCCTAGAAGTACTGAGAAAGGGCCGCGAGATGTTACAAAAATGTCTGTGTAAATCTTTTTTCGTATATTCATACACATTTTACACCAACTGTTTTTTACCGTTGTTAGAAGATTTAATTATATTCTAGGAAGCGGACTCGAGAGTGGTTCAAATAATCTTGTAGAATCTAGCATAGTCATAGTCTGTGTCGGTGTTTTAAAAGTACCATTACAACTCTATCAATATTTTGCAAAATCAAATATAATCTTTTAATAGCTTCTAAAATGTACATGTACTTGAACTTCAAATGTCTAAGACTGAAATTGCTGCAAATATGTAGAATGGTATTGTAATATGGTTTTAATCACTAGAGTGGTGTATATTCCAAAAGATGGCAATGTTTTATTTATTCTAGTTTTTACCAAGAATATGTATAGCATTAAACTGCACAGAAGTCATTGTTTTGCATGTATAAGTAATTAATCTTCGTATATTTAACATTATTAATGTCGAGGGATATTTTATTGTTTTCCCAGAGTTGTTGACGTTTGTTTTACCTTTAAGCCTCATAACTTGATGCTAGGTTGACCAAAAGTTTATGAAATAAAATAAATTAGAATACTGTTGTTAGTTTGTATTTGTCCTTTAAAGTCACAGCATGTGACAGTACAGCACCACCATTCTTCAAAACCCACAAACACACATTAAAAGAGAAGCATTGTCCTGGGAGGGAAAGCGAAGCACAATATTGAAGGGGGCGTGAAGTAGTAAATGAGACGTACACTGTAGATTATGATTTTGTCTTCAAAAATTCAATTTAAAATGTTAGCACTATTAAATAAAGTCAATCGTGCCCAAGAGACCACGTCTATCATCAATAAAATGGAGACCACTTTAAGTATGAGGCCACTTTTTATATAATATTATATTTAGAGTAAATTGCATTTAGAGAGTTGTACTGTATTGAGCTTAACTATAATTTTAGCCAGTAAAACTCGTAATTGCATCAGAAGTAGTACGAATACGTTGCTTAGCGTAGCAAATTATTTAAGGAATGAACATTTTAACCAACTAAACGTACATTTGAATGCACACAGACATGAAACTATTCAACTTAATTCTATTTTTCCCCACCATCACAGATTGAACGGTAGAGTTTTCACGTCCATCAGTCTGTCCTTCGGATGATTTTTTGTCCATATACCTAGAAACTTGGATTCACTGTTCATCTCAACAAAACGATGTGCAAAACATGTTCCAAATGTGCCTGTTCCGGTCCGTGCATTCCAATTCACTTGAACGAGATTTGTGAACTTTTATTATGACAGTGTTTGACATTTTGACATTTTTTTTTTAAATGAGCTAGTCCAAGGTAACCCCTGAAGGTCAAATGTTTGAGCATGTTATATACCAGATAATTGCAGTATTGTATATCTAAAAAAAACCCCTTAATTTTACAGTTAAAGACGCGCCACAGAATAACTGTATTCTTTTATATTTCCATGAGGTCAAGACAATGTGTTTAAGTCTAAACATTTTTTGAAAGAATGTTGCATTATACACTGTACTTTATGTAAGTTGCGTTTAGACCACACTTTCTGTCTACAGTGTAAGATAATTATTTATTTATGTTTTTAAAACTATACCGGAAAGAGAGTCACTGAAAATGTTTGTAGATGAAGTTGTGAAAACATAGTAATTCAAAGAAGGCCTAAGTTGTTCACCTGTCGTCTACTTTACCGGTATTATCAGAATGATTTTCACAGAGTTCATGTGGTAGGAAAAAATAGGTCACTAGGTTGTGGTGGGTCTTCAAATGTTAGGTTCATTAAGTTCACCATTGCTCCTATAAGGTTGAATCCATGTAGGATAGGTGACAACTGCACCACCGAAATTCACGATTTCCTACAATAACGGAATATATCTGCTCTAACAAAAGGAGAACAAAATATTCAAACGTTTAAAATGAGCGCAGTTGATATAACAGAACATGGGTAATGGTCGCTCGCCAATGCTTTTCTGAATAGCAAGTTTACTTAAAACTAAGATACCACCATGATTTTTGTGATGGAATTCTTTAACAAGCTACTTGTGAAAAAAAGAAAACAACACCAGTATATGAATGTTAAGGGGCTTGATGCATACGTACTCCACCTTTTTAGGAACGTAGTACGTATTCACGGTCAAATTCCCCTTAACTACAACGTTTTGCGTTATATATCGATATAGCATAAAATGAATTCACCCCTTCTATCGGGTAATTATTCCTTATCTTGCGGGATACATGTACTTAAAACCTATCCCAAATCTGATAATGCCAGGATAGGATATGATGGTCATCCACCAACATTTGCTACAATGTCAAAGTGGTCAAAGTAACCTAGAATAATTATTGAAGTTGCCCTTACGATGTCAATAATTTCCAGTACTTTGCTGTATCACATAGGACGTGTTTATGTAATTCAATTAGATTTCGCTGTTAGCACAGGTGAGATAAGTTAAAAAGAAAAGAAAAGAAAAATGTTTTTTCGAACTGGTAATATTTCTGTGGGTGCTGATTTCAGCTTCTGATAAATTTCTGAAACAGGAAGAATAAAACTTTGAAACATGATTTTCATTGATAAATATTATTTTCATTGATAAATACATATGTTTTACTTTTTATTTTTAGTTATAGTTTTTGGTAAGACTCATCAAGAAGTTCATTTTAACATACATGTTCAGCATTTTAAATTTGTAACAAAGTAACGAGCTTAAGTTATCAAATATACTAAGCACAGTTTAGAATTCGTTTTTAAGGACTAAATCGCTCACCTGAGCTGACTAGCTAAAAATAAAAAGCGTTAGTAAAGTTCTATAGCACTTTTTTATAACCGTTGATTTGAAAAAAAAATGATCCAGTTGAGAATACAGTATGTATATCTATTTTATATATTCTTATCTGTTGACAAGAACAACTAATCTTAACAAACGGTAGTAATAGATATTTCAGTAGCGTTCATCACATTTCTCAACGAGGAAAGCAAAGGTGAGCGACCTGATACCCAATTTTTATAGATACTAGTAAGTCGTTAACTAAACTGTGCTGTGTATTGCATGTTCTCTAATGTTCATTCTGAAACAATACATATAAAGCACGACAGGAATGCCTATATAAAGCATGCAGCTTTTGAACTTTAATCTCAAAATAATCAATATAAAATCCGCTTTGTTTTGTAATAACTGAACTCAGTATAAACGCGTTTATGTTACAGTCGGGCTGAAACGAGTAATTAACTTGAAATCAGATCCATGTTATGATATAAAAACAAATGTAAGATATAAAAATACTGATTAAACTTTGGGTTCAGGCTGTGTGTACTTTTTGAAAATAAAATCTGTTAGAAGAGGAAACAGAATGCAACCAAGCAAAATAATAGCAGACTCGGTTTGATTGAGTCTGTTCATGTGAGGTAGTGGAAAGTGCAACACCCCTCATGCCCCCTAACACCGACTTAATTAAGCGGAATTCTATTACATATATACTAGTATCGAAGGAACTCCACGATCCCAAAGGACCATACTGAAACCAGTACGTTGAGACACGTTTAAGTCTGCTAATGCCAACATTACCTTTACTAATGTAAGGTATATAAAAATGTGGGTGGGCTGGATCTCTCGATCCCGGGATACATGAAACTTTAAAATGATTTTGACCATTTGTTGTCTTTAAAACTCATAGACGTTACATTTCTTTAAAAGTTTATTTTCTGTCTCTAGACTTTTGTTTCTTAATTGTTTTTTTTTCTGAAGAGCTAACGTCAAATGTGTACAAAGTTTCACCATCAATCATGTGTATATTTAAACCATTCCAGACACCGCGATGGTACAGTTTTACTGGAGTAAATCCTTACCAAAACAATGTCCGCATGATACAGTGATGCAGTAATGAAGACAATAACACTCTTATTAACTAAACCTACATATACATTTAGAAGATTGCTAACACTAAAAATATCGAGAACAAAATTGCTGTCTAATCGTCATCGTTACTGAATAGTTTACGTCTCTGTTTGATATTTATACTAACCGCAAAACAATTCCTCCTACAGCCATATTAGAGTTAAAATTCCTATACAGTGCTAATTTGACTTCCGACTGCACAACTTAAATATGATTCATAACAGATGAAGTTTGTTCACATAGAATGTGTGCACATATATTGACAGAACCTTACATCAAAGATGATTTTATAGATAATATATAAAGCCAAACAGTTTGCTAAAATGCCATGATAAATCAACACTCTTTGCCCTATCGAGTATTACTTCATATATCTTAAGTCACAATTACTGACTAAACTAATACCAAAATATCCTTGTCCAAATTCGTATGGCTATTTACAAGGATTTACAATTTATCTGTCGATCAGAAAACACACGATTCTTGTGAGAGTGATAAATGATGTCATACAACCGTGCCGAGCCTGCTTAGCTCACATTCTACTATCAGCAGTAGGCTGGAATTGCACAACCATTCTCAAGTCGAGCTTAAATTTCACATTTAGATACCCAGATTCACCACGACAGTGTCAAATGTGTGATTTTGTTTAGTATTTAGCACAGAATTATTTCTTCCTTCAGTGTTGCTTTTTTCTGTTTTTTTTTCTCTACGCTATTTTGTTCTACCTCTCTTTCAATCCCTCTACATTTGCATCGCACTCATGAAGTTTTAGATTTCATGAAAATAAATTTGATATTGAAATCATATTGATCGTTTTAGTAAAATGGCGATGACTTTCTCATTGTATCTCATTGCCTTGCAAAAAGTTCATTTGTCATCACATGAGTAGTTATTTTTTGATTAGCTAAATCTACTCTTGACTTGAACATCGGTTAATTCGTTTTTGAGCGAAGAAAGAAATAATTAAAAAGCAGTTTGAAATGAGTAAATTAATCATGAAAAAGACTGTTGTGTCTGCTCATTTTTTGTCACTTAAATACTGTTAAAATACGTGTGCTACACGGTTTCTGAACGTTTCAAATGACAAACTAATTCTAGTATATTGCGTTATTTTACCGTAATTACTCTGTCAAAGGCAGGAAATAACAAATCTTGTATTAAAAGTCAATAAACGTCAATATTGGAGAGTTTTTTTTCAATATTTCAGGTGTGATTCTCGAAGACCTGTTAGAAAACATCAACTTCAGTCCAACGTTACTGCGAGTTGTCCGAGTATTCCGAATAGGGCGTGTTTTGCGTCTGATCAAGGCGGCGAAGGGAATAAGAAAACTGATGTTTGCGCTTATCATTTCACTACCAGCCTTGTTTAATATTGGAATGCTGTTATTCCTTATCATGTATATATTTGCTATTGTTTGTCTTTCAACATTTCAAAACTTGAAAATCACAGGAGCTCTTGACGAAGATGTAGTCAATTTTAAAACATTTGGAAATAGCTTCCTGTTGTTGTTTAGACTGTCCACTGCGGCAGGATGGAATGATATTCTCATTCCAATGATGATCAGTGAACCAAACTGTAATAGCACACATATAACACGGCCAGACGGCCAAGTGGTGGAGCAGAGTCCAGGCGATTGCGGAAATACGTTTATGGCGATCGCCGCACTTACTTCGTATATCTTAATTATATTCCTTGTGGTAATTAACATGTTCATAGCAGTTATTTTAGAAAACTTCAATCAAGCTCACGAACAAGAGGAAGTCGGGATTACTGAAGATGATTTTGAAATGTTTTATACTGTGTGGGAACGCTATGATCCGCTAGCCACACAGTTTATTAAATTTGAACAACTGTCTCACTTTGTTGCGGATTTGGAACCGCCTTTATGTATTCCTAAGCCAAACGAAATAGCACTTGTGTCATTTGATCTTCCTATAGTTGAAGGTGATAAATTACACTGTCTTGACGTGCTCATGGCTCTCGTGAAATACGTGCTTGGTAGTGTAGAAGAGACGCCAGAGTTTAAAGAACTTCATGATCAAATGGAAGTTAGATTCCAAGATGCTTTCCCAACACGTGTTAATACAACACGGAAAACAACGACCATGATGAGGAAGAAGGAAGATGTGGCGGCAAAAACGTTACAGCGCGCGTGGAGGAGCTGGAAAACACAGAAACAAATGAAAAATATTGCCACATTGGCAATACAACAACAAAATCAAAAGAAAACTGGTAAATCTAAAGAATCTCGTGCTAAAGCTAGTTCTATACGTAATCTCAGTATACGCTTGTCGTCTGCTCTGACCGGATTTTTCACCTCCTCGCGACCCTCCAGTGCTATTAGTAGAGTGAGTGTAACCAGCGTCAACGAGAAGAGACAACCCAGTAAATCCAAGAGCAATAATGACTCTAAAACGGAAAAGGTGAGGAACGCGCTGGAAATGCCGAAAGTATCTGTTTTATACAGTCCCGACAAAGATGCAGATATTGTTTTGTGATAGAAGTAGAGTTGTTATGATTTGTTTTTGTTATTTTGAACAAGGTCAGTCCAATAGACGTATATTATGTTTGCATAATTGTGCTAAACTTTAAACATTCTGACAATAATTTTACAAATGTCTGTGATAGACAGTATCATTTTTGCGGTTTGTATTCATTGGTTGCTAGATTAAAATGATGTTTTATCTTCAAGTTGGAGCCGGACAAAAGCGATTTTAAAGGGGAAATGAGATTTTTAATTGCTGGTTAAAATTTGATAAATTCTAAAACTGGGGGTTTTCAGCCAAAAAACTGGATTGTCCAGACTAGTAGCCCAATTTAATAATCCTTTGACAGAGAATTCTAGCAGGCAATAAATACATGACTTGTAATCAGTTGGATTGTATTGCATTTAAAACCTATTAAGCATTTCGTCATTACATCATTTATATATTACAATCACTTTTTAAGTTGTCAGGAAAAGCATCACCAAATATTGCACTTTGTTCCGTCCATTAATAGATAAATGTGGACTTTGAGTGAAGTTTTCAAAAAAACGGCGACGGGTTCTGACAATAATTTCGGTAGGAATGTACCTAATCTGGCCCAATGGCCTTCATTGTGAATGGCTTGCCAAAACTTAAAATAATGTATTCGTCTGTGATAATAGTACTTTTTGACAAGTTTAAGAAATGTTATTTTGTATGAAAATTGTATTTTAATCATGAGTTAAATTCCCTATATTGAGTTTTTTCCTACATTAAGTGATCAGAAAATATTTTAATTTTGTGTTATTTTATTTCAAAATATGTCCAATATTTGTTCTGAGGCTACATATAGGAAATTACCCAGCAACATCATTGTTACGGTTTGTTTTCATGGTTTTGAGTGTAAGTAACTGTTGACTGGTTCAATGAAAGGGATGACTGCTATTCTACCGGAAGTATCATCTACACCAATGCAATGCATCAGTACAATAAGTAAACATTATTTGTGGCATTAAACGACGAATTTGGCAGGTGACAAGGAAGAATAAATCATAAAATCTGTTCGAGGTTCTCGGGGTTAGTTTTTTATGTTTAAGTTCCTTAAAAGAATTTAATGCTTGTAACATTGTCGCATTTTTTTATCAGACCAGATTGTGATTTGTCAAATTTTCAAAACCTGAAAACAATGAAAACATAAAAGTCCAGCATTTAACCGTTATTATCTATCTCTTGTTCAGTTTGTTTAATTTCACATCATCAGATGTAGGTGGTACTCCGAGCCGAATTATTACCTTAAACTGGTATTAGACTCGTTATGCCAATCAGCAAATTACGTATACAGAGAGTTTTCCTTTTTTACGGCAAGTAATGTGTGCGTTGAGTTACCTTAACGTCCGGAGAATACCGAATTGCCCAACGAGAATACGTAATAACACGGAAATTGCCGAGTGTCGTTACAGGTCTTATACTTCGATCATGCCTATATGAGCCGCGCCATGAGAAAACCAACATAATGGCTTTGCGAACAGCATGGATCCAGACCAGCCTGCGCATCTGGTCGGGAAATGCGGATGCGCAGGCTGGTCTGGATCCATGCTGGTCGCAAACGCACTATGTTGGTTTTCACATTTCGATCATGCCTATATAATGAATAGCTATATTCATTAAATTTATCTTAAGAAAGCAGATGCATTTTTCTACCTGTTTAATTGTACTTTATAATAAAAATAATGTACATGTGCATTTTTAAAAAATATTCTGACATTCCGTTAACGTCAATGATTTTGATGAAAACTATTTAAAGTTTGTATTATGATGATTTTACTGTACTGTTTTGTAAAGTGTTTGGAATGTATGTATGTCCATTGAAAATCCCAGTTTTGTGACGAGACTGTACAAGTGTTGGATAGGTTTGAAGATTAAGCTGTGATATTTATCATTTTACTCTTTTGTTAAGTATTTATAGATGAATTTGCTCACATTTCATGTATTAAGGATGGCTAGATCGGGTGAAAATAGTTGTTTGTTTCTGTTATGTGATCATTATTTTGTATAGAAACAGTCTCGGACATGATCATGCTTCCATTTCATCTGTTTCTGATCGTTTGGCTTTTAGCCTGCTAAATTTCTAAAATGGACTGGTCCGTCATTCAATTTGGGCAGTACCATTTATTACTTGAAGGTGAGTTCAATGAAAATTTACTGAATGAATAGCAAACAGTGCAGACCGTGATCAGCCTGCAGGCTGATCTTGGTCTGCACTGGTCGCAAAGGTAGAATCACTTGCCGCCAGCAGGCTAAAGGTTAATATATTCTGTTACAGAAACTTTAAGGCCTGACCATTTTGATAAACTGTTGCCTTTTCTAAATGAGAAATAAATGTGTTGTTTGTCTGTTTAATCGATCAATGTGGGTTTTAGCCAAAACAACAGAAAAAATAATGATTTTTAAAGTATTTTTTAATATAATATTACCCCAGAATTCTTTGAATTTAGGCATATATCTATTTTAACAAATCAAATAGAATAATTATAAATAAAAGTTGCCGTACACATCAAACGAGCTTAAATTATGAAAGTATGAATGTTCTGTCACGTTTTATTTGAAGTACTTTCACCACGCCCCTTGATAACATTATATGATTGATTCATATAAAATTCTGTTGTTATTTCTGTTTTATTTATTTGTTTATTTGTAAGAAAAAATAAAATCTAAGACTCTATTTGAAGCTATGTTGACCAAAGTTTAACAATAAAAATTGAAATGAATGCGTGTTAACTTCTTTTTATGAATAATTTTACCAATCTTCAAATGTTAACTATCTGTATCATTGATCTATACATAGAGCTCCGAATTCAGCTACCCCTATTGGGCCTAGGTCTGCAGCGTGTCCACACATGCGATCAGCTGTTAAGAGGGAGTAAAGAATCGGACAAACCCTCTCTCTCTCTCCATGAGACATGCAAACTTTTCTAAGTCATTTGAAATGTCAATTCTTAGCAAGTAATAGAAGTTATAAATAAATTGTTCTCATTACATACCATTTTAGGTATATACAGTAGAAGGAACAAGAAAAATGCTGCCATATAAGCCCGGGCATATAACTTTGTATTAACTGGTATAAATCAATGTCTGGCCTAGTTAGCACTACATAACCAAAGCCAGCCCGCCCGCAGAGTGCAGATCTACGGATCGCGGGGTCGTGAGTTCGATCCCCGGGCGGGGCGTATGTTCTCCGTGACGATTTCATGGAAGACATTGTGTCTGAAATCATTCGTCCTCAACGTCTGATTCATGTGGGGAAGTTGGAAATTACTTGCGGAGAACAGGTTTGTACTGGTACAGAATCCAGGAACACTGATTAGGTAAACTGCCCACTGTTACATAACTGAAATACTATTGAAAAATGGCGGGGAAGTAGCCGTAGGGAAGAGCGTACAACAAGGTTCAAAAGTTTTTAATTAAAATTTATCCAGAATGAAATAAAATCGCAAAAGGAAGCACCAAATATGAGCTGGAGAACACTGGCTTAGAAGACAGACAGATAAATTCTAAGCATCGCCCACCACGATATTATGATAAATATTCAAAGTGAAAACCAAATCGGGATAAGAGTAAGAGATATGACCCATACAAGAAACAATAGTATTTTAATACGTATTTTACTCTCCTGACCTTGACCCTGAAGAGGGGATGACGATTGTGTGCACTACACAATTATTAGAACGTGTTGATATTTACTTCTATTAAGTAGGCCTATAACGGCAACAACTACCCTTCTTGACCTTTATATCGAAAATAGTAAGGATGAGCCTGTGCCCTGCTTTTGTTTAAACAGTATCTGGTTATGTAAATCTAAATGCCCCGCCCCCATCCCTAGAAAGCGGGTTAGGGGGACACAAAAAGACTGTTCCATGCATATCAAAGTTATTGTCCAGACAACAGCAGACTGATGCACTAATACTTTTAAAACATGCACTTATGTATATACACAGAACAGCCATTTTGATGAATATGTTGAGCTCACCACAAGCGTGCTGGAACTTGCTAAGGAAGTTTATATAGTCAGCATAAATAAATGAGCACAGAAGATACAACATATTTCAAACATTATGTTTTATTTCAGTAACAATCTCACTAACAGTTGACAGCATTCAATTCATATATATATCAATGCCACAATTAAGGACGTATGCTAGAATTTGGTGCGAAAATTTTCCCAATAGCAGAAATTCTTCAAACTTTGGATATTGAAGGACAATCATCTAAGAAACAAAAAAATGCAATAAAAATCATAGGTCACCGGTATCGAAAAAGAGTTATCTGCCCTTGAAAACGGCATTTCCCCCAAAAATGACGTTTTCAGGGGCAGATAACCCTTTTTCGATACCGGTGACCTATGATTTTTATTGCATATTTTTGTTTCTTAGATGATTGTCCTTCAATATCGAAAGTTTAAAGAAATTCTGTTATTGGGAAAATTTTCGCCCATCTCATATCTACAGGGAATTCTAGCGTACGCCTTTAAATATAATACAGACACTGTAAATGTACTGTATCTGTTTACAAAACCAGTGTTCCTGAAGTCTGTACCAGTCAAAACCTGTTCTTCGCAAGTAACTGCCAACTTCCCCACATGAATCAGAGGTGGAGGACGAATGATTTCAGACAGTGTCTTTTATCAAATCGTCACGGAGAACATACGTCACGACCAGGATCGAACTCGCGACCACGTGATCCAAAGCTCAGTTTAAATAAAATAAACTAGGATAACAAACTATGGCCTAGACAAAGTATCAGAAAACATGCAACATTCTATGAATCATCTGATCTCTTCCGACATCCACTTTGAATATTCTGTGCTCTGCAAACAAAAATGACTTGTACCATGTTTAAATAAAGTCTTACACTTTGATTGATGATTCGTCGGCCATGTGTATTACTAGAATAATGTTCCTACTGTAGAATGTATATGTTACATATTTGCAAAACAAGTAGATTTTGAAACAGCTTGACTGAATGTTGCATTACACTGTGGTCTACCTACCATACCAGGGTGTCTGAAATCATTAACAAAAATAACTATGGAAACTATAAATATCAACCTTCAAGGCTTTCAAATACAACCACTTCAGATTCATTCTCTTGTCTTTGTATCATTGTGTTGTCTCTTGTCTTTGTATCATTGTGTTGTGCCAACACATTACAACCGCTTTGCGTAAGTAACTGAAGCAATATTGTCCAATATTCAAACTATCAACATTTGACACAATATTAGATAAATTGTGCATGTCATATGGAGCAGTCTGAGCCAATGTGAACTAATACGAGCCAAAAGAAAAAGAATGAGGACCATGAAAAGAAAGGTCCATTAGGGGATTCATTAAATCTTGTGGGTATATACATTCTGTGTATTGCTCGCGAAATGAAGCTGCTAATTACTTAGAATTGCAAAACAAAAAAATACGTGTTCAAGTGTCACAACTCTGGTGTAACAAAACCAATTTGCTCATTATCAAATTTATATTTATGCCTATTCTTGTAACCATATATATTCTGTGAACGTTTTACAAACATTTGCCTCTAATAAAACTAGAGCTATGTATGATAGCGTACTTGACTTTTTGGAACCCTCCACATAATACTAGGGTATATGCAAAAGCTTTACCAGAACTTTCAATGTTCAACAAGAGGCTGACTTTTGTAACCTTAAGTCGGCGTTACAGAATATATCTAAAATAAAAAATACGACAGTTCTTGAAAACATGCTTACATGCAAAACTTTTACCAACATTTCTTTGTTAAAAAGGGGCTAAATTTTTATAAAATGTAATTCATAGTTATAAAATCTGCCATGTTTTACCAAGTCAAGGACCATAACTCTGGTCTGGGTGAAATCCCAAGCATAACTTAAAATGAATAACAATCTGCATGTGTTTTATGAATTTATCTCATATAGTTGTCGGGACACAAGAGATACAAACATTTAGGCTCTTTCATGCATATTTTGACAAAGTCAAGGGCAATAACTCCCTTCTTGTTGAGTGTTTCCAAACAAATCCCTAGCTGCACAACTGATATGCTTAATTACATTTCTATAGTTTCACGACTCTAGTGTAAATATTGTTCCAGATACAAATGACACAAACTTTTAATTTAGGCCCTTTATTCCTATTTTTGACTGCCAAACCCTCGCACCCACTCCAGGTGCACAGCTACATATCCTGAAGAACATTCCTATCTTTCATGTTTCTAGGTCTAATACTTCTTGAGATATGCACAACACACATTCAGACAGACAAACATCGGGAAGAACGGACAGATGTATATATAAGGGTAAGTCTAAATGCCCCTCCCCCACCCCTAGAAAGCGGGTTAGGGGGACACAAAAAGACTGTTCCATGCATATCCAAGTTATTGTCCAGACAACAGCAGACTGATGCACTAACACTTAAAACATGCACTTATGTATATACACAGAACAGCCATTCTGATGAATATGTTGAGCTCACCACAAGCGTGCTGGAATTTGCTAAGGAAGTTTATATAGTCAGCATAAATAAATGAGCACAGAAGATACAACATATTTCAAACATTATATTTTATTTCAGTAACAATCTCACTAACAGTTGACAGCATTCAATTCATATATAACAATGCCACAATTAAATATAATACAGACACTGTAAATGTACTTCATTTCTATATAATAAGTTAAATTCTCTGGTCAAAATGTGCAATCTAAAATTTATTAGAGCAAATCTGAAACAGTGTTACAATGGTGATGTCCCCTTTCAATCAGGTTTTTGTACATTTTCAAGCTTTTGCAGGATAAATACTAGCTCTTCAAAATTCAACTTTAGAAAACAAAGTATACTAAGAGTTTCTTGAGCAAACTTTTACCTTAAATTCCCTAACAATATAATTATACTGACTTTTGATAATTGTTCAACTTATGACTGACCACCAAGAGAAGATAACTAGACTGCTCCTATACCTTGTTCAAAATGTCAAGAAAACTGATTATATTTTAACCTTTCCCCTGCTAAATTTCTAAAATGGACTGGTCCATTATTCAATTTTGGAAGTACCATTTACTATTATAAGGGATGTTCACTGAAAATTTACAGACTGAACAGAGAACAGTGCAGACAATGATCAGCCTCAATGACATGCAGGCTGATCTTGGTCTGCACTGGTGGCAAAAGCAGAATTACTTGCCACCAGCAGGCTAAGTGTTAAGAAAGTCAGAAGTCTGTGTTGCAAGTACATGAACTTCGTTTATAAAAGAATTTCAAGCTTAAATAATATAGACTATTTTGTTTATTTATAGATAAATTATTACAATGTGTAATTGAGCCGCACCATGAGAAAACCAACATAGTGCAACTGCGACCAGCATGGATCCAGACCAGCCTGCATGGATCCGCACAGTCTGGTCAGGATCAATGCTGTTCGCTAACTGTTTCTCGAATTGCAATAGGCTTTGAAAGTGAACAGCATGGATCCTGACCAGATTGCGTGGATGTGCAGGCTGGTCTGGATCCATGCTGGTCACAAATGCACTATGTTTGTTTTCTCATGGTGGGGCTCAATTAAAAAACCCACATCAAACTTATTAAAAACAGATTTTGCATAGTCCATAGTTAAACATAAAAACAAATTTCTGAATTGTTAAAATAATATATCAAAACATTAAAGAAAATAAGGAATGATGAGCTACCAGATACAAAAACACACACACACATAATGCCTATAATGTATTTTAACTTTAATAAGGAACTTAACAAACAACCTTGGAAAATCCTTAAGTGTGAACAAATAGTAGAATCAGCAAGAACACGGCATTGTGCTACCAATTCCAAAAGAAGTCCAGTGCTAATAATAGTACATTTACAGTACTACATTTCAGATTCAGACAAATATGGTCTAGTCCATACAGTCCATCTTTGTAACTTTTTTTAACATAAAAATCATCTCCAACTTAATAGTTTAATATTTATCTAAAAAGTCTAGACAATTACTTAAAACTTACAGGTTTTCCAACAGAAACAGAGAACTTCAAAATCATTCATCTTTTCTTATGTAAACATGTTTATTGGCATAAAGACATTATATCCTAGGAAATTAAGTTAAGACTATTCCTACTTTGGAAGCTAAATGATACAAACACACTTTCAATAGCTGTTTTAGGGTAAATTTAAAGTGTTAACATCTTGAGACTAAATCAAAATCAGTTCAAATTAAGTTGGGAAAATGCCATCACATTTATAGGATTTTATGACAAACATATATTCTTTTTACAAACCAATTTAAAACGCATATATATAAATATACATGTATACAAAATATATGATACAGGACTCATACTACTACTGAATTCTACTTAGTATCATTGTTAACATTATCAAATCTCTGCCATGATGTAAGTTTTTTCATAATAATATTTTCAATAAACATGACAATTTATAATTTTTATAGCAAAAGATTTCCATGCATAAAATAACCTAAAGACCTACAATCTTAAGATTTTCTTACTGTGACAATATCCATTGAGCAAGGGGTCAAAGTCTTGCATGTATTATGTCTGTATGCTTGTGCAGAACATTATTTCAAAAATCCATCTAAGTATGGCAAAGTTTTTGACTGGACAAACTTGGAATGAAATGGAAGGATGGACAGAATGACACAGCACAAACCTATCGTCTCCAAAACTGGCTTTCAACCAAATGGGATATGCCTGTTTCTTGTCGATTCGAGCTTTCTCATAGATTCGGGCCCTTGTGTTTTAGTAAAATTCATGCTCATGTAGCATGTTATTCAATCAGAAAGTTGTGTCATTTACATTTTAAAATGCCTTGGAAAATATTAGACATGAAACCACTGAAAAATTAAGTAAATACCTGTTTTAATATTCTGCATAAAAAATTGCTTATTTCAAAAGGAAATTACACAGTGGGTAATATTGTGAGCCCAAGTTTCAAATTAAAAGCATCCTGAGCATATTTCAACTGTTGTAACAAGTGAACAAGAAGTCAATCTTGATAGAAATTTGCGTTATGGAAATAGACTGTGCAAACATTAACCTTATTGACCTACCAAACAAAGGGCTCGAATCGATGAGAAAGTTTTAAAATGATGTGGAGTTCGACCTCCTTCAGTCGCGTGCAAAAAAAAGTACATATAAAAGATGATAACATTGTAATTCTTAATGTCCATTGTTAAATGCAAATATTTTTGTAACAACAAACAAAAATTATTTAATTGAAAAGGTTAACAAAAATATGCATACCTCTCAAAGATTTAAGAGGCTTGAATCAAGGAGAAAGCAGCATACTAATAATATGTTTGATCAAAAATGTTTATTGTTTTACTAACTGAATTTACATTTGCTCTTCATTCTTCTTTAGCATAATATTCCTTTCACAACACATATGTCCATTCTCAAACCATAAAAACAATCATATCTTATACAAGAAACCCATTTCCTCAATAATATTTATAAGATTTTTTTGACAAATTTCATGTCAAAACAATGAGATTGGCTAATAGCATTTTGTAAAATATAAATAATGTCAGGAGAAGTAGCACACAGCACATTGTTATGAAGGAAGACAGAAAAAAGATAGGTGCCTGACAAATATATGGCACACACAAACTTGTATTATCATGCATGTAAGCATGTTTCTCAGAAATAGCTTGACCAAATGTTTTCAAACTCTCCACATATCTTTAGCGTGTCATTTTTTGGTGGTCTTATATTCCATACAGGAAACCAATAGCATATGACACATAATTTGCTTCTAACAAAGTATATTAATCTGTCAGCATTTAAAAAGAGACACTCATTTCTTGATCAGAGTTGTAGTTCAGTAAAAAAAAAAAACATGGCCTTCTGGAACTGAATGGATTTATAGACATCTCTTTGCAGTATTGTTTTCAAAGATATTGTTGCCAAAGTTTTACCCCACATAAATTAACTGGCCAATGAATAAAAAATTTTAAAAATGACATCCACATTTAACACCTTGAATTATGAAAGAGTTCTGAGTATGTCAAGATGATGAATAATTAAATATCAATAAATATCACAACTTATAACATACAACATCATTGTACACTGTTATGATAATCTTTGTATCTAAACTGTGATAAAATACAATAGTTAGAAGTGGTTTCTTACATTTATATGTTCAACACTCAACACAACTGCTTAGAGCTATGAAAAAAAAACAACTTTTACTGCATGAACCAATTAACTCTATAAAAGTTACTTGCTTGCTTTCAATCCCCAGTATCTATAATTACCCTAATAACAAGAGCCCGTAAGACAGCAAATGCTTGACTATTTGAATTGTTGTCCCAGAAGCAGGAATATTACCCTAAATGTTAGAATATCTATAGAGTTTCAATCCAGTATCTGCATTAGTTTTAGAGATAGTAATTTGCATGCAAAACTTTAACCAGGAGTTTTAAGTTCACATGGGACATAATTTGGCCAAAATGCATGTCAGAGTTATGGGACTTGATGCTATAACCTAGTTTTATAACCCTGAAGACACATGTAAAGTTTCAATTCAATATCTGCAATAGATTTGGAGATAGTAACTTGCATCCAAAACTTTAACCAGGATTTTCTAAGTCCTAAAGGAGGCATAATTTGCTCAAAATACGTGTCAGAGTTATGGGACTTGACCCGCTGAGGTTGGTAATTGATCTAGAAAAGAAAACAAAAGTTAAAGAGCTACATGCCTTTAAGTAATAGCGATATGTACTTGCATGCAAAACTTTAACCAGGATTTTCTAAGTCCAAAAGGGGGCATAATTTGGCCAAAATGCATGTCAGAGTTATGGCTCTTGATGCTATCACCTAGTTTATGACCCCGAAGACACATGTGAAGTTGCAATTCAATATCTGCATTAGTTTTGGAGATAGTACCTTGCATGTAAAACTTTAACCTGGGTTTTCTATTAAGTCCAAAAGGGGGCATAATTTGGCCAAAATACATGTCAGAGTTATGAGACTTGATCCAGTGAGGTTGGTAATTAACCTAAAAAAAA